>NC_090932.1:519507179-519823117 GCF_040938575.1 Ambystoma mexicanum
ATTGGTGTAATGACAGTCACTCATCCTTGAGTAACATCCTTTCTGCCAATTACCATTTAAGGTACATTTACTGCATTGACTCAAAAGCTCAGATTTAATGTACGTTTAAACTAGACATTACATACTCATCCAGGCCGCAGGTAAGGTTTTGAGTTGGGAGTATTTGACGCACTTTAGAGTGTAAATTAAGTTGTAAGAACAAACATTATTTGCCTCAGTAAGTCTGTTAAGTATGGGACATGCAACCGGTACACTACTAAACTTGAAAATGAATAGGACACAAAAACAGTGGTTGCTTCAAACAAGTTAGCATTTTGTGAACATCCTTCTCCCACACATTGTGTATGCACACACCACACAGATGGATCTTGATGATAAATGCACACATTAACTTCGAAAAATAAGTTTGTGCAATGCATGCATGCATGCATTCACTGAAAGAGCATAATGGTTTTTTGCTAAAAGTATACTTTGCAATTGTAATTAAGTTTTCCATCTGATTACTGTTATGATCCTAAAATTCTAGGAAAATAAATATGCATGCATTATGCCCCACTCCTTGAGCATTAACATGCACAAACCACAGAAGTTGTAAAGAAAGCAACTAATCATCACTGTGTGCTATATGACAGAAGCTCCTTCATGGCTTGCAATTGCGTCCATGCCGAAGTAAAAGATGTGCTCTGGTTTCTATCAAGCCACCTGCCCTCTGCACTGAACTATGCTCTCAAATGGTGTATAAATGGTACGCCAGGCCTCCAAGTAAGGTACGTACCTGGCCTTTTTATGCATGAAAATCTTGTAAATACGACCGCTTTATTATTTTCCTGTGTACAGTTACAGTTACACGCATGTTTAGAGCAGAGGGCAGTGCAAAGGTCAGGTTACTTGACAGAAAACAGAAGGCTGCTTTTAATTTTTATCTACGTGGATGTAATTGCAAGCCATGGTTAAAAACCTCTCAAACGGAATGCATTTCTCTGAAGCTTTTCAAAAAAAGCAACGGCACACTGATAAAAGGAATGCTCTATTTCCATTCAGCTTCTGCTTTGTTGCTGCTCGTGGAGCAAACCGAATCACTGTGCATATTTATTTCTTTAGCATTTTAGGACTGTAAAATTAATAAGATGGAAAACTTAAGTTGCCATTGAGAATTCATATTTTGTAACATTATGCTTCCCCCCCCACCCCTCCATCCCCCAGTGAAAGCAAACCAGTATTGCACAATTGTATTTTTCAGAGTTCCTGTGATTTGTGCATAATCGTGCTAAGGCAGATCATTTTTACACTTATGTTTTAATTTACACTCCAATTATAAAAACATGTAAAATGACTATCCACGATCTTGTTTACATCCATTCAACCTTGCTGTCAATGGGATACATTACTATAAATGGTCAGTGGCAGCAGAGTCTTTGTTCAAGGGTGAGTGATTGTCATTACACCACTCACAGGTCTTCTAGCCTCTCAAATCTTCAAGACTACAATTAAAACATCAAAAACCTGACTCTCCAGGAAGTGGTGCAAGCGCTGTTCAAAAACAAACAAATGAAAGTTTCATTTGTAATTGAAATAGAAACTCAGCAAAAACACTCCCAGTGATGGCCCAGATAGGTATTTAACTTTATGGATCAAGGAGTACCGACTACGGTTTGGTGATAATTGTGAAAAGTATATTCCATCTACATCGCTTTGCCAAAAGCTCTATATTAATGACCATTTGACCATGAGATTAGATATAGAATTCAGCATGGAGTCCTTACCCCTCTTGACTGTTGTATCATAACATTGGCATACCATTAGGTAGTAATAGCTCCAGGAAATGAGGACTTTCATTAAACATCAAAAGACAATTCTGCTATCGAACCTCAAAACACACAAATTCATGCTGGCTCTACTATGTAATTGGTTAGTTTTTGTTGTGTTTTCAACATTTTAAATATATACAGGGGAGATCCAATGGGCAGACCTTGGAGAAATAATGAAAGGTGTATTCTGTCACAACGCAGAAAGCTGCAGCATAGTAATGATTTCGATATAGTTTTTGCACACGTCGGCTGTATGTCACATCCATTTTACTCTTGCAAAGGAGAAAAGTAATTTTTACTGTCTTAGAATCACATTTACTCTCCAAGTTTTTCAAAAACAGAGAGCCAAATACTCCCACCTTAAAATCTTATTTGGAGCACTGCGGTACGCACAGAAAGATTGTTGCATTTACAAGATTTTAAGCTGTAAAAGGGCCTGCTACGATGGTTCACCGGAGACCTGCTTGGTCCAGCAATGTATATGCTAAGAAAAAAAATGTACTGTTGCTTGTGGTGTCCTGCTGGTGAAGTCTTCTAGATGACGGACTTCACTGTGTAGCAGATAATTGCTGTAATTAACAAGGCAAAGAAATTCAAAGCTGCACGACGGGCCAGCTTTGGAAACGCTACTCTTAAAGGCAATCCCATTTTAAGAGGCAATATCTTGGCTACATTTTTTAATAAGTTTCTTGCGCGTAAGGAAATTCCTGGTTTGTGGTGCCCATGTTTGAACTATCAGTCAACTACTTTGCTTGATAACGACAATATCTTTTCTCCTATTCTTTTGAAACCTATGGAGACATGGTTCCATGGGCGCTAAGCGTTTGGATCTGTGACAATCAGGGTTTTGATGGCACCTTGGTACTGGTCATAATGGATTAATATTACACCTTCTGCAAGGACAAACAATATTCCTATATATTTTACATTTATTTACTGATCTTCTGCCTTCAACAGTATTAACAGAGCAAATGTGTGGCTTCAATGTGCACCTGGGGCTTCCAACCTCTATTCTAGAAATACTGATTAGTTTGCATTTGAATACTTAATTGAAAATTAAGCTAGAGGTTTGGGGTCTCATGTCTGCTAGTGTGAGGACTTAAGTATTAAGACAAGCAGGTGTTTTGGTTCAGGCCCTTTTAAACCTTTATCAGATCTTAATGATTGCGCAGGTAGTTTTAACTAGTTTCCTCCAAAGCTGAGTGCACTCGTTTCCAGTGGTTGGTTAATGCCAATAATTTGATCTTTATCGACCAGACTCTGGTTGGTTTGCAGCAGTCCCTGTTTGCTTTAGGAAGAGAGATGCATGCAAATGATATGGTGATAAATAATGAGAAACAAAGATCTTGATTTTTCGCAACCACTATGTAAAAGGATTCCTTCTGCTGGAAGGTTGGGCTCTGTAGATTGGAGGTTGTTGATGGGTTTTCGAATCTGGGCAAAAGAATGTACAGGGCGTATATTTAAAAAATATCTATATGAAGGTCACATTTGCTCCTCGAATGATAAAAATCAATGTAAAATACAACTGATTCTAATTTCCGTCCATTTTGAAATTCTCTAAAGCTAAATTAGTCCCATGTGTAATACAGGACCGAATGCCTTACATTTATTTATTTATTTATTTATTTAACTTCTTTTTATTGGTTTAACAACAAAAGGAAAAATGCATTCCCAACCCCCCCCCCTTCCCCTCCCCCAATTGCTTATGTCCGTGGTCCATTATCGCCATGGGCCACTCGCCAAAAGTTATTAAGTTCATAACAGAGAAACCGTCGTCCCGGCCTCCTCCCACTCTCCCCTGGGAGTGGCCTCTCCTTGTCCGTGAACACATGTGTTGGCACCTTGGAGTTGTGTCTATATTATCCATTATTTGCTCCGGCCCCGGCCAGGCCGCCTCCTCCCCGCTCACTGAGTTCCCTCTGGTCTGTGTTCTGCCCCCGGGCATAGGGCATCTTTGGCCAAGGCTAGAAGGGCTGCTTTTTGGACAAAGGGTTTGGACTTTCCTAATGCAGTAGATAGTTTTAGAATTGGATATGAACTTGACCTGGCCCTTTGAAGCCTTGATCAATTGGAGGAGGTTAGCCTTATTCCGAAAGGTATTGATCCACCATCACACGTTATTTGCTACCGTAAAGCTGCTTCTGGAGGAAAATAAGTCTCTAATTCTTCCTTGAAATGGGTTAGTACCTGTGCTAGCCTACTAAGTGAACTCATTTCGAGAAATGCATCTTTAATGAAAGATCCCTTGGAAGTTAAAAAAAGGCTTTGTTCGACTTGGATTGGTGCATTACTAGGGTTGCATTATTTCACCAAATAAGCTAGGAGGAAAACAAATTCTGTGTTCCCACCATATCCAAGTAAATCACCATCTAAGTTAAGGCATTCTTTTAAGAGGATTGCATTGTCAGTGCCTTACAATGTAATAGATGCTAGCGCTAAGGTAGTACGAGAATGTAGGACTTGTAGATTCTGTAAGAATAGAATTATGGTGCAGAGGTTGTAGCACTTATTTGAGTGTCATGAATTGCATAAACTTATGTTTATTCATAACATGTTTTTTATATGCAAAGAATTCCTGGCTGCACATTTTGGGAGATAAAGAAGTTGCTGTTAGAATTGCAGCCATGCATTAAATTAATGGTACTATGTCAACCTTTATTATGAAAATAGTTCCTTTTGTTAACATTTTTGTCAATTTTCTGTTCACTCTCCTGCAACAACTAATGGAGACCACTCCACTTACTGAATTAAATGCTGAACTGAAAGCTAGCTGCTTCTAATTATCATTGAGATGGATGGTGTTTCCGCCAGGTCAGATATAGGTGATACTTTGAGCTCACTAGTTGTGGGGAGGTTGAAGAGAGTGGGAGCTGCAGAAAATGACATCACAAATGACGGCCACTATGAAGTGGCTAAGGAGCTATGTAAGAAAACAGAATTCTTGGAAGGCCATTGCAATGTGTGCGTTTTTGGGATAAGAGAAGGCAAAATGGAGCATCTTATCCCAAAATGACCACCTTCTGGCTGCTACTTGACACATTTGTGATTGAATATGGCATCTGATCACTAGTTAGCCCCATTGTTTTTAAGGTTTAAAATTACTTTGCGGATATAATACTGCATGACATTAGAAAAACTGTGCTTTTTCTGCTCCAGAGGTCAAAAAAATGCACAAATTTAGAAACTTCTGTGCAGCAGAATATTCTTCATTCCATATTAGAACCCGGGAAGGGGGGTGTGGTGGCCTCCAAACCAGTCTGCAGGCTCAGAACGGGGGGGGGGCTTTATCACACAGTAAAAACCCCCACTTTGAGCCTCTCCGGAGCTGGAGGCTGCCATCTTCTCGCTGACCCACCCTACTTTTCTACATCTCCAATACCCCCTGCACCCATGCCCCACTCAACCTGGCGCTGCCTTGTCCCTCGCCGGTGCCGGGGCGCGTCCCCATCAAGGCAATTGCCACCATAAAAAGGGAGTACATGCAGTTCCCTTCTCCATGGGGGCCATCTTGGTTTGTATTTTTTTTCTCCAGTTGAGAAACGGCAAACCTGTTTCTAAACTTGAGAAAAACACTATTAGCCGGGGTGCTAATAACAATATAACCGCAAGGGAGCATTATTGGTCAGGTAATTACCCCAGGGCTAATGTTAAAGCCTTTGCTTTGCTCTGGCTTCTAACCTATCCCCCAAGGCATTACCCGACTGGTAATGTCCCCGGCTCAAGTTATATTGCCTTAATATACCCAGCAGAGGTTCCTATTTTTGAAAATGAGTATTCTCGTTATTTGCTGATGCAGAGATGGCATCCCAGTTGTTAGGATCCCCAGTTTGTTTTATCGCTTGTACGTTTTGAATCTCCTCCTACTGCAAGCATGGTATTCTCTACTATGAACCATCTTAAAATTTCTGTCATATTAAGTATACTACCAAATTGTGTTTTGATATGATCGCCCTTCCTTCGTGTGAATATTATGGTATGTGGAAGAAGTTTTCTACAGCTTGTGATCTAACACTGGTAAAATGTGGAAATAATGTGCTTGTTGTCCTCTTCTTTGTAAAATCTACAAAGTCGGATGTGATGCTAGAGGTTGGTCCTACCCAGTCACATTAGATCGATGACCTAGGAAAGTTTCAACTTTATTCTCTCTCAAGACGGAAGGAGTTGGGAATACCTGATCGTTTTGAAGAAGCCAGTGTAGATGAAGTTGTTCGTAGTTACACTTTCGAGGTGTGCGTAAAGTCAGTCCGAGGGCAACTTGATTATTTATTTGACAAATGTCATAAATCACCAATGTATCAATTGAAAAGGATACAGTAACCAAAAAAGGATACAATTGGTAGGGCTCTTCCGGATCCTTTTTCACACGACTTGATTGTAGTTCAGTCAAATTAGACCTTCCAAATGATACAACTCTCTGACTGATGAAACAGGCAGAGAGATGGATCACTGGAAAGGGCGTGGGTATTGTATCCGAAGTCAGCCTAGGATAGATAAAGTATCATAAGAAACTGTCCCAAACTCAACTCACTATGATAGCACAGTATTAGCATAAATTCAAAACACTGACCTTACGGCAAAAACTGAAGTATTCAACGAAAGTCTCTTGAAGAAATCCAGGAGATGAACCAACGACAAAGGTGGGAAAGATTAGTAAGGGAGACTTATCCCGAACGGCACGAGGCTCACGCTAGATACCGGGCTGGTGCACCACAGGATAGCGTCCAAAGTACTGTGCACAATCACCTTCCAATAGTTCATGAAATACTTCCTTTCCCACGAAGAACAAAAATAGAAGTTCACCTGTTAACTATCACAGGTACCAAAAGTTCAAAGGTTCAGAAAACCACGTGCATGATTGCACGCGACAGCGTACACGCAGCCATGACAGCCGCGCTTGGAGACCGCGTTTTCCGCGTGTAGATTTGGCACGCAAACAGGATACACGCAGCCCAGGACAGCCGCGCTTGAAGACAGCGTCCGCGTGTGGAGATTTGGCACGCAAACCGGATACACGCAGCCCACGACAGCCGCGCTTGAAGACAGCATCCGCGTGGAGATTTGGCACGCGAACAGGATACACGCAGCCCAGGACAGCCGCGCTTGGAGATGGCGTCCTCGTGGAGATTTGGCACGCGAACAGGATACACGGCTCCAGAAATTAGCGTGTGGCGGAAAACACGCTACAAAAGGCCAAAGAAGTTGCTGAAGGAAATGCGAGGACGCAGGTCCAGAGTTCAGCTACAAAACGCCAAAAATGAATTAATCAGAAGCAGCGATCAACGTTTCCACGCTGCTTATGTACGTACTGCCGTGACGTACGTAACGGAACTAAGTCACATGAATTTAACGACGTGAAAAATGCAGACGTCGTTTTCCTGGCAATGCATCGAACAACCTCCATTTCGAATAGAACGGTCTAGTGGTTCTATGGGCGTAACTCATTCTGTATGGAGAGGTTGTTCCCGGTCCAGAGATATGTCCAGCAGGCATGACAACAAATCCGTGTATTCAGACACGTTGTGAAAATATAGGTGTTTGGTGATGGCAACATCTGCTCTATATGGAGGTCCCTCATTCTAGTGTACATAACTCTTCTTGTATTGACTACCTTCTGATATCCAGTACGGCGCCAATGTAGGAAGTGGATTTTACAATATTTATTCTATTTTGAACCATAGTCTTAACTGCAAACTGGTGTATTTATTGAACAGCGTGGAAGTGATGGGCAGTGGGTATTTAAGCCACAGGCATTGACAGATATATTTTTCACAGGTTTATATGCAACACTATTTTCAGATGAATACAGATTGATTTCAGCATCTGTGTTGTGAGCTGTGTGTGTGTATATATGTATGAAGAAAAGTTGAGGCTTGACCAATAAAAACATATTCTATAAACCTAAAAAAACTTCAAGGTAACATAATACACTTTAATAATTAAAATATATTAAAATTAAATATATCCTTAGCTCACTCTGTTGTTTGTTTTGCAGCATTTCGTTTTTGCTCTAAAATACAAACACATTGCCTTCACTATGAAGTATAGTTGCTTTTAACACAAATGTTACTGTTTGTATGTTTTTAATGTATTATATTTGTGCAGCTTTTGTTAGTATTTACAGTTTGCGTTATTTACTCATTAAATGTATCTTACATTAAATGTTTGCACAGTGTAATAATCATGCATGTTGTGTATATATTTGTCGAAGTAAATGTTGCTACGTTTTTACTGTGTATGAAAGAAATTTTTTGATTTAGTGCATGTTTTCTTTTTATAATTGTATTAGAAAATTGTGTATTTTCAATGACCTAGCTTGTTCATTGATGTCATTACACTTGAATGCTTATGTACATTTTATTGTACATTTTTTAATGTGTATTTTTCATTGCAATTGTTGGAGGAATTTAGCTTGTTTTATTAAGTTTATTATTTAGTAATTTTGTATTGCAAAACTATTTAATACTTTAACATGTTACAGGTCCTCATTTAATGTACTTTTCAATCATTTTACATTTTATGCCGTTAATGGTTTGTGTGAAATTATGTTGATGGTAATATTTTATGCTTTAAAGTGTGTGGGTGAATTAAGGTTACCATGATATTTGATTTTAATATTTGTTTTACATTTATAAAAGTTTAATATTTTAACACTATTTCTGATGTTTGCAGAGGTTGTTGTTGGTTTAACTTAAACTTGTTTGTCAAAACAATGTTGCCCTCCCGCCTGTAATGAGGGTAATATATTTTTGTTGAAAAGCTGGTGAATGGATGAGTGGCCTAATGACACAATTCTGGGGAACATAATTGCCAACAGATTGCTTCCTCTTATGTCTAGGTTGGTAGACCCTGATCAGTCTGGCTTTGTTCAGAGTCTCTAAAGCCAATTAAACTTGATGTATTTGTTTGGCTTGGTTTTCCTTTTTGGATCCATTTCACCATGTTATTGCACCTTCCTAGATGCCATTAGAGCATTTGTTTCAGTTTGTGGGCAATATTAGAATGTTTTGTATTGGGTGCTAATATTATGTGGATTAAATGTTAACCTCGCTGCTAAAATAATTACATTTCATCCCCATGTTTGTCAGGCCAGTGGCACTAGGCAAGGCTGCCAGTCATTGCCCATGTTGTATTCTTTATAGAGCCAATGCCATATGACTGCATGTGTAACATGCACATAGGGGTATTAATTTGACCTGCTTGTCCTCATTGATTTCACTCTGCTGACAACCTGACTCCTTTCTCTGTTACAAACCTGTGGGTTAACCTTGACCTAATTATGGTGGAGATTACGCAGTTCAAATTATATGTTGCATTATTGGTTGAAGTCTGAATTATTACCTTTAGCGCCTGCTACCTTATTACCTACATCTGGTAGACTTGGATGGAGCCCTGATACAGTTCAAATATGTTGTCAATTTGAGTGTTGGCCCACACATGCCATATGAATTGAATTTCTCCTCTGCTCCAACACAGCCGAAATCCTCTATACACGGGTGGACACCAATTGATAGCTGGAAGCCTACCCGAGGAAGGAGAAGAGCTGCGGGAAGAATACAACTGTACCTTAGGAATTGTACAGAACTCCCCACCCCCAAATATTGACAATCCAGAAGGCTGCCTACTATCCTAATTGTATCAAACCGAAATCCCTGGAAAAGACCCTGGTCATCCCAGAACTTCTAAATTTGCCTAATAAACAGAACCCCTATTTGCATCAGAGAATTGCTATTTGGTCTAATCCTTCCAAGGACAATCTTTAATGCATCAAGCGTTGATGGCTGAATTTAGGAATGCATTCTGAGAAACGATTAAATTGACCGTTTTTACAACCCCGTGTAGTCCTCTTCCCACTCTGCGCCATTTAAATAACCCAGTTTCAAAGACAACTATACAGTTATTAGTTGCGCATTGCAAACTTGGGAGCTACTTCATCTGGTGTACCTGCTGTACTAGATCAGCTCCAAGTTGAAGGAGCTTTCTTATTGGGTATTCCATTACAGAAATCCCCCAATGGTTTGTCACTCTTGGGACTTCACTCGTGCAGTCTGCTGCCTATTGCACACCGATTGTGGGAAGAGGCAAGTGAACTTGGATGAGGCTGAGTAAGTGTTGTGCTGTATACTTGAGCAGGTGGGCGTACCTGTAGATGGCCAGCTTTCTTTATTTTGATTTTGTGAGGGTAAACCCTTAATTTGTTTGACCCTGAAGTTTGTTTTCATAAATCTTTTTAAAAATGTTATTTATTTTGTGTACAGGATACATTACACAAAATGAAAACGAGATATCAAAATTAGACCTTACATACAATAAATTAATTCACAATTCTATCTTGCACGTCATTCCATAAAATAATTATCATTAACAATAGAATAATCTAAAACCACATGTATAAGAACAATCCTCTAAAATCATACCATAGGATTTCATATTAAAATCCATATAAAAATGTAAAACCTACAACCAAAAAACATATATATGCTAGATTTCAACATCATTTTACTCCAATCTCTCAAGTTATTCTTGATTGACTACCAATGGCAATTCTTCAAACTCTTTTGATCAAGTCTGACCAAAGCCAATAAGAAGAGCCACTGGAGTGCCGCTCATCAGTCTGTGCCTTAGGCTCATTGGTATCACAGCTGATGTTGAATGTACAAATGGTCCTAGAGCTCTTACACAGGAAGAAACAGTCTGCAGACATTCCATAACCACATGATATAGAGACTATAAACTGTCAGACTTAGTGTCTACACTTTAGGAAGGAATTCTTAATCTTGGACATGTAATCTCTAGAGTTCGAAGACAATTTAGTCTAAACCTTAGGTACCATGTACGAAATTGCTGCTATGGACATTTCTGCAGATAAGATGTAAGTTCTCTCATTGGTATATAGAAAACACCTTGATTTCTGTACAATTTCATCCTAAGTCCTCGGTCTGTCATTTTAGCCCACAGTTGGATTTTGCTTGTCGTAACCCAATGCGATTCCAAGCACGCTATGTCCGTTGTTATCATAAAACTGACAGGTTTTTTGAATTTGTAGAGGTAGGCATTGGAATCTTTATTCAACATGTCTCCTAAATATGAACCTAAACTGGGATTTTCCATAGTAGTCACCTTTGTGTACAATGAGATGCATTTGTTCATGTATTGTGCCCACAATTGTAAGCCACCCAATCGGATGACACTTAGGGCACCGATTTTGACAAACCCAGGACCCCTTTCTGAATGCGGCCCTCAAGGCCATCTAAGTACTTTATATTAGTGAGGATAACCAATTCAATTCCATATGGAACCATGTAAGAGACCTTCAGGCGATAGAAGTCTATTTAAGGAACAAGTGAAAAGGCACATAACCTGTATTTTATTGACTTCATCAATGTTGTACCTTCTCTTCCATTTCTTTTTATGCCTATTCATCGCATTATTCATGGAAAATACAAAGCCCAGGTAACAAAATGATTCAACCTCTACCACTTAAACGTTATTTATTACCCGGACGTGCTTGTTCTTTCTCATACCATTGATGGTCATTATGTGTTTTTACAGTATTAATTGCCAATTTGTTATCATTTAAATAAGACATCACGCTTTTCAACTATCGCTGCAATCCCGCAGGTGTAAAGTCTAAACAGATCAAGTCATCAGCGTATGCGATAAAGTTCATTCTCAGTCCCTCACATTTTAGTGGGAATCCACTGCATCTGATGCTTTGTTCCCAAAGGTTGGCTATATACAAGTTGAACAGGGTTAGGACATTCACAGAACCCTGGCAAACCCCCTTGTCCATTGGTATACAGCTCAACAGGTCACCATCGATATTAAGCCTGGCCCTCGCTAGGTTGTTGGAATATAGTAACTCAAGCATTCATAGGCTTAGATCAATTTCCGACCTTATCAGCTTTCTCCACAATGTTGCTATATCTACATTGTCGAAGGCTGAGGAAAGATCCAGGCTCGCCATGTGCACTATTCTTCCTGTGTTACCACCAGCTTCAGACAAACACGCAGCCGGGTGCCAAGCCGTACTTTGTCTATACCTTTCCTGTAACCAGTCTGTAATGGACTGAGCCTCTGTTTACTCTCAGCCCACTTAGTATGATCTTTTAATACAAGAGTGGCTAATATTTTTTATTATATTTCCTCAATGAAATGGGTCGCTAACTAGAGGGATCTTATCTTTTACCCTTTTTAAAGATGGAAAGGTGATTACCTTATTCTAGGACACTGGACTTTTTCCAGATCTTGCCACTTAAGTGAATAATACAAATAGGATTTCGGCCCACAACTCTACTTTATTTTTCAGTAAACCATTTATCATGCCATCCGGTTTGCATTCTCTAGAATTCTTTAGCTTTTCTATTGTATTCTTTTATTCTATTCTCAATCTCAAATCTGTCAAAATCGTTGTTACGCTCACCTGGTATCCACAGGGACGCCACCCAGCTGGTTACTCGTTGGTATGCTTCTCAGCTTTGCCCTGATGTGGTCTGCGGGGAAGGTTCTGCCTGAAAATACAGGAGGACTGTGTTCAAGACTGACCGACTGGGGTAAGTATCCACCCTCCACCCCCCGTATGCTTTCAGTCCCTCTGGCACCCTCTCCTCACCTTGTGGTAGAATTAGGCGTGCTCTTCGTCCTGCCTTCTTTGCAGGGGCGCGTTGTCTTTCATGGGCGAGTGCGGTCCAGTTACTTCACTGACGCCGGCCCGTTTGATATTGTTCAGGTAGGTCTTATTGCTGTTCTTTAGTTTTGTTGCTATCCTGCATGCCTTTCTTTGTTTAAAATGTCTTTTTCTCCCTAAGGTATGCGGAGCTTCAGCACGGCAAACTGGCTTGGTTGAGCCCTGCTGGTAAATGATGGCGCATTAAGAGCGCTATGATGCGGTATGTAAGCACTATGCGCAGCGCTGCGAAGTCTTGCCTTTGCTAACCTGTGTTTTCCTTCCTTGTAGGTCGCAGTGTTCTTCAGCCTGAGTGGAATGTCCCGAGTGGTGCCAGCCGAGAGGCGACCAGCCAGGTAAGCCTTTCGAGCAGTTCGTAATTTGTAAATGTCTCTACAGCTTTCTTTAATGTTGCCTCTATCTTCCTCTTTCAGGTCGTTCTGTCCGGGAGCCATGCAGATTCGAGGAAATTGTTCTCAGTAGCTGCAAGTGTTTAAAGATGAAGACTGCAGGTAAGATGATGCTGCTGCTAATAATGTTCCTTTTGTCTCCCTGCAGGTTCTGCTTCTCCGAGGTACGAGGGAATAGCTGGACACGGTGAGCGTCACGTTGCAAGATGCAAAGTAACACAAAGCATGTTCTGCAGTCAGGGTGTGGTTTAAATAGCCCAGGTAAAGTAGTACCAGGGAAAGTAGATCCAGGCCTGCCACACCCAAAACACTAGACTGCATAGCTTGTTTCTTAGGAACCAAGCTATGTGGATGCCTCCATGTTGGCTGATAATACAATAAAGTAGTTCCCAAGCACATTGTTGTTCATGGTGTATGAGCCTGGTGCCATAGGCGCCAGGACTGGCCCCATGAGGTCTTTTGAAGAGGATGCCGGGCTCTAGAGGCCCGAGTCCTGACTCCACCTGGCCAATGAGTTTGCCAGAAGGGGTTTTGGGTGATGGTCGCGACAATCGTATGACCATACTGCCCCAACAATAGCGTTTGGAGGTGACATTGACTAATTGTCTTTCTTCCCGTATGAACTCGGCAGTAAATTAATTACAAGTGTGGCAGAAGAGGATTGGGTTAGACTGGTGTTTTATTTGTGCCTCGTTTTTATGATTTAGCCTCCACCAGATCGTTCTGGCGTCCTTAGTTATCATGTTCATTAGAAAGTCTTGATTCAACGTTATGTATTTTTTATTCCTATAATTTCTCAACCAGTTCTTATGGCCCTGCTTTAAAGTAAGAGTTGCCACTTTTTTCTCCCTCCAATCCAAGTCATTTGATTTAATTTTTCTCCTATTGGATCTCATCCGGTGCTTGCGTGAATTTATATTGGTTTCAAAGTTATTCCCTGTGTTAACCTCACATGCATGTTCCTTCCAGCATTTTTGCGAGGTGGTACTAGTTTTTAGCATAGTTGATGTATTTGAAAATTCAGAAGGGGAGGAATAACGATTCTAGTCTTCTATTAGATTATTCCATCATTTTGCTAGCTGACAATTTACTTTCTCTGTATTCCTACTAAATTGAGGCACCTGGAAACACCGTTGGTTGTATAGGTGCCTTACAAATACTCAAAAATAAAATACCCTGTTTCCTGATGCGTTTGTCACCAGATTTTTTGCACCATGATTTTCCCCCTCCCCACTGGCTGGAATAAAAAAGGATGATACTAGCATAGCATGATCACTAGTACTCATTTTTACAACCTCACAATTACTAATATCTTTACATTCAACATTTAAATATAGTCCATGACCGAGGTTGACGAGATTCCGAACCAAGTCTGTTTTAAATTAGGCCCTATGTTAAACATGGAATTCAATTGGCAGAACCCCCATCTTGCTAGGAATCTTACCCACATCGCTCCATACCTCTGCCTCTGCGACCTCCCCCCCCCCCCCCGCCCCTCCATCTTTGGGCATGTAAAATTAAAATCCCAACCCACAATTATTGGACCGGTGTTGTTCCTGCTAGACCACTCCATTAACACTGATTACTTCAACCCTGTTTGGGCTGACGTGGATGAAGTTGATATTTTTCACTAAAACTAATTTCCTTGCTGTCTAGCGGGTTATCCACTACCATGGCCAACACTGCTTCCAGAACCATATTGATTTTTATTAATAACTTGACACTGAATATTTTTGTATTGCAGTGAGAATCCCACCAAATGGTCTTCCCTATTTTCCTTTCTTTGCATAATTACTATAGATTATATACCAGTCTATAACAGGAGCACCAATCAGCCACGTTTCTTGGATTAACGCAATATCATAGCTGGCAAAACCCAGCCCTCATGTTAAAAATAAAATAGCTCTTCTGTCCGCGAGAGATCCAGCTCGGAGCTTTACATTCACTTTTTTCCAAATCCTGGTATTTTACCGGTCGACGTGGATAGTGGTTGCCGGCTAGCCGGCTCGTGCTCAAAACTAACCTGCCTCCGGCCTTCATTATTGACTGAGCATTTTATATTCTTTTTGCCGTTATCTGCCCCAGGTTGATTAATCACTCTATCACAATTTTCCCTCATTATGTCGGTGTAATAGCTTTCAAAGCCTCTTATCAGGAGTACCTCTTGTCTATCTCGCACCAAATTTTCAATCAATTTTGAATAAAAATGGAACGCACATTTCCCAACACACCAATCAAACAAATGCGCAAACTGTATGTCCGAGGAGGAAATAGTCCTAAGATCAGGAACAGTAGAAAAAAATACATTATTCTTGCTCGATTAAGGAGAATGTCCTGCTCCTCCTCAAAAACGGATTAAAATATTATCGGTTTAGGGGCTACTTGACCTACTCCTGTTGCACACCTCATAAGGTTTTCTGAGTCCATAGATCTTGAACTAGACTTTTAATTTCTGTATATCATTAATGACAATGGGTGTGAGATCACCTTTTTTCACATTGTTCCCTCTGTTAGTGGCACTTAAAACATTCCAGAGAAATGTTCTCGATCCCTTGTTAATGTACTTCGCACAACCTTTAAAAAATGTTGGTTTTCTTTGTGGTGCCACTAGTATTGATTAATCATGCCACCAGAAATGCACTGCTGCTCTTCCAACAGGATACAACTCTTCCCCACATCATGAACTCTTTCACTCGTTGCCTGACCAATGATTGGGTCTGCCATCGCATTCCTCTCAGGAGTCTGAACATGGTCATCCATTAATAGACGTGCCTTACGTTTTTTTTGAAGCACAAGAATTTGCTCTTGCTTCAACTATATCGTAAAGTCAAATAAAAAATTGTAAAACTGTGTAAAGCATCCAAAGAGCTATTGCCACTCTCTGAGGCATCTCGATTAAACGGTTCCATGTGATTTCATCAAACCAAATGCTACTGAATAAAGTTTTACCAAATCAAATATCTATTTTTTTTTTAAAAAGCTATTGGGTGTGGGTGTGGTTTCCGTGCCCAAACCCCCACCCCGGTTTACCTACACTTGTACCCCCCTGAACCACCCCCACACGTTTTAAACCCTTCTCCCCAACCCCCTATATAATTATTATTCAGTATTTATTTTGCTAACATTATATTTTTTCTTTTCGTTCCCATCACTGGATACAGATTAAACATGTCTTTCCATTGGAACGGAAGTGAGGATCTATCTCCAACACTCGGCTGCTTGTGCATTGTAACCTCTTCCTGAATGAGGTTGGGAAACGCTGAACCTTGTAGATGGAACCCTCAAGGCGTGTATTTCCTCTTTCAAACTAATACACGCATCCATTAAAGATGCACGGGCACGTCTTTCGACCGAAGTACAGGTCCAGATCTAGCCATACACGCATTATAGTCGGTGCCTTAGCCTACCATCAGTGAATCAGGCATCCACTGAACTGTCAGTACTGCCAAAGCTATATATTTTAGACTGAACTTGGGGAAAGAATATGGTGATTTTCGTTCCACCCGTAAGTTGTGTTCCATTTCCTTATCCAATGGCGTGGGATCAATGCTCCTTAAATTATCTTTTTTGCCCTGCATATTTGCTTATGCCTGTGCCCTTAAAGTCACTAGGGCCTATTTGTGAAGCCTATCTGTATACTATGTAGGACTCTAGAGTCCTGCTCCTTTCCTTTCCTCTACTCCTGCTTCTGTACAGGTTTATAATCCTTTAGGATGTCAGTTTAAAATTGTTCAAACGGTCTGCAACAATGTCAGCTGGGAAACAAGCCGCTCAACGGGATAAATTCCCAGCCGTCACCGTTTGCCTTAGGATGTGCACCTAAACGGTTTTATCTGTCTACAACAATAGTCTGGCTGACCACAGGGAGAGAAACAGCTCAACAGGAAAGTTCCCAGCAGTCGCTGTGCATCACACCCAACCTGCCACAAACGCTTGCGTGTTATCGAGCAAATACCTCAGCCAAACGTTCACTGACCCCAATTGTATGCAAGTCGGCATGGGTATGCTTGAATATTCCTGCTCTTCTGACTGACACGCCACTCTAGCGCAACCGCCAACAGCCTGCGGATTGCAGACTGTTAAACACTTGGCAGTTCACTTCGCAGACGCCACAAGATTAAATCAGAGCCTCTTTACATGGGGCCCCCCCTGGAGGTGGGAGGCCCAGGGACATGAGATGGGAGGTGGGATTGTAGTGGGATTGGGCATGGGTAGCACCTACCAGGTGCTTGCCCCCCAGCATGCAGGAGTACATGGTGGGCCATCAGGCCCCAGTAACAAAAGGGGCCCAGACTTCTGGGTGCCCAAACTGCGAGAAGGTGAGAGGGACGGGTGAAAGCACGGCAGTCCCTGCCCCCGACACCCACATCAAAGGCCCCGCTCCCATCCGGATGGATGGGGGACAAAGGGCCTTTGATGCTTCAAAGTGTGCTACCTGCCCGCAGGCCAATTCTGGCCTATATCTGAGAAGGGCAGGTAGCCCCTAGTCGTCTTTCCCCTGTCCTCAGCACATGCAGGAGCAGTGCCATCCCAGTCCTCACAGCAAGAGAAAAGAGATACTCATAAAAAATTTGCCCTTAGCTGCGTTTAGGACAGGAGCAGAGACGGCTGCAGCACAATGCGGCTAAGGAGCAGAAGAGCTGCAGAGCTGCCTTGAAGCAACAGCTGATAAGTGAAATTGACGCGAGGACGCAGGCGGCCTCCAGAATCTAAGCCTGGGCATACAACTGCTTGGCTGACACGGAACAGGGCAGCCAGGGTCCCCGCCTACCGTCGATGACCAGAAACCTCTGAAAGTGGACCTGCTAGGGATTGACTCCGTCCAGGCTTCAGCGTGGCACGCGTCCGCTGCACGAAACAAACTCAGCAATACTAAAGTTACAAAGTAATTTCTTTTGGAAGCAGGACGGTGTAGAAAACACAGGTCGGGTGAATACAGTATCAATGGGGGAAGAATACAGTAAAAAAATGTTTTAAACAACGGTGCCACAGAAGTGTTAGCAGGCAGTGTTGGGGAAAATTCTGATTCTATGGCCAATTTCCCTCACCTAGTGAGTCCCCCAGCAGCTTTGCTGGATTTCTGGAGTTTACTTTTTCCACTTGATAAGAGTGTGAGCCTTTTCCCCCACTCTTGCACATGGAAAAACGCATGTATTTCTACTGTTTGTGTGATCTGGGGCTCTGGAGTACACCACTCATTGAGCCCCACCTTTTATGTGTGTTACACAGCACCTTCAGTGCAGTGACAGTGTTGTCTTTGAGACTTCCCACTGACTCCATTTTTTCTGGGGCTGACTACTGTCACCCCAGAAACGGGTAAAGTTGCCATTTACTTTATATAGTCATTTAAAACTACAGACCCAGTACACCCCATCTTACATGGAGTGCTGGAAAGGGTTAATGTATATCTCTTTTTGTCTGTGCCTCTGAGCTTTGTTTTTCTCTTAACATTTAAACTTGGCTGGTGGCAGTGGTATCTACCGTAACTTTTCTACCACGATTATACTATATAACCCTAGTACTGTTCCAGACTATTATATTAGCCTCGAACATAAACCTGCTTGACCAAATACTCTTTCTTTTGGCTCCGGTCGGGTTTATTCGCCATTTCTTTTCGTTAAAGTCCTTCTTGTGTTTTACTTTGCATGACAAACCATGTTTGCCTTCTTTGTTCACCGTCTTTTGGCGGGCTTCCCCCAAGGGAAGCCCTCCTATGGCATCTGGGTGTCTAGGTGGGCTGACTGTGAGTGAGGGGTGTAGTCACCCCCTGCACAGGGTATCCTTGCAAACCCAAGTCTCACTTTGTCATGATTGGCTGGGGTGGTTGTCCGGCCCCGACAACCCCCCTGCTGGGTGATTGACAGCCAGGCTCTGTGAATGGGGTATTTTCGCATAAAAGGCAGGACTCTTGGGCTGGAAGTCAGTCACCACTGGAACTGCAAGGAACCGAAGAGAAGCGGAGAAGAAGACAGCTGCTGCAACTACTGAGTCCGGTGAAGCCCTCGGCCAGTTCTGAGCTATCTACCCTTCAACGACAAGAGAAGATCCAGTCCGTAGTCATCTTCCTTTGAGCCTGGTGGGATGAACCCGCTCATCTTCCACAGGTAGAGGATCCTCATCTTGGTTGAAATAGCTGCACACAGCTGTAGTGGTCCGGATAGCCACCTGAAAAACATCTCCTGATTTAAAGGAGCGCACCTTTCATTCACTGTTGCTTTTGCTGCTGCTGGCCTCATCCCTGGGTAGTGCAGATCGCTCCAGACGTTGTCCTTGTCCCCACGACTGAAGTCACAGGAACCATGAGTCTGCATGAACTACCAGGAACTGCCGTAGCACCAGCTCTTCGAATGGATTGTGTCCTCCCACGTATTCCTCATCTTAGATATATCCTTACCGTCAGCTTTGCTGCTTCGGAAATGTTTCCTCTCTCCAGGAGATGATGCTCCACTCGCGGCGGCGGCGGCGATGTCCCTCGGCGGAATCCGTCGAGCACAGACGTCATCTGTTGTATAAATGCCTCAAGTGCGCCCGTTGGCTTCTGTTCAATTTTTCCGTTTGCGTCGCTTCGAGATAAAACGGCGCTTCAGTTATAACGAATTATGTCGTCTTCTTCGAACCCGTCCACACCGAAAACTGGTTTTAAGAAATGCCAAAGGTGTGGGAGAAACATTCCGCTGACCGACCCTCATCGAAATTGCCTCTGGTGCCTCGGTTCCAACCATCGAACTGATGACTGCGGTTCCTGTCAGTCAATGACCCATAAGGCCTTAAAAGAAAGAAGAGGTAAACTGGCGGTGGGGGAGGAATCCTCGAAGTTTTCTTCGAGAGGGAAGAAAGACTCGGCTGAGTCTTCGACAAAACACCATAAAAAAAACAGGTCAAGGAGTAGATCGAGAAAGTCCTCTTCATAGTCCAAAAAAGCAAAGAAAAGATGACACCGGTCTCCCTCTTCCACAACTACATCTGAGGAAGTTATTACATGTCCAACAAAGCATGACTCCCCTAAAAAGTGGGAAGAGTTTAAAGCATCGATGAACATTTTTAAGAATGCGGCCCAGACCCCCTCAAAAAATGTCTGAAGACCATGCCCCTATGCACAAAAAAAGTGACGGGAAGGTCTAAGACGAGGAAATCCGACAAGAAATTGTCGAGGGTGTCTTCCAGGGAATCTTCCCAAACGCCTAAAAAGAAAAGCCTTCCAGTGCATAAACAGGAGCAGACCTTGAGAAAAGGACGTTAGATTTCGATACGTCATCGAAGTCCTCGTCGAAAACATGTCTGAAGCCTCCATCGAAGGCTCTCGAGAATAAGGGGTCGACGACCCAACCGAAGAAAGTTACGTTGAGTACACAATCGACGGCATCGAAGACTCCTTCGGCGTCGATGGTCTCGACAACTCCTTCGAAGTCATCGAAGAATACCTCAACAACATCGAGGGTAATAGCTACAACATAGACGCCATTGATGCTTCTGTCGACGTCAACACCCGTTACAATGGTGAAATCTACACCAATGTTAAAACCTATAGCTGAAAAGGTGTTTCACCCAGAAAGTAGACATGATTTTTTCCAAACCATATCTGTATATGGAGGAATGTTGTCAGGAAATGAGGAGGAGGAAGAAGAAGATGATGAACAAGAGGTTTCATCTGCAGGGGTAAAATATGGTACAAGACAAGTCCCTGAGGAATGAATTGATCCTAAATCTAAAATGCAATATCTGAGTGTTTACAATCTGCTAGTGGACTAGGTACTTCCCCAGAATACGAGTTTGAAAAACCTGACCCCGCAGAACATGCTGATTTAGGTTATAGAAAATGTAATGAATATAGTTACAGAATGTATGGGATGGGGTAGGAACTTGCCTGTATACCAGGATGATGACATGACTGATATCCTATCAGGAGGACCTCAGCCAGACCCCATACTTCCTTTTCATATTGCCTTACAAAGGAGAGTTAATACTGCTTGGGAAAGACCTGAAACTATTCCAGCAGTAAATAAGAAATATGTTGCAAAATATAGACCCTGTAATTCTGACCCAGAATACTTAAGTAAGCACCCATCTCCAGAAAGTCTGGTAGTTCAAGCAGCTACATCAACTAGACACTCTGCATAGCCTACCATTCCCCCTGATAGGGATGATAAAGGGATTGATGCATGGTCTGAAAAGATAATTACATCAGGGAGCATGGCTCTAAAATCCACAAATGTATCTTGCACTCTGGCAAGATTTACATATACCCTGTGGGGACTGCATGTCAGCGGCAGCTCAACACATCCCAGAAGGAGAGGAACGTGATGGGTTCCTCTCCATAGTAAAGGATGGCAAGGAGGCTTTGGGGGAATGCCTTGAAGCTGGTTTGGACACAGCTGACAGTATCAGTAGGTCCATGGTATCTAGCGCAGTGCTACGCAGATTTGCATGGCTAAAAAAGTCAGGTTTTGCACCAGATGTACTATCTAGACTTCTTAATATGCCATTTGACGGCTCGAGGTTGTTTGGCAGCAAAGCAGATGAAAGTTATAAAAGCTGCAGACCTCCAAGGCAGCGGCAAAATCACTCAGTGCCGCTATAAGGCGACCTCAACACCCCTACACAGGCTCATCTTCCTGGAGGGGTCATCCTTTTCATTTTTACTCCTCATTTGGGAGAGGAAGGGGACAGGCCAGTCAAAGAGGACAAAAGATTTCCTCTGGGACGAGGAAGAGGTACTAGATCTGCCCCAGCAGCGACATCTGTCCCTTCAGCTGCTGCTGCAGCTGCCGCAAAACCACTCTGATGTTTTGATCCACAAGACCCCATTGGGAGGCAGAATCTCACAACACCTGCAAGAATGGCGGGGCATTACCTCAGATGCTCGGGCTCTGGAAACAGTATCCCAAGGTTACTGCCTTCCTTTTTCAAAAGAAACCTCAATCACCCACCGGGATACAACTCTACCAAAAATCCAGACCCGCTCCTGTTGCAGGAAGTTTTAACCCTGCTACAGAAAGGTGCAATAGAACATGTACCTGTAGCGGAGAGGAACAAGGGTTGGTATTCCCCATATTTCTTCATACCAAAGAAAGACGGAGGATTGAGACCCATCTTGGACTTGAGAGACTTGAACAAGTTCCTCAGTAAGGACAAGTTCAAGATGGTTACTCTTTCTCAGATCCTTCAGGCTCTCCGACTTCAAGACTGGTTGGGATCATTGGACCTTCAGGATGCTTACTTTCATGAGCTAATCCATCTCAAGCACAGAAAGTAGCTGAGGTTTGAGATTGGCAATTCTCAGTATCAGTTTCGAGTTCTGCCATTCGGGTTGACCTCCGCCCCAAGAGTTTTCACCAAGTTCATGGCGGTAGTGGCAGCGAGTCTCAGAAGAGGGGGATTCACGTCTACCCCTATTTGGACGATTGGATGATCAGGGCATGTTCCTCAGAACAGGCCCAAGATCATCTGTCCAAGACTTGCCACTTCCTTCACAAACTAGGGTTTTCTCTGAATTTAAAGTAAAACATGATACCATCACAGAAGCTCGATATGGACGCATGGGCGGCGCCAGCGTTGGACTTGGGAGGGATGAAGTCCTCCCACTTTGAAACATAAGGGATCATTCTGTTCTGATGTGAAGCCCCGGCCGCTCCGACGGCAGGAGATTGTTAGATTTCTCACCACAGCATACTCCATCATTCACGTAACAGCCCAGCAGCAGCAGAAAACACTGTGGCAGAGGACAGAAGCCTGCTGAGGCATCAATAGCCCCCCCCCCCGTGGTCTTCCAAGTATGGGGCTCACTCCATGGGATGGGGGAGTGGTAGGGGGTTGGCGGCTGTCATGTTCTGAAGGGAGCATGGATTCCTCACTGAAGCACCACCTAAACCATTTAGGCTTATCTGTTTTTCAACTGAGATTATGTGCACTTTACCACCAGCACAATAATGGAAATGAGCACAGTCTGAAGGAAGGTTTTGGGTTGTTTATTTCTCGGTTACTGAAGTCAACAGCAGAGTTCCCTGAAACGGGCTCATTGGTTGCGACAACTGTGGCTGTTGGAGAACAAAACAAGGAAGGCAGAGAACACAAACTGGAAAGGGGGTTGGAAGGAGGTGAAGGAGCAGAGTAGGATAAAAGTGAAGGCACCAAAGCGCTGTATGTGAATCATTAGCACATTCAGAGCTGAAGGGAGAAACGTGACAGCCACATGCATGAAAGGGGCAAAGGACCGGGGCAACAGAGATTAAACCAGAAGGAGAGGGAAAGAGACAGGGAGAGACAGGGATTAACAATGCTAGAAGAGATATGAGTAAGAGTGAGCACAAGGTAAAAGCATTTGAGTGTGAGGAAAGCAAGAGATTGATTGAGGGAAGTGAGAAGGGGAGATAAAGGGGAAGGGAAAGAGAAAGAGGCATATAGAAGGACGCATAGCTACAGAGGGAGGGAGAGAAAAAGAGGGAGGCAGACCGACACACAGCTATAGACTGTGCCCATGTAGCATGTAACTGGGTCATCCAGTCCAGGCTTTATTCTTTGGGTACTGGGAGTTTGTCTTGCTGCGAAGTAAACGCCAGACCTGGATGACCTACTCATGGATTGCATGGGGCAATATCGGTGCTCTGGAGAAGAGGAGTAAGAGGGACAAAATAGAAAATTGGAGGTGAAAATAGGAGACCAAAAGGAGGAGAAAGGCAGAATGGGAGGGAGGGAAAAGATTAAAATGGAGTGAAAGCGAGGGAACATTAGAGTGGTAAGAAAGAATGCGAGGGAGCACTATCCAAGCGACTGAACCAAAGAAAGTGATTGAAGAGACCGAATGGAAGTGATGGAGAACCATGAGACAGAGACCAAAGAATAGTAGGCATAAAAGGAAAAAAGAAAACAAAATATCAAGTCAGGATGGAAGGAAAAGAGATGATACAGAAGGAACAGGAGATAATGGACACTAAATAGTATGGGAATGAAGGAGAAAATGTATTACGTATGCAAGAGGGAATATGAGAACACAAGAGGGAGTGTGAAACATTAAGAATACAAACGGGACTCCAAAGGAGGGAGAGAGGGCAGGGTGACGGAACAAGGGAGGGATAGAAAGAACAGAGGAGGGAGTGTGACAAATATATATATATAGAGAGAGAGAGCAGTGAAAGCCGAGTGATGGAAAAAAGAGGCTGTGCAAATTAAGAATCCAAAACGATAAGACAGTTCTGAGCAAGCCTGTTCCATGCTGCATAAATTCCGTCCTCCGTAATCAGGCTTTGGGTCTTTTAAATTTAAAACATATGCTCCCTCCCATACACCTGTAATGAAACGATCTGAGACAATTGGTTTGATGAGCTGGCTTCGACCACTCTTCAATCCTCCTGCCGCCGGAAGCATATTATTCAATTCACGGGGTGTTGTCCACCATGGTATGCATTTTTACCCTCCCAGCAAACCTCTCGCATTCAAGGTTGGCCTCCCCTTCAAGACTAATTAGGTTTGGTTTTATGCATTAATGTAAGTGAAATGGCTTCTTGGCATGCTGTCACCCACAGCCAACCCCTGGGTAAGGGGTTGCTCGACATACCATGTGCCTCCTTTTGCACATGCCAGTTAACTCCATGACCAGGGATATGTGGGTGGGGCAACTGTAAATATGTTTCTTCAAGGGGGGGTTGGCATAAATACATTTGAAGACCACTGCCCTATGATGAATCAGAAGGCTTAACTGTTGCCATCAGCTTTTAGATGGCCCACTGCTCTCATGATTAGCCTGTGTGTTAAACTACATAGCTTCTGAATTGTGGTGAAAGGGACATCTAATGGCCCAAAGGAAGTTGAAATGGCTATTCAGCCTCCTGGGCTTAAATGATGGGGGGGTGGGCAGGGGAGTAACAGTGCAATTGGTTTAATGGCCCCACTCACTGCCAGCTTACCAAACTGCCATCCTGTCCCCCCAAAATGTTTAGTCCGATTCTGCCCCTGTATGGACGAGAGCTGCTGCTCGCAGATGAGTCATTTGGAGCGTCCCAATCGAATGGGGTTTTAGACGGTCTTCTCCCCAGTAAACCAAAGCGCCCAGTGACAGTTCATGCCTTGGGTGGGGCATCTCCAATAATGGCACAGACACCAGTCATCTTTGGAAGCCATAATGGACACAACCTTCTTCAAAGAGCGCATTGCCTTTGTGGCGCTGGTCTTACACATGCAAAGGTTTTCTCCCAGGACACCCAAAAACTGAAGCGAATACAGGACAATTATCCCAAAAATTCCTTTGTCTGCAGGATTTATAGTGTCATGGTGTTTGCCTCGGAATTTCACCTGACTTTCGGGCTTAAATCTGAATGGCATAGTGTGACCTTCAGAGATATTAGATTCAGTTAATAAACTTCTAAATTCGGCTGAGATAATCAATGACGACACGTTTTGATTTGAAGCAGTTGAACTCCTCCTAAAATAAGTCTTTGGAAGAACATACTGAGGCAGCCTAGGTTGAAAGGCAAGCATTGTTTTGGGACACAGTCAATTAAAATTAGCCTGCAGTAAGGGATGACGGCTGTCATAAAGGCAGTTCCTTTGATGGCTGGCCTGGAGGCTACTGTAGAGCTCTCAGCAGTCTTGTGTAAATGGGTGGAGGAAGGGATTATCGTGTGGTCAGAAGTGGGGTGAAAGGACTTCTCTGAGAAGGGAAGACTCGGTGGGAGAGGGAGGCAGGTGGTCACCATTGCACCCCTTCTCTCTGGTGGGGCTAGCGCTGCTTGAAAGTGTTTCTGCTATCCGCTTAGACTTCACGGGTGCTAAAATGTACCGTTTACTGAAAAAATTCACTGGAGTCCAGAGCAATTTGTTTGCAGGAGTGGAGCATGCCCAAAAAAACGTAGACGTTGTTTTAAAAACATTTAGGAAATATCATTTGACCTGGCCTTATGTTTTTGGGACTGATACTTGTATTCACTGCTGTTTGTGAGTCAATTTTTGGTTATTTTTTGTTTATATGGTTAACAAGTAACCTTTAAGAAACCCAAGAAAGAGAACATACAAATATTTCATTTAGAAATATTTGTATGTTCTCTTATGTTTGTTAAAGGTTACTTGTTAACAAATAACAATAAAAACAAACACAAAATACATAATTATTCAAACAGCAGTGAATAAATAAAAAAATAATGAATACTGAATGCCTGTGGGCCTGAACGGATATCCATGTCGCACACTGCCTCATCGTATTGCGTTAGTGGCCAGGACTAAAGCAGAGAGAAAATAAAAGTAATTAATAAACTATAGTACTTCGTAGTGTCCATGGTATACATCATTTTCTTGTGTACATTTACACACAAATTTAGAGCAGAGGGCAGTGCAAAGGTCGGGTTACTTGACAGAACAGAATGTATTTCTCTGAAGCCTTTCAAAAAAAGAAACTGCACAATGTGATAAAAGGAATGGTTTATTTCCATTCAGCTTCTGATGTGTTGCTGCTCATGGAGCAAACATAAGCACTGTGCTTATTTATTTTCCTAGCATTTTAGGATTGTAAAATTAATAAGATGGAAAACTAAGTGGCAATTGAGAATTGTTGTTTGTTAACCGATGCTTTTTTTTTTCCAGTAAACAAGTATTGCACAATTGTATTTTTCAGAGTTCCTGTGCTGTGTGCATAATCGTGCAGAGGCAGATCATTTTTACTTATAATTTAATTTGCACTCTAATTATAAAAACAGTGTGTAAAATGGTGACTATGCATGGTCTAGTTTACATCCAATCAACCTTGCACTCGATGGGGTACATTACTATAAATGGTCAGTGGCAGCAGTGTCTGCTCCAGGGTGAGTGATTGTCATTAGACCAATCACAGGTGTTCTAGCCTCTCAAATCCTCAAGACTACAATTAAAACACCCAAAACTTGACTCTTCAGGAAGTGCAAGCGCTGTTCAAAAACAAACAAAGGAGTCACATTTGTAATTGAAATAGAAACTCAGCAAAGCCTGTCTCTGTGATAATCCAGATAGGTATTAACTTTATGTAGCGCTTCATACATGGTTTGTCCAACATCTAGGCACTGTGATTATTTTACCTCAGTCGATACTTGGTTAACCGACCTCTGAAGGATGTTGGCCAATAATATAGCTCAGCCGGTTGAGCACTTGTTGCTGCGATCTGTGCGTGATCTACATGTTGCAGGTTTGAATCCCGGGAAGGCCAACTCAGCCTTTCTAGGTCGATAACTGGGTACTGACTTTGGTTTGGTGATAATTGTGATAAATATGTTTTATGTCGAGCGATTTGCCAAAAGCGCTATATAAAATATATCATTTGACCATGAGATTAGATATAGAATTTAGCATGGAGTCCTTGCCTCTATGCACTGTTGTATCGTAACATTGGTATACCATTAGGTTGTAATATCTCCAGGAAATTGGCATTTTCATTAAACATCAAAAGACAATTCTGCTATCGAACCTCAAAACACACAATTCATGTTTTCTTTACTATGTAATGGGCTAGGTTTTTGTGTTTTCAGCATTTAAATAAGTACAGGAGAGATCAAATGGCCTGACCTTGGAGAAATAATGAAAGGTGTATTCTGTTCACAATGCAGAAGGCTGCCACATAGTAATTATTTCCATACAGTTTTTGCACATATCGGCTGGATGCCATATACATTTTACACTCTTGCAAAGGAGAAAAGTCATTTTTACTAATCACATTTTCTCTCAAAGTTTAAAAATAGGGAGTAAAATACTCCCACCTCAAAATCTTATCTGGAGAACTGTGCAGATTAGACCCTCTTTGTCAGTAGATTGAAGGGTTCACCCAGTAGGTGACAGGCTAACGAGACTTGAGCAATGGTTCTCAATCTGTTGCAGGTAGACTAAGAACATGCTCAACTTTGCATCCACAAGTGTTTTAAGGACCTACTGGTGCCTGAACACCTACAGAATATGCGTTAAAGGGCATATGTTCTACTCCGCCCAGTGTTCTTGTGGCTCTAGGGCATGTAGATGCTTCGACAAAGAGCCACCTACTGATGAAATGATGAACAGCATCTTGGAAGGATGTGTCTGGCGTGTCTGAGATAAAATACAGCTGAGGTGTGATGGGAAGACTGCCGATCTGTGTGTTGGTTTTTTATGTACATTATTAAAAAGAGAACTATGTACAGATTTGGCTTTTCAGTACTGTAAATGAAAGACACGTCATCATTCCTTGGGTTTATCACAATTTGGCTCAGTAGCATCACTCGAAGCTACTATACAATCTCCCCATGGTGTGTACCATAAAGCTTCTACCTGCAATGCATAACTGTAAATATAGCTTCCTAAAATGTGAATGTAAGTGTATGATAAAATGCTTGTTAGAATAGTGTGTATTTTAAAAACATGACGCCCAAATCCTGCTAAACTTCATGGGCAACCCCCTCATGGATTCTACTAAAATCGACCACATCTACAGCATTATTCATGCTTAGATGGCTTATCACGATTTGTGCTTGAACGACAATGCTGAGCTCCTAATCGTAGGATCTCCACACAGCCTAAAACATCTGGACCCAGCATTCTCCTCTTTCATTGATGGCAATCCCACTTTGGTTTCGAGCCATGTACAAACCCTAGGTGTCTATTTAGATGCAGAATTCTTCATGCTGAAACATGTAGAGGCCCTCTCTCTTCAGCTGCTTACACCATTAAGCTCCTCAACCTCTGAAGAAAATTTACAGACAACTGTCTTACCCTTGCCTGGGCCATCATCAGCTGCAAATTTGACTATTGTAATGCCATTCTCTCAGGCACCTCATCAAAAAATCTTACTCAACTCCAACTGATTCAAAACAATGACCTCTGGGCCGTCTGGGCTTAAAATGTTCAGACCACATCTCCCGTTCTAGGCGAGAGGCCCACAGGCTGCCAATCAAAGCCTGCATTGAGTTTATGATCCTCTGTCACACATAGATGCATCCATAACACTGCACTAGTCTTCCTCAACCAACAGATTTCTAAAAAAACCACAGCCTCCATACCTACAAACATCCACCACACAAGCCCTATCCATTCCTAGATTCATAAGGAAAAGAGCAGGGGAACTAGCTTCACAGTCACTGCCCCACCCTCTGGAACGCCCTCCCTCTCCACATAGAACCCTCCTACCTAATTTTATTAACACATATGACTAGCTGCTACTGATTGCTGATGTGCCTACTTTAACTGCTTCTGTACCTATTAATGTATTTGCCTACTGTTCAAAAATCAGCGCTGTGATGCATGTGTTTGGGTGCTGCATATAAATGTGCAAACACACTGTTAATTATCTGCATTAAAACGTGGATCACAGTTTGCCACCAATGTTTAAGTTCACTGAACCAAAAATCAATCAATATTTCATGAGAACAGCTGACCAAATGAATAACTGTAAGGTAACACAGCCATCCATTGTGGTCAGTGGATTCATTATTTCTTGAAAAAGAGTAAGCAATGCAGTACCCAATAGCTACTTTAATGCATCTATGAATTGTGCATTGATATTGATGTAGTAAGGCATCATTGGTACGCTAAAATGGTGAACTGCAATTACCAATAGAAGAGAACTGTGAAATTGTGTGCTCAATGCTTCTGCCCCTTAACTTTCGGAAAAATTTAAAAAGTGGAGCGAAATGGTCCTACAGTGGTCTGACGATGGGGCTGCGAGGAGCTGCAGGTAAGTCTTATACTAATCTTGGCTTCCTGCCTGTGTATTATCTTGTCCATTTACTCAGCACGCTTTTAGCACTCAGGATACCACTCCCTGCATCTCCCAACAATCTACTAACTGCATTGATTATGCCGAAGCGCGGTGCACTATCGGCTATTAACATGCATGCTGCTAAACAAACGGCTAGCGAACTAATGCCCCCCCCCCCTCCACCTACCTTATTCCATCCAACTTTCTTGGCTAAGAGGAGGTAAAAAACACTTCACGGTTGCTTAATTCGAACAATGAAGTGTAGAGACACCGGGAGGGAGGGGGGGCCGAGTTGGGAATTCCTACGAAATAGATTAAGCTGACAAAATAGCTGGTGGTGTAGCTGCACCAGACATCTCTTGTGAGGCGATAGATGGCTTCCACACCCCTCGCTCCTTGAAGGGATGCCCTCTGCGCATTGCCACTTTGAACACACCAACCCTAAGTCAAACGCTAATGCTAAAGCCAATTCTAGGATTAAGTCTAAACCTAAAAGCATAGCTAAATGATTGACTATTTTCCAACAACTGAAAATTGACAACTGGGCTATCCCACACCCGTGGCTCGGACCCATGCAACGCCTGGCTATCCAGGAGGGGGGATTTGGAAATGAATTATTAAACAAGATTCTGATAGCCTTCCCATGCCTGGGCACGAAGACCATTGAGTATGTCGTGAAGGCACTCATTACTCCTAGCCTGGGACAAGATGTGGCCCTCGGTACCAGTGTCTCATCTTCGATTTTGGCTAGCGCACCAGTCCATGTCCTGCTATATCCTTGTGCTTTGCCCATAGGTCGGTCATGGATATGAGGGATAGGACATTGCTGGGACCCACAGTGCTCAGAAGCGTGACGTCCCCCCTCACCCCCCCCCCCCCCATTCCCCTGAAGAGGTGCCATCTCGCGATGACTGGGATATTGTGAGTATTATTCACTGCATCCAGGACTCTTTTCTTACCACCATTCCCCTCCCCCTCCGCTGCAGAGGGTTTACTGATGGATCAGCTTGCTTAGGGGGCACTCAGCATACAAACTGTTTTAGCCACCATAAAGGCATCCTGGCGAATCACAAGCCATACGGCAAGCCAACCAGAGGAGCCGAACCAGACCCCCGCAAGTGTTGCAAGCAAATACTCTGCTGTCAAGTTCAATATCTTGGAAACTATTGGACCATCTCAACTGTAAATCCGACATTATGGTGAACACCTTGAGGAAAATTCAGGCCTCCGTACTTCACTCAATGGCCTGCGCAGAGAATTTATCCAAGGCAGCCTGTGTACTGGCCAAAGCTCAAGACCATTTCTCCACTCATTGAGCTTGGAAAAAAGTTTAATGGACAGCTCACTGATGTGCATAAGGAAGAGGAGCTACCTGAGAGCGATCAGCGAGTAGCTGACAACTCGAACATTAATTCCACTGCGTTATATCTATGGGAAAAAAAGCCCCCACTGAAACGAGCAGTTCTGTACGAAGACCTGACCACAACAAAGAAAAAGGGAGCTGCTTTTGCGGCTGCCGAGGCTATACATACAAGCAAAAAAATGGTAAAACACAACACTTCAGATATGATGGCTAGTCCTCTCGTGATGCCTTTTTAGAAGCGCATGTGTCTATTCAACTGCGCTATTATTACACATACCAAATAGAACAAATACCATAAAAATCTTCTGGAGGGAAAAACGATCAACCGGAAAATGCCGGCTCAAACTCTAACCTACGTGGAGCCGGTAAGGGCCAGCATAACATAAAGCAAAATGGCACCCAATAATCGTACTAAAAAGGCCAGGGCCCGCCCCCACATTTAATCTAGAAGAGCTGTTCCAGATACAACCACAAGTGGAGAATGTGCCAGTGGTTGCAGAGGCTCCAGTGTCTAATGCCGCCGTGCAGACTGACTTGGGTAGCTTTTCATCAAACAATAATAAAAGTCCAATTTATATTAGTGCCTGCCCTGCCAGCTGAGCCCAAGATCGCTGCACTAAAGGTTTGCAGCATATTTGGACAAGAGAACAGTGCCTACGCAAATCAATGCAGTGATCCTTCTTCACATACCAACGACATCCGTATCGTAGACCTAATGTGATTCCGCCTGTAGGGGTGAATCTGCAACTTGTGTCTTGGAACACTGTCAAGCACTGCTTTACCTGGGCTATGATTGTACGGCAGAGGAAGCCTGTGCTAACTAATGTATGGATGGTCCTGGTACTCGAAGGAAATAATTAGCCAGCTAGTCGGAGAACGGGACAGAAAATCTGACAACCGCCCTAGTAACAATATGATGACAAAAGACCTCTGTGATGAGGGGAACGGGGCCTGGCTGGCCAATCTGGTGAACCAACATGTTAGGCCTAGTTATTAAATCCTGAATTATGGTGCTCCTATTTACTCATCTGGAACACTCGGGGCAACTCTCACATATGAACATGGAGGACTTTTGTCACACATTGACACATTTGCCATAATGTCCCTACAAGAGACTTGGCTTACATCCCCACTAGTCCTAGGCGTCTGGAATATTCTTTAATCCCTGGCCTTTCTGGGGGCCTGCGGGGTCGACCAAAAGGAGGGCCTGGTTCTGGGAGTCAGGAAGGAGATGGGAATTGAGCGGTTTTTATTGGAACATGAGGATATACTAGTTGGACAAATCTCGCTTAATGCATGTCCCAATAGCACTTAACAAAATTGTGTATGTAATTAACATCTATGATCCGCCCTACAATCTTATCATGCCCGGATACTGAAGTCTGTTAAAATGATACTTACTTAGCTTGGCAAAAATTACCCAATTTTAATTTGTGGAGGTTTTAATGCCAGGATTCCCAACATGTCCCATGTAACTACAAGTAACCTACTGGATCTCACTATTGAAGGCCAAGTTGTAGACGTGGAGTAAGTTGGGCTAGTCTTTTGTACTTGTATAATTTTGAAATGGCTAATGGTGGCTTTCCCGCTGACATCCCCCCCGGGCTACACGAGGGTGGTGATGCTAACCAGTAGCATAATTGACTGTATTAATATCTAATCCGAATAATGTATTTTTAGACATGTGTATAGGGAATTGGAGTGAAAGCGATCATTCTCCACTGTTTGTGAAGCTGAAGTATATACCGACCAAATCGATACTTGTGGATCTCGGCCAGTTATCAGTGAGCAACGCCCTAAACTGGATATCCTGGCATGATAAGAATCTTAGTAAGGCACAGGCTAGCCTTGGTGCCTTCTCTCATGTTTGGAGTATCAACTGTAGCATGAATAACAATCTTCCTGTCATTGGAAGCCTGCATGGAAGGTAATAAGGCAAGCTCGGTAGGCCCACAAGAAACCTTTAAAAGAACTGGCACTGGCTATCATAAGCTTCACCAACACATCCATGATAAAGAAATTCGGGTTAAGAAAAAACGCTTGCGACAGGATCTACGTGCGATTGCCCAAAGAGAACAAGATGCTGCTGCACATTCGGTGCTGTGAAAGCAGCTATAAGAGTGTGTGACTTTGCTAAAGAAATGCAAACTTGAAAAGGAATGCGCCAAATGGCGCCGCCTTGTTTGGTCCTGCCAGTCCAACAACCCTGTGCTTTTTCTAGAAAACGGTCAATGAGAAACCCATTAACCATGGAGATCTAAATGGGATCTCAGGGGAAGATTGGGAAATGTTTCTGGCACCAAATTTTACAGGGGATACGTGCTACAAGATTCCGGACCACGTGTCAAACGCTATTTAGTTATACACAAGCAATCGCGACCACATTGACGATATCATTAGAGCCTGTAAATCCTTGCAGGCGCTGGGCCCCGACGGGGTGTGCAGCACACTATTGAAGATGGACCCAGTGATGTGGGCAGAAGCCCTCAACTGGCTGTTTACCTGGATCGGGGTGGTGCAGGTTATTCCCGAGTCATGGAGAGACAGTAGAATTGTCCCCATTTTAAAGAAGGGTAGGCTTGAGGATCCAAGAATTTGTCTATTGGCGATACTTCAGCAAAGATATTTGCTAGAGTAATCTTGGCAGACCTATTGGGTAGCGGCAACCATCATTCTGATAAATTAGACTGGTTTCCGCAAGGGATGCGACACTACCATCAGCAGTTTGGCCCTTGTTACAATCATGCAGCAGGCCTCGTCTATCCATAAAACATTAGAATATGCCTAATTTATTAATTTTAGTGCAACGTTAGATACAGTGGACAGACCTAAACTATGGAACAAACTGAATGATTGGCACATACCCCAGGGACTCCTTAAAATGATTATATTTCGACCGAAATGGTAATGTCGGACTGAAAAACAGCCTTAGAATAGACTGTCACTAAGACACAACTCAATCCAATATAACGTATGTAAGGGAAATTGATTTTGTACATATAAAGCTGGTTAAAAGCACAATTTCTTCTCGAGACAATACCAAAAGAGCATGGCCTAAGCACTGGTGGTGGTAATTAATTGAGTTGTCATTTACAATGCCTTCAGAGGTAGTCCGAATTTATTAACGCTTCAGTAAAACATTGACGGGGAGACGAAGCAGGGAAAGCAATGTATTGCAAAGTTTCATAACGGGAACCTTAAGTTGGAATCCATTGTTACGAGCAAAACACTTCCCGAATGTACTCCTATAGGTTGCATATTCGATCTCAAGCCAAATCGGACTATGTAATAAGGTTGCTAAGTGTAGTGGGGAGGATAATCTATTCTTGTCTATTAACTGTTCAAGGGCTTTAGGAGAAGACCTACTGTTGCACTTATTCTTGTAGAATGTACTTAGGAAGAACTCTATCGATCTGTTTTATCATTACTGCTCTAGGTGTTATAAATTGAAAATCTAATAAAATATATGTATTAAAAAAAATGATTATATTTCTACATGACTGCATACAGGTGAAAGTCTATCGATCAGGTGGGGAGGACCCCGGGTTGGATGAGATCAACAGGGGACTCGAACATGGTTGTATGCTAGCACTCATGCTTTTTAATCTTTACCTGGCAGACCTTTGGGGAGGAGGGGGATCTAGCTAATGACTCGGCAAACCCATTGAGGGGGATGCCTCAATCCAGTAGTTTCAATATTCTGATGATATTGTCATCCTAGATTCTACCACCTAGGGCATGCAGGCGACCTTGAACCGGTTGGCATCCTATGCAGAAAACAACCTCATAATTAACACAGAAAAAACTAAAATTATGACTTCTGCAGGGGTAAGAGAATGAAAGAACTGCCCTGGTTGTTGGGGGTGCTAAGGTGGAAGTGGTTTCCGGATTCAAATATCTGGGGATATATTTGGACGCTGAGCTGCGGGGGAACCAGCTACCTGGATGGAACATCTAACCTGAAAACTTCCATTGCAATTGGTTTGTTAGGATCACTTGCTGGCAAGGGAGGGGGATTTTTCCTAAACATTCTTACAACTGTATCAGGCGATTTAATCATGAGTACAAGGGGTGAGAGAAAAAGGAAATATATTAACTCTCCAACAGTAATTAATTGTATGATGAGTAAGCAGAGTTACCAGTGCCAGATTATTCTTTTGTTTGTATCGGCCTGTTTTTTTTTCTTTAACCAAGTTCCTTTGGACTATTGCTGCTTTTATCACTGTATATAAAATATCCATTCATGGAAAAAATCAAATGGGAGCCTTTTTCCCCTAATAGTAATTTGAGTAGAATGTGAATATCTTGGCGATCTGATCCCACTCCATCTTTAGGGATGTAACCCAATAAGCAAACTGCAGTCTCTTCTGGGATGGGATAGCCAAGTATTTGTGCTACAAGACAGACTAGCCAAAAATCAAACAAGACCAGACATTCTCACCAAATGTGATGGAACAACTCTTCTACCCCAGTTTCATCAGCATGTGTCCAGATCCACAGAAATATCTTATTAAATAACGGAGTGATAAATATATAAGCTCAGCTGAACAGATAAGCAGTGCAAAGCAATTCTTACTCCCCCAAAAATATGCAAATGCAAGCATTATTGCATACCCAATGCCTGTGATTCAGTGGTCGTCCTGACTGTTCCCAGATCTTGTTCCAAACATAGTGGTATCTGGTCCACTTATAAATCTGTGCCATGAGTGTATTTGAGTGCATGTCCACCGTAAGCACTTTGTGTATGTTAAAAATGATACCTTCTCTAGAGAGCCAAATATGCAGGGGTGGGCAAATACACATTCTATTATATTGGATATTTTCCTCCTCACGCTCCCTGCTTGATGGTGTTCTTAAGTAGACATTCAGGAGAGAAGTATCTCGGATCATGTAAGCGTTGTGTTGAGGCTAACCATCAAAGTCCTTAATCACAGAAACAGGAGGTGGCATATGAATGCTAATGCCTTGAAAGATGAAACTGCCTTTAAAGATCTAGGGGAATTTATTGAGCATTTTGATTTCTTGATAGTTCTGGTACTGATGATGCCGCTATTGTTTTGGACACTATTTTTAAAGCCACTACCAGGGGTGTGCTTTTATTAGTCGGATCTCACGATCTCGCACTTTAAGAAACTAGGCTTGGCAGATATTTTAACCTTGGAAAAAGCATTGTTGATGGCACAAAAACAATATGCTACTTCAAAGATTGATAAATAGAATCTGTTAGACTGAAGGACTTGTGCAAGTTTGAACAAAAGACGAAGAAACTCTTAAGGGTTATGCTACCCATTCTGTGGTCTCAAATATGGCTAGACGATGGATCATCAGTTTATAACTAATAAGATTTGTGATTGCTTTAAGGTTTATTATGAGTCTTTATATACAGAATATTGAATCCAACATATAGTGACCTGGACAGATTCTTGAATAAAATTGAGGTCCCAACATTGTTGGAGGACACTACTTTATTGAGGTCCCAACATTGTTGGAGGACACTACTTTATTGTTGGAGGGAAAGATTTTGGTTAATGAGGTATCATCAGCTACTAATCCGATGCAAGTTGCCTGTTAAGTTCTATCCGATCTTTTCAGAGTGCCTAACACCAATTCGATCTGTTTAATTTCCTATTGAACGGAGATGAATTGTGTGCTACGATGAAGGAAGCTAAAGTTACTCTTATCCACAAGCCTGGTACAAAATGTGAAAATTATCTTTCAATCTCACTACTGAAGGTGGATATGAAAATGCTGGCAAAGGTTTATGCAAGTTGATGGAGTATTTGCATTAGAGATGTGATACATGCGTCACAGACTGGGTTCATTAGTCAGATAAGGGTGTGACAACATTAGGATGATTTATATATTTGGACAATCATTTGATGGCGACTACAACGCAGCTTGGATCTTTTTTTTTTATTTTTGTTTTGGGATGCTGAAGAAGCATTTGATCGGGTTAACCAGACTTTGATTTAGAGTTTACATTGCACAAGATGGGCTTCAAAGACACTTTTGTGAAAATGGTATCTTGTTTGCATAATGTTGCGGTAGCACAAATTTGTGTTAATGGCATACTGAGTTTCGACTACATAGTGGTACAATGCAGGGTTGTCCATTGTCCCCTTTTTTATTTAACATGGCTCTAGAACCCTTCATAGTGCTCATACGATGGGATCTTAATCTCTGTGGACTGAGGATAGGAATGTTGGCCTATGCACAGGACTTGGGTGTTGGGCTCTCGAACACCTGAGAATGTGGTTCTGTTTTAAGTGATATAGTGATAGGCCTAAAACTGAGCTATTGCAGCTGTCTGTCTGATGTCTCAGAATTGACTTATTTGATTGAAAGTGGCTAGGGGTGCTCCTCAGCCATTCGGGAATTACCCCTGGTCCCCCCACCCCCCGTCGCATGTCTTGATACTCTCCTGTGACTGACAGGATTTCGGGAAGTCTCTTTTTGGGCAGCTTTGTCTCTTCTCTGTGGCTCAGAGCTCCTCAGGTTCCCTGCTTTCCAGGACTCCGCACTAGTCTGCGGGCTCCCTCCACCCACCACGCTCACTGCGTGACTCTTCCTCCACACGCCGCATGTAGGAGTGACATTCTCTTTTCTGCATTCATATGCAAGCTTGTCTCTCTCGCCCTCAGGATGGAGTTCTCTGTCTGGGACCTTTTATGTTACTCCCTAGAACGTGATAAGAGCACCATTGGCTCCGCTCTTCAGGCATGATGTTGGCAAACACGGGTCAGAAACCAAACCATCCACTTTTGAAGGGCCCTGGCCAATTTATCCCTGCTCAATTACCAAATAGCTAACAAACACTTCTGACTCGGTCTTAGAGGAATTGGTGAATTACCCTTACCTGAGGATTCCTTGTCCTCTAAGAGGGTGGGTGTCGCCCCTAGCTGGACCCATGGCCTCTGTCCCCTAGGGGATTTTAAGCATAGCAGGCTGAACTCCCTAGTCCTAAAAGGGGTGGCTCTCCTTTGGGCAGGAGGAATGAATTCCCTCTGTTCATCGCAGAAGGTATTTCGCCAGGCCATAAATATCAGGGGGTTGGGTAGCATGACACAGCACTGTCGAACCACGATGGATAATCTTAAATGTACCTGTGCATCACCATCCTTACCAAAGGTGATGAATGCTTCAGTGCAAAGATAGAACTTCAGGATAATGTCCAAAAGGCTGGTGTCAATATTCAAGTCACGAAGGACTGACCACATTAACAAACAAAATTGCCAGAAGCTGTTTCAAGCCTGATTGGCTTGAAACCAACCGTTACCATGAGCTACTTTCGACTCACCAAGGGCAAGGTGTGCCATTCAAAATTAGCCATGTGATATTAACTGTCCATGTTTGTAATGTGTGTAAAGAAGAATAAAGATCACAATTTGAGGCCATTCAAAGCATAAAGTGCACAGAAGTTAGATTTGCTGCTTGCCATGTACTAGCTCATTGTTCCCTAGAGGTCGCTCTTGCCTAACAGGTGGTGCATGATGACCTGGAGATGTTTAGCTCCTGCTGTAAAAATCCTAATGTCAAACCCTGGTAAGGGCCTATTGACCTTGTCGAATGCCATCGACCAGTCCATAAAGGCCAAATATAACTTCTAACTAACTTCATAGTACTTGCCAATGGCGAGGGACCGTTAAGGCATTGTTTGGTGGTACTCGTGTACTTTCCAGAGGCAAGTTTACTTCAAAAAAGTCTGTCTGCAAATGAGTCTGCCATAAATACCAATTTGTGACTTCATCCAGAGCTTGTTTCTTTGAACATAAACTCCACCAAATCCTTCCATAAGCCCTCTGCGATACCAACATTGACTTAATTGCCTTTGTAGGGTGTGATTTCTGCCCCCACCCCCACCCCAGGTAGGGCTGTGTGAAGTGGGCCTGGAATCCAGTCATCTTATGGTGAGGAGTGCCTTGGGAGTTAGACCTGCGCTTGGGACAGTATTCCTGAGTGTTCGCTCCCCTTGACATAATTAACAAAAATATAGCCAGGACATTTTGTGAAGTTCTTTTGGACTCTGAGAGACATCATTCGAAGGGATTGTGTCCTCCGACGTATTCCTTATCTAGGATATTTGTATCTCCAGCTTGCTGGCCTCGGAATTTTTTTTTCCCAGTAGAGGGAGCTGTGCGTCGACGTCTGTCGAGCAGGTGTTCCTCGACAGCCACCGTATCGACGTCAACGTCATCATGCCTATAAATGGCCACGCGCAGCGTCCGTTGCTAAGTTCCGTTTTTCCGCGCTTCGTGTGCCTCGGAATACCGTTGCTCAGTTCGTCAGTCGAAATATATTCATATTTCCTCGAGAAAACCGACTCGTACTCGATGGCTTCCTCCTCCTCCTCGGTCCAGTTTCAAAAAATGCCGAGACTGTGGGAAGAAAATGTCGTTGACGGATCCTCACAGGATCTGTTTGTGGTGTCTGGGAATCGAACACAAGTGTTCGGAGTGTGAGGAATGCCTATCCATGACGGCGAAAGCCTTGAAGGAGCGTAAGGGGAAGCTCGAGAGAGGTAAGTCAGTTGTAACTTCCTCGAAAGTTTCCGTGGTAGAGTCGAGACATTCGTCTCCTCACCGTCGAAAGCATTCTCGGTCTAGGTCTCAAAGTGGCTCCCACCACTCGTCGAGGTCTAGACACTAGAAAAAGAGACGTAGAAGATCTCCTTTGTCGTTGTCTTCTAGTTCCCCTGAAAGAGTACATTGCCCCACAAAACACAACTCTCAGGCTGAGTGGGAGGAATTCAGAAAAAAGATGCTAAGCGTCTTCGAGAAGGCGGCCTCGACCCCCTCGAAGTCAGCTGAGGGTGATACCCCGGTGAAAAGCCCAAAAAATCTAAACGCCACGAGTCGAAGCACCCGGCGAAAGAGTCGACCCGAAAGCGCCATGAGCCATCGGGAAGTAAAGAATCTTCGACGCCATCGTCAAAAGCCCCTTCGAAGCATAGATTGGCGCCATCGACGCCGTTATCGAAGGGTTCTTCGACGCATCCGTCGATCGAGTTGACGTCGACGCCGACATTGACGCCGATTAAAAGAAAAACCCACGGCTACTCCACAGCCAACGGTTACACCGAGAGCCTCCGACACTATGTCGAGAACGTCGTCGACATCCTCGAGCAGGATTCCGATCCTCTCGAGTTATTCGAGGCCTCTTCCAGTTTTCTCAATGCCTTTTTCGGCGCCTTCGAGGATTTTTACATCGGCGTCGACGACATCGACTTTTTCAAAGCCACTGATGATGGCTCCCTCTGCTTTAGAGATGGGTTTTATACCATTTCACAGGCCAGAGCATCCCCCCTTAACTTCAATTTATGAAGAAAGGGAAGATTCTGATCAAGAAAGGCCTTTTGGGCTGCAGAGGACCACATCACCTGAACCAGAGACTTTTGCCTCTGAGGAAAGAAGGTTGAAAGACCTTCAGGATGCATTACAGGAAGCAAGTGGCCTAGACAATTCCCCAGAAGTGGAATTTGTCAATCCAGACCCAGGGGAACATGCTGAAACCCCTTATAGAACCCTAATGTCAAGAATTATGGAGTTCATGGGTTGGTCTGCGCCTTCACCTGTTTTTCAACAGGATGACCTCACAGATATTCTGGATAAAGGTCCACAGGAGGATCCTGTGGTTCCCTTTTATTCTGCTTTACAAAGAAAGATTTTAACTAACTGGGAAACTCCTGAAGTTGTCCCTGCGGTTAACAAGAAGTTGTCAGCGAAATATAGGGTATCTGCTGCTGACCCTGAATACCTATCTAAGCACCCTACTCCAGAGAGTCTGGTGGTCCAGGCTGCAACTTCATCAGGCAGTACATCTGCATACCCCACTGCTCCACAGGATAGGGATGATAAAAAATATGATGCCATGGCTAAGAAAGTCTTCTCGGCCTGTAGCATGGCTTTAAAATCTATTAATGCGACTTGTACGCTTGCTAGGTTCAGCCACACTCTTTGGGAGTGTGCTTCATCAGTGGCTGACTGCCTCCAGGAAGGAGAAGAAAGGGACGCATTTTTAAATATCAGAGATGGTAAAGATGCAATGTGTGAGTCCCTTCAAACTGGCATTGATTCTGCTGACAGTATCAGCAGGGCCATTGCGGCAAGTACCACAATCCGCGGGCATGCGTGGTTGAGAAAGTCCGGCTTAGCTTCCGACGTACAGGCCAGACTTTTAAATATGCCCTTTGACGGCTCTTCCCTGTTTGGTAAAAAGGCGGATGACAGTTTGGAAATACTGCAAACATCTAAAGCAGCAGCCAAGTCACTAGGAGCTGCAATCCGCCAAACAAATTTTCGTCCCTCAGGATCCTCTTGGAGAGGAAGGTCCTTTCGCTATTATTCCTCATATGGAAGAGGCAAAGGACGGCCGGCTCAAAGAGGCCAAGGAAAATGTACCCGTGGTGGACTGGGTAGAGGAAAGAAAGCCGCAGGAGCCGCTTTACCTTTGGCAACTGCATCAGCCGCTCCCAAACCACTCTGAGGTCTCCCATCACAAGACACCTGTAGGGGGCAGGTTAACTCACCATCTGACGGAATGGCAGGCTATTACGTCAGATGCTTGGGCATTGGAGACAGTTGCCCAAGGTTACTGCCTGCCTTTTCTATGCATTCCTCAGTCATCCACCGGGGAACAGCTCTCTGAAAGTGCTGGATCCGCTCCTCTTGCAGGAAATTGTAGACCTGCTAGAGAAAGGTGCCATAGAACCGGTACCTGTAGCGGACGGGAACAAGGGCTGGTACTCCCCCCTACTTTCTCATACCAAATAAAGACGGAGGACTGAGACCCATCTTGGACTTACGAGAATTGAACAAGTTCCTCAGGAAGGACAAGTTCAAGATGGTAACTCTCTCTCAGATCCTTCAGGCTCTCCAGCTTCAGGACTGGTTGGTCAGGTGACTTGCGTTGTACTCAGGAAGGACAAGTTCAAGATGGTCACTCTTTCTCAGGTCCTTCATACCCTTTGACTTCAGGATTGGTTGGTGTCACTGGACCTACATGATGCTTATTTTCATGTGCTGATCCATCCAAAGCACAGAAAATACTGGAGGTTTGCGTGTGGCAATTTGCACTTTCAGTTTCGGGTCCTGCCATTCGGGTTGACCTCCACCCGAGGGTCTTCACCAAGCTCATGGTGGAGGTGGCAGCATATCTCATGAGGGGGCGGTGGGTTCACTTCTACCCCTACCTGGTCGACTGGTTGATCCGAGTGCGTTCTCCCGAACAAGCCTTGGATCATCATCGCCTCACCTGCCACTCCCTTCACAAACTGGGCTTCTCCCTCAATTTCAAGAAGTCTCATATGACACCTTCCCAACAGCTCCAGAACATCAGGGCTTTATCGGACACATCCTTGGGGAAGTGCTCTGATGAGCCCTGACATGGGCTTGACCCAAGGTGAGGGCTCATCACATTGTCCAGATGGTCAACAAGTTTCAACATGCCCAGAGTGTCCTAGCTTCCAAATTCTTACGGGTGCTCGGCGTCCTGCATTGTCGAATCTCCTTCAGATTCCGCTCATGGTCTCACTGGATCTTCTGTGGTGGGCCAACGAAGGGAATCTGATGAAGGGAGAGCCTTTTTGGCAACCGTGGCGGGAGGTGACAGTAGTGACGGATGCTTCCCTCACAGAATGGGGAGCTTACACCAACGAGCTGACCACCAGCGGACGTTGGTCTTTGTCGGAGTCCAAACGCCACACATCTTTTGGAGCTGAGGACCATCAGGCTAGCTGTGAAGGCTTTTCTTCCGTTTGTGCGCGGGAAGAGTGTCCTGATCATGATGGACCACACATTGGCCATGCATTACCTCAACAAAAAGGGAGGTGTAGGATCACTCCTGCTGTGCAGAGAGGTGATGCAGCTCTGGTTCTGGGCAATAAAGCAAGGAATCTCACTTTCGCCTGTTAATCTGGCCGGAGAGGAGAATGCGGTGCCGGACGCTCCGAGCAGGCAGAGCATGGTGTCCCACGAGTGGGAGTTAGCTCAGGAAGTCCTCCAGGGGATCTTCGCCCTCTTTAAGCGACTGGTACCAACCGAAATTGTGAGACATATTGCTCAAGGGAATTTCCTCCAAGAGGCACTTTAGGGAGGCGTTCATCTGGGATTGGTCATTCCCACTTCTGTGCGTGTTTCCTCCGGTCCCCGTCATTCCTCGGGTTCTAGGGAGGTTGTGGAGGTTTGGGTCCCACATGATCCTAATTGCTCCGGATTCGGCCAGGAGAGAGCGTGGTAACCAGACCTTCTAGAAATGTCCATCTGTCCTCACGCTGTCTTCCCCACAGAGAGGATATTTTGCGCTCTGTCGCTCGCTCGCGCGGGGGGACTGGGCGCGTTCAGGTTCTCCATCCAGAGGTCAAGATTCTTGACCTTCACGCATGGTTTCTGAAAGGTTGAGATATAAGGATTGGGACCTCCCAAATGATGTGATGGAGGTGTTGCTTTCGGCAACCGAATACCTGTACCGTTGGTGTAAGTTTTGCGACTGGTGCAGAGGATACAATGTTGATCCTTTTCAGTGTTCCATTACAAGGGTTCTTTCTTGCTCTCTTTGGCCCACAAGGGTCTTAAAGTGGGTACCATTAAAGGTTACCTGGCAGCGCTATCTATTTTCAAGCACTCGCTGAAGAATGTTCTTATTCTAAGATTTCTTTGATTACCCAGTTTCTAAAAGATCTCACGAATGTGTACCCGCCGTCCCCTTTTCAGGTGCTGGTTTGGGATCTGAATTTAGTCTTTAAATTCTTGATGGGTGCTCCGTTTGAACCTTTGCACTCTTGTCCTTTGAGACGGTTGACCTTCAAGACTGTTTTCTTGATGACAGTTACATCTGCTCGCAGAGTGAGCGTGTTGCAGGCACTTTCATCTAAGCCACCCTTTACTTTGTTCCACAAGGATACGGTTATACTGAGGGTATGTCCGTCCTTCCTACCTAAGGTAGTGTCCGAGTTTCATTTGAGCCAGGTGGTACTTCCACTTCTACTTCCTGCTTTCTATCCTCATCCTGGTAAGGAAGAGGAGAGACTCAATAGGTTGGACCCTAGGAGAGCTTCAAGCTTTTATATTTCTAGGATGTCCAGGGTCAGAGTGGACGACCAACATTTTGTGGCGTACACTGGACACTGATTGTGGCAAGCTGTTAACAAACAGACCTTGGCTGGCAAGGACCCTCCTGAGGGTTTGCGATCTCACTCCATAGCCCTGCAGCGGGGAGTTCCTGTTAAGAACATTTATGATGCTGCAACGTGGTCTTCCATCCACACCTTTGTCAAGCATTACTCCCTGGATACTTTCCATGGTCAAGTTATGGCCTTTGGTAAAGCAGTGCTTTATTCTGCCATCTGATTGGGCATATCTAAATTTTTCTCCCTCCTCCAATCACTGATACTGCTTTGGGAGTCTGTCAAAGAATACGTTGGAGGACACAATCCGTTCGAAGAACTACTTACCAACTGGTAATGTTCTTTCGACTGGATATTCCTCCGTGTTCCTCCGTGTTCCTCATCGGCCTGCCAGCCTGCCTCTTGTCATCATCAGAGATCATGTTACATAAATACGCTCTGAAAGGGCCCCAAATGTCTTTGGGCCTACATGCCACAGGTTGGGTCAAGATATAGTTCTTTTGTTTCATCGACATGTTAGTTCACAAAGGAAATGGTTCATTCTGGGCGGTCCAGCATTTTTCCATTTCTGTAGGATGCATTTTTTGGCCACCGCACATGAAATATTAAATCGTCTCGTTTTCTCAGAGCTCTTGCCAATGTCCCCAAATAGGTATTTTTGAGGAGTTAGGTCGGGGGGGACCTGCATTATCTCTTCCAACATCTCAGCCACAGCATTCCAAAAGCCTGCCACAACTGGACACTCCCAGTACATATGAAAGGCTCCCGCCCGAGGTGCATTGCACTTAGGGCAAGCATCCGGGCTTCCTGGGGCAAATTATTCTGTTTTAGCCGGTGTGTAATGTAATCTATTTAGAATTTTGAATTGTATTAACCGTAGGTAGCCCAGAGTTAAGTGACACATTCTTATTGAGTGAGCAGTACCTGGCCCATTTCTCCTCTTCAATGGGCATCTGCAAGTCTCTTTCCCATTTTTCTTTGATTTACTGTAGGGGTGTGGGACTGCACTGCTGAATACAGCCTAGAGATTCCCAGGCCCCCTTTAGCGGTAACCAACTGTATACATGGATGTGGTGGAGGCTTGTCTGGGAATAGCGGCCATCTTTTCTGAAATGCAGATCTCATGCGATAATATTGAAATGTCTTGAGTGGCCCACCTCCCAGCGCCCTCAGCAATTCCCTCAAGAGCACAAATTTCCCATTGATGAACATGTCACCCACTTTCATCTCACTATTTGGGTTCCAGGATTCCTGTATGCTACTGTCATGTGTAGGGGTATACCCGGGAAATTCCATAAGGGTATTGCCGGGTTATATGGTGTCTCCAGTTTCAGCCTTTTGTATATAGCCTCCCATGCCCTGACTGTGCAGCTTACTGGATTGTATTTGCAGGTGTCCTTGTATCGTGAATCAAAAATGACTGACTGTATGTTCGTGGGGTGTCTGGTGTATTCCTCTATCCATCTGTGGGGTGCTCCATCTGAAGCATTATACCAGTATTTTGCAAATTGCGCTTGAGCAACATAATAAAGCTCAAAGTCGGGGGCAGCTTTACCACCCGAGGAGTATGGTTCCGTCATTTTTCCACAGCCTACCCTTGCTGTCTTCCCGTTCCAGAGAAATTTTACCACCATGGATCGGAGTCTGACCAAAAAAGTCCTACCAGGCCATATGGGGACATTGACAAAGAGGTAAAGCAGCTTGGGCAAGACTACCATCTTGAGGATGGTGACCCTTCCATATAACGAAACGGGTAGGTGCCCCCACATCTGAGGTTTTGTATTTAGAGTTTGTAGCGCACATTCGTGGTTATCTGAATATAATGTGAGTCTATCCCTGGACACCAGGATCCCAGATATCTGATGTGCTGCTTAGACCATTTGAGTCAGTTTGTTATGTCAGGTCATCTGGTGGCCGGTGTGAGTGGGAATATTACAGATTTGGCCCTGTTCAAAGTATATCCGGAATAAGTTGCAAACTCTTGTATTTCTGCCATGATGGGTGCTATGTTTATCTCCGGCTCAAGGACATATAATAACGTATCGTCATCATACAGTGAGATCACCTGAGCGGACCCTTTCATTTTTATCCCCCTGTCTGCATGTCTTAGTCGCACCGCAGCCGCCATTGGTTCTATGGTTAATGCGAATAGCAGGGGCGAGAATGGACATCCCTGTCTAGTGCCCCTGCCCAACAGGAACAATTCGGAGATGGACCTGTTGGTTAACACCCGAGCTCCATGTATAATAGTTTTGCGTATCTTATAAAATTGGGACCCACCCCAAATGCCTCCAGCACGGCCAGGAGATAGACCCATGAGACCGAATCAAAGGCCTTTTCGGCGTCGAGGGATATGGCCACTGCGCTTCTCCCCGGGTCAATTTGTGCCATTATGCCAAAGAGCCTGCAGAGAATCGGGGCCGTGGATCTTGTGGGGATAAACCCGTTCTGATCGGGATGGACAAGAGTAGGTACTGGCGGTAGAAGTCGATTGGCCATTACTTTTGCAAATATTTTACCGTCTGTGTTTATAAGTGACAGGGGCCTATAGGACGATAAATCTTGTGGTGGTCGCCGGGGCTTATGGAGCACAGTTATCACAGCCTCTCTCATAGGTGGGGGTAATATATTCCTCTCGAGGGATTCCTCCCATACCTGCATTAGTATCGGAAGAGTTCTTCGCGGAACTCTTTAAAAAATTCGGCTCCTATCCCGTCTGACCCCGGTGCCTTGCCTGATGACAGTGCTTTGATTGCTTCCGTAATTTCCTCTGCAGTTATCGGCTGGTCCATCGCCAAGCGATCATCAGGGAGTTTTGGAAGGGAAAAAGCCACAAGGTATGACTTAATTTCTGTGTGCGATTTCTTATCCTTATTTGCGTATAATTCTTTATAAAATTTAACAAATTACTTGTTTATCTCCTCTTCCCTCAGGAGTACCTCCCCCATGCGCAGTTTGTATGCTAGTGATTTGATTTGGTTGTTTATCGTGTTTGAGCAAGTTGGACAGCGTTCTACCATCCTTGTTACCCTCCCTGTATCTGCGTGCCCGCATGGGGGCTGCCACATAGTGCACTTCTCTGATGGCCAGCTTATCAAATTCCCGGAGGTGTGTGTATGTCAGCTAATATTTCTCTGTCCTATGTACGGGTGTAGCTTCTTCCAATTTGCTTTCAATGTCCGTTAGTTTGGCTCGCACACCCTTCAGCATGCCAACAGACTTGGATATCAGGGCTCCCCTTATCCATACCTTGAAGGATTCCCACACTGTGGAGTATCTACCAACCGATCCCACATTGTTAGTGAAAAACTTTATTTCAACATGTAGTGATTCCACCACCCGGGGGTCTCCCAGCATACCATTCGGCATTCTCCACCTTCTTGCCGGACAGGGGGCATTTCGGAGTGTTAGCTCCAGCAACACTGGGGAATGATCTGATAGCGTACGGGGCAGAATTTCACACATTTTCAATGCAGCAGTCAACCGATTAAACAAACCAATAGTCTATTCTAGACTCGGAGTCGTGAACCAAAGAGTAGTATGTGTATTTCCTACTACCAGGGTGTATTTCCCGGCAGGCATCCACCAGTGAGAGCTGCGGAAGAATATGGCCCAGGGTCAGGACTGTCTTGCCCGGAGCTCTGACAGTTTTCGTGGACCTATCCAGTGCGGGATCTAGAGCCACATTGAAGTCCCCACCCCAGATCACATTGGACACATCAAGTGAAACGATCATCTGATATACATTCATATAGAAAGCTAGTTTGGTTATATTGGGCCCATATGTGTTAACCATCAGCAATTGTTGGCCTGCGACCTTCCCCCATACCATAACGTATCTTCCCAACTGATCCACCTTGTGGCCCTCCAGCCCGAATCCCAGACTTGGATGAATAAGGGTAATAACCCCTCTAGATTGGGAAGAGTAGTCCGTATGGAACCGTAAATTCCCCCACTTGGGCAGTATATGCATATTGTTCACTCCTATCGTATGCGTTTCTTGTAACATCAGGATATGGGGGCCATGTCTGACAATGTAATTACCAATTTTCTTGACTTTCATGTGGTTATTTAGTCCCCGTACATTCCATGTTAGCAGTTTTATCCTCAACCAGTCACCAGTGTATTTTATAGGTAGATATTGACATTGTCTCGACTATCAGGGTTATAACATTTGTGCGACCTGGCCAGCGCCAGTCTCAGTGCAACCACAATTTTAATATTCAACAAACAGTTGACCTCCGTCAACCATCCATCTGGATAGAACGCCTTCCAGTGGCCACAAACCCCCCCCCCCCCCAATTGTTCCATAGTGAGTCCTTTCAAAAATAACAAATTCCGCTCCCTCGTCCCTCCCGCCCACCCTCATCACCCCCAACTTGACGATGTTCCCATCTGAACTTATGGAGTATTCCAGGGGTAGCCATGTTGCTTCACATGGCCGCCGACTTGGCCCCAGCACTCCACTTGACCACTTTGCGTGGGGCCGCCTTAGCCATTAAATTGTCAAGGCTGCAACCTCAAGGATACCGTAGCTTTAGCATATATTAGTCCACTAAATGTCTCTTAATCCGCCGGTCGGGGCCTGTTCTGTACCGGTCTGCCCCTCTGGGTGGTAGGGGTATGGAAGTTTCAATATATTGCATGGCTTCAGCCGGGGATTCGAAAAAGTGCGCTCTGCCTTAGTGTTCGATCCTCATCTTGGCCGGGAACATCAAGGCATATGGGATTTGGCGTTCTTTCAGGAGCCTTTTGACTGGCTCATAGGATCTTCTGCTCACCTGAAACCCGGCTGAGAAATCCGCGTATATGTGTATCCGGTTTTCCTCATATTGGAGCGTTCCAGCCTCCCTCGCCATTCGCAGGATTGCGTCTCTGTCCCTGTAATTTAGGAGTCTTGCAATTATTTGTGCGTGGCGGTGTGCCTGGTTTAGGTGCTGGTGCCAGTGTGCGATGCGCTCTCGATTTGGAAGTGTTCGGAGAATGCCTCCGGCCGAAACAGGGATTTGTGTAGCATTTCAAGTTACTTTTTCATTTGACCTTTTCCAAAGGATTCCGACACGCCCACTACTCGGATGTTATTTCTCCTTGATCTGGATTCGACGTCCTCGCATTTATTCTGTAGTTTGGACACATATCTTTAAGTTGGGTGATGTCGCGGCCATGGTGTGTAATGGTGTCTTCATTAGTGCTTATTCTGTTGTCAGTTTCCATGACACGTGCGCTCTTTGTCCACTCTGGCCTTGAGGGAGCCAATAGTGGTTAGTATATCGTCCAGTTTCATGTTCACTGCACAAAATCCATCCTGCACTATTGTTGTCAATCTGTCTTCTTGGTCTCCAACTTCTGGGTCCAAGGCCTCATTGGTGCTAGTGTGGACGTCTGCAGTAGAAGTTTGATTTTGGCTGCCAGTATACGCATCCATTGGGCCTTTCTTCTTGTTGTGAGGAGTCTTAGCCCCTTTACCTGCTTTGTGTGGTTCGCCCATATTGTTGTCGTGATATTTGCTGTTCTATTTCCCTCAGTGGCCTGGTATTGGGCTCGTCACACTTCTGCGTACTTTCAGTTCTGCTCCTTGTATGATGTTTCTGTAGGGGCCTAGGACAAGGCTCTGAGGTTGGGAGCGTTCTATTCGGGCAAACGCAGGATATACCTAGCCAGAGCATGTTTACCACGAGTGGACTGCGTCCCCCACGTATTTTATTGTTGGATTCTGAAGTTAGTGTTAGTTCGTAGTGTTTTAATCTTTCAAGTGCCTCCAGCCTTCACTGTTTGCCAGGTAATTGGTATGAGTCCGACGCTCACCAACCCGACCGCCCCTCTGGGTGGTGCCCCGGCCGGAGCGAACTATCGTGTCCCTCACTGGATGGGGAGCTCATGCCAACGACTACAGTCAGCGGTCGTTGGTCTCCGCCGGAGTCCAGACTCCATATCGATGCTTTTGGAGCTGAGGGCCATCAGGCTAGCCCTGAAGGCTTTTCTGCCGTCTGTGCGGTGGAAGAATTTCCTGATTCTGACGGACAACACAGTGGCCATGCACTACCTCAACAAAAAGGGGGGAGGGCAGGGTCTCTCCCTCTGTGCAGAGAGGCGATGCAGCTCTGGTTCTGGGCCATCCAGCAGGAAATTTCTATCTCGGCAGTTCATCTGGCCGGTGACGAAAACGTAGCGGCGGACGCTCTGAGCAGGCAGAGCACGTCTCTCACGGGTGGGTGCTGGCTCAGGAGATTCTCCTGGAGATCTTTGTCCTTTGGGGGACCCCACAAGTGGATCTCTTCGCCACCAGTGCCAACCGGAAGCGCAAAAGATTCTGCTCATGGGAATTTCCTCCAAGAGGAGCCTTAGGGTACGCATTCGTAGTGGCGTGGTCCTTCTCACTGCTGTATGCGTTTCCTCCAGTCCCCGTCATTCCGCAAGTGCTGCAGAGGTTACGGAGGTTCGGTTCCTGGATGATCGTCATTGCTCCGGCATGGGCCAGGAGGACGTGGTATCCGGACCTTCTCCACTTGTCCATCTGCCCTCCACGTCGTCTTCCCTACCGAGATGATCTGCTGTCGTGGGAGGGGGGTCAGGTTCTCCATCCAGAGGTCAGATCCCTCAACCTTCACGCTTGGCGGCTGATAGGTTGAGGTATAGGGATTGGGACCTCCCTGAAGACGTGATGATGGTGTTGCTTTCGGCCAGATGGCCGGCGACAAAGTCCCTGTACCGTTGCCGTTGGAGAAAGTTCTGCGACTGGTGCAGGGTTAAGAATGTGGATCCTTTTTCATGAGCCATTCCTGTGGTTCTGTCTTTTTTGCTTTCTTTAGCCCACACATGGGCCTGCAAGTGGGTACCATTAAGGGTTACCGGGTGGCGCTGTCCATATTTAAGCGCTCGTCTGAGGAGTGTTCTTATTTTAAGATTGCTTTGATTTCCCAGTTCCTCAAAGGGCTCACTAATGTGTTTCCACCGTCACCTTTCCAGGTGCCCGGTTGGGATTTGAACCTGGTTCTAAAATTCCTCATGGGAGCTCCGTTTGAGCCTTTACATTCTTGCCCTTTGAGACTGTTGACCTTGAAAACTGTATTTTTAGTTGCGGTTACTTCCACTCGCAGAGTGAGTGAGTTGCAGGCACTCTCTGTTAAGCCACCCTTAACAGACAGGGTTGTCCTTAGGGTTTATCCTTCTTTTCTTCCGAAAGTTGTGTCGGAATTTCATTTAAGCCAGAAAGTTGTTCTTCCGGCGTTCTGTCCTCCTCGGCATCCTAGTAAGGAAGAGGAGAGGCTCCATAGATTGGATCCTAGGAGAGCTTTAAGTTTCTAAATCTCATGCATTTCCCGGGTCAGTGGACGATCAGCTCTTTATTGGATACGCTGGAAGGCGTTTGGGACAAGCTGTTACTAAACCGACATTGTCTAGATGGATTATCTTGACAATTTCTGAATGTTACCGCTTGGAGGGTAAGGACTCTCCGGTAGGCTTACGGGCCCATTCTATTAGGGGTGTGGCTGCCTCTACTGCCCTGCAGAGGGGTTTTCCCATTTGTAACATTGGTGAAGCGTCCACATGGGCCTCTGTCCATACTTTAGTCAAACACTAATCCTTGGATTCTATTCATGGGCAAGATCTGGCCTTTGGCAAGGCGGTCCTCTATTCTGCAATTTAATTGGGCATTCTAAAATTCTAAATTCTTTCCCACCTCCTTACGTTGGTACTGCTTTGGGAGTCTGTCATAGATGTAAAATACGTCAGAGGAACCAATCCCTTCGAAGAACAAGTTCCTTTCTTACCTAGTAACGTTCTTGACATGGGATGTTCCGACGACGTATTCCACATCGCTCACTCCCTACCTGCCCCTCTACAGAATTTCTTATGCAATTGCAGCTTTCGTTTCTGCAAGGCTTTATGTTGTCATTCTGGCAGAAGATTGGTGCCACACGTTCTGGGAAAAAAGTACAACTGAGGCTACGGGCGTTGTGCGTCCTACTTATAACATCCGGTGACGTCGGCTCGACGGAGGTCCTCGATGACAGCGTATCAACGTCATCGACGCAGACGCTAAACTTTTCCGAAGCAGCACAGTTGTGGTGTTTACCTGTCACAGATGTGGAATACGTCGTCTGAACATCCCATCGAAAGAATGTTACCAGGAAAGAAAGTAACTTGTTTTTCTACAGGGTTCAGCAGGTGTCAATCCTGCGACGGGCTCTTCCCGACTAAAGATCCCCACGCCCTCTGCCTACGGTGCCTTGGCCCTGACCACGGCTGGCAAGCTTGTACCGCGTGCAACACGCTTTCCTCTAGGTCTTTGAAGAACAGACTAGCCAGGTGGAGGGAGCTCTACCACAGATCGCCTCCAGAGGACCTAAATGTCTTTGTCTACCATCGATCCAGGCCCAAGGTAGGGCTGCTCTTTTCCAGTGCACCCCGCAAGGGAGACTCCTTCCCAAGGACTCGCCCGCACGGGAGGGGCCGCTCAGGTCCTTGTACCAACACAAGTACCGAGGCTGTACCAGCTAACAGCCGACGGGCTGAGGGATCTGTCTTTTACCGGGTCTTTACCCAAGGGGCTACACCCTAGTACCGGCAACATGTCTGAGGTTTGCCTTTATGCCGTTCTACCGGCAGATCCGCCGAGGAACAGGGTAGGCCCCATGATTTTCACTCGAGTCCTGGACGGGGCCCAGTGAGCCAAGCAGCACAACGCAGGCATGTGGAAGGCAGCTCGACAAAATGGTTGCCGTGCCAGAAAATCCAGACATCCGGCCGACGCCTCTCCAAGGAAGGCAGCAGGTGGAGAACGTGTGTCAAGGTGGGACTAGTGTCAACCAGGTATGTGGCCTACAGCTTAGCCTTCTTTTGCGCAAGGCAGGTTCCTGCTCTGTCCATACGGATAGAGTACGCATCTGCTCCAGCAGCCGCCTGCTACCCCGTCAGTACCCCCTACCACCAATCCAGCCTGCGAGGACAGTTTCTTTGAAAAGTTCCTCGTGCTCATGAAGTCTCCACAGATGGGTCATCCTCAGGGATGCCATCAAGGACTTCCTTCCTCCAGTGGTTCAGGCGCAGCAGGCTCCTGTACAGTCCCCTCCGATCCCTGTTCAGCCTCAGCAGCCCGCTCCGGCCCCCCAGTCGAATGTGCCTGCGGTTCGGTACCAGCCTCCGGCCCCCACACCTCAGCTCGCAGCTCCTAGTACTCCCGCTCCCCCGCCCCCAGACCCCTCCGGTGCAGGAACCTCCTGACCCGAAGGTGGACACAGATGAGGACAACCACCCCCCTCTGCCCTCCCCGACATGTCATCTTCGGCCAAAGCCTTCCACGAACAGAGTATTTGGGCCTTCCTCAAACCAAGGTTGAGCAAACTAGCAGAGGGGGTCCTCGCAGAAGTCCTCACCCTACGTCCTGTGGCCAGAACAGGGATCCTGATGCAGAAGGACGATGTTGCCTTGTCCAAGAAGGGTTGGCACAAGTCCCACTCATCCCAGCCGGTGAATAAACACCTTGATGCCAAGTACAGGCAGATGGAGGGGGGATTTACTCTTGCTATCGGCCCATCCTCAGCCACACTCCTCAGTGATAGCTGCGGCATCACTGTACTCCAAGCCTCATTCCTCCTCAGTGGCGCTGCTAGGCAAGGAGGAGAAGATCTTTGAGGCGTTCGGGAAGAAGCTGTATTGCAATGCATCCTTGAACCTGCGTCAAGCCAACACGGATGCCATACTGGCAGCCATTAACCAGAGGCTCTGGCAGGAAATTGCAGATTTTCTCCCAGAGCTTCCGGCACAGAGGCAATCATGATTCAAGGCGGGCCTGGCAGAGGCCAAGACCGTGGCGCAGGAAATCATGGAGTCCTCTCTGGCTCATATCGACACTTCTGGGCGTGCCATCTGTATTGCCACGGACATGAAAAGAACAGCCTGGCTCTGTGCTACAAAATTCAACCCGGATGTCCAGGAACGCATTCTAGATCTCCCATACAAAGGGGGTGAAATTTTCCACTCCACAACGGACGGGGAGCTGGACAAGAAGAAAAACAGCTCTCAAACAGCCAAGTCTTTATCCAGCCTTAAAAAGGCCACGCCCAAACAGTACACCCAGTCACAGCAGCGCTATAAGAAAGGGCGTATGTACGGCGGGTTCCACTGCTTCCAAGAGCGGAGTTTCAGACAGCTTGACCGTTCGCCATCCCAGCATCGGCACAAACAACAAAAAGGGGGGAGGGGAGTGAGGGCTTTTTCCAGTCCCCCTGCACCCCCCTCTGCAGCAGCCTCAGAGGGAAAGAAGGCATGACCCACCCCTTCGGGTCCACGTGTCTCTGGTGGGGGGTGGGTGGGGCAGGCTTGCTCTCCACGCACATCTCTGGCACCAGAACTTTGCAGACCCCTGGATCCTCTCTGTAGTCTCCACGGGGTACCGCCTCCCTATCCCAGCCTCTCCTCCCTCCTCCCCTCCATTCCCACAGGTTGGGACAGGAAGTCTTTTGGCAGAGATCCAGTCGCTGGTCGAGAGTCAGGCAGTGGAGGAACTCTGAGCCTCCCAGCGAGGCTTGAGCTGTTACTCCAGGATTTTTGCCATTCAGAAAAAGAACCAGGCAGCCAGAGTTGTGCTGGATCTTTCCACCCTCAACCTCTCCCTACCTCTACAAAAATTCAAGATGGTTACACCAGCTTTTATAGCATAGACATTGTGCAATGGAGGCTGGATGTGCTCCCTGGATCTGAAGGACATCTACCTAAACGTCCCGATCTGGAAGCCTCATTGTTCCTTTCTACAATTCAGGATCATGGGCTACCATTTCCAATACAAGGTGCTTCCTTTTGGCCTCAACTCGGCCCCTAGGGTCGTTTACCAGGCTGATGAACACAGTGGCGGCTCTCCTCAGGTCGCAAGGCCACCACATTTACCTGTACTTGGACTGGCTCGTCAGGGCTACCTCTCTGTAAGAAGTGCACCATACTTCCCACGCTCTTATGAATACACTGCACGAGCTGGGTTTTTCACTCAACCTCAAGAAGTCGCAGCTGCAGCCCACGCAGAGACTGACCTTCTTGAGCCTAATTTGGGACACGTGCTCCAAGAAAGTTTTTCCCTCGGAGGACAAGATCAAGGCACTCAAGAGAGCCACGGCGCACTTCCTCAGCAGAGAAGTGACCTCAGCCTAGTGGTGGCAACACCTACTGGGTCTCATGGCAGCAGTCCTCTTGGCCGTTCCCCACACAAGACTCAGGATGAGGAGGATAAAGCTACACTTGGCACCGTTCCTGGTTCCAGAATGCTGCAATCAGTCAGAGATGATCAACGTTCCTTCGTCGCTTCACCCTGAGCTCACATGGTGGTCTGGGGACTGCAACCTGAGGACGGGCAAGCATTTCTGGCAACCTACACCATAGGTCACCATCACCACAGACTCCTCTCTCAAGGGTTGGGGGGGCACTCTGGACGACCACTGCGTCCATGGCACCTGAACCCAGCAGGAGTATCACATCAATTGGCTGGAGTTAAAGACCATCTGCTAGCGCTCAGGGCCTTCCTTCTGGTTATCGAGGGAAAGGTCGTCCTCATTCAGACTGACAACTCGACCAGCATGTTTTATGTTAAGCAGGGAGGTTCCAGATCTCCCCGCCTCACCCCGCCCCCACTGTGCAGGCTGGAGGTCAGCATGTGGGAATGGGCCCTGGAGAACAGAATCCAACCTGGAGGCAGACAGGCTCAGCAGACTGGGAGTGGACAACTATGAGTGGCAGTTGAACAACCTAGTGCTGCAGGAGATCTTTCACAAATGGGCTCACCCCCAGGTGGACCTCTTTGCCTCTCGGGGCAACAAGAAGTGCCAACTGTTCGCCTCCTGGCAGGGTCAGGGCCCGGGCTCCCTGGGTGATGCCTTTCAGATTAGGTGGGACGGGATGACTGCATACGCTTTTCCACCCACTCCCCTGATGCACAGGGTGCTATGCAAGATCAAGGAGTCTCGCCTCCTCCGTGTCATCCGAACAGCTCCATGGTGGCCAGCCAGGCCATGGTTTTCGGAGCTGCTCAGCCTCTCGGAGAGGCCTCCCATTCACCTGCCGACAGACCCAGCACATCTTCTGGCGCAGCAGGGGGGCAGGGTCATCCACCCAGCACCTGAGAAATGAGCCCTCAGAGCGTGGTTCCTGAACAGGTCACTCTGGGACATCTCAGCCTCTCTCAAACCAATCTGGAGATCATATAGGGCGCCAGGAGCAAATCTACCAGGGCCCAGTATAAGAGCAAGTGAACAAGATTCTGCTACTGGGCAGATTCTAAGGGCGTTAACCCGCTGGCATGTTCCCTTGACGACGTGCTCCCCTTTTCGTCGCGCATCTCGCCCATTCAGGCGTGCAGGTGCACACCTGCCGCACTTACCTGGCAGCCATTGGGGCTTACAGAAACTCGGAGTAGAGCGTTTCCTCGTCCAACCAGATTGTCAAACATTTGCCAGGTCTCGCCAAGCTCTACCCACCCATCAAGAAGCCACACTGTGTGGGATCTCAACATAGTCTTGGGTGCCCTGGCGCACAAGCCATTCGAACCAATGGCACCCGCGGACATCAGACTGCTCACCGTTAAGATGGCCTTTTTAGTCGGCCTCACCTCTGGATCGCAGAATCAGCAAAATTCAGGCGCTGGTCTCTTCGGAGCCATACACTACGTTTCACAAGGACAGTGTAGTCCTGCGAACACACCCAATGTTCCTGCCTAAGGTGTCTTCCGCATTCCATCTGAACAAGGAAATTGTGTTGCCCATGTTTTTTGCTGAGCCCAAAGACGAGGCGCAGAGAGTTCTGCGCTGCCTTGATGTCAGGCGCGCACTGAAATTCTACTTGGACAGAACGAAGAGCTTCTGCAAGTCGGACGCTCTGTTCATTACCTTTAGAGGTTGAAGACCGGGGTATTGGGCATCCAAGGCCTCCATACCCCGGTGGATGGTCTCAGCCATCAAAGAAGCCTACGAGGAACAGCATAAACCACCTCCGGCCAACATGCATGCCCATGCGGTCAGAGCCAAGGCAACTGCCACCGCCTTCCAGCGCCTTCCAGCGGCATGTCCCCTGGCAGGTCATAAGCAGGGCGGCAACATGGGCCACCCCTTCGGCTTTCTGCAAGCACTATTTGGACTCCGGCTCCAGATAAGATGCGGCCTTCGGACAGGCGGTTCTTAGGAAACGGGTTGCTTAAGGAGGGTCTCCTCTCCACCGTGGGGCTATATTCAGTTGTAATCACCCATGCAGTTTGGAGGAAAGGGGACGGGACCTAAGAGTAATTATAAGTTACTCACCATAGTGACTAACGTACATAGTCCCCTTTCCTCCATGCGTCCCATCATCCTCCCCCCTAATAAAACTGTTGTCATTAGGCAATGTTAATCTATTATCGACGCTTCTAAAAGGTTCTGTCTCCCGTCCGTTGGAAGGGACGTCCATGCAGTATGGAGGAAAGGGGACTAAGGACTAAGAGTACGTTGGTCACTACGGTGAGTAACTTTTAATAACCCCTGCATTATTCTAGTGAATTGGAAATGTTCCCTCAAACGTGAATGCAGTGTATTTCTGGCTTTCTACACTTAAATATTGTAAATATAAAAACCCTTTGATCTAAGCAAAGGGTATTTCACACATCTGTGTAAGTTAGCCAGTAATCCAGAACTGTGGTGGTTCTGGACTGGTCGTCTTACAATGTGCATTCAAAATTCGAAAATCCACAATGAAATGGTAGGCGCCATCGGGTTTTAAAACTGGGAGCACTGGACTGTCATGTGGGAAAGCTTGCTTTAAGATTACCCCCTGGTCCATTAGCCGTCTTCTATGGTTTGCATGTGGGCAACTGCCTGTGGTTTAACTGGATACTGCCTTTGTGGCGGGGGTGGTTTCAGTACTGGAATCACATGTGCTGGACATTCCTTATCATGCCCTACATGATTTTTAAACAGCTGCGCTGTTGCCAGCGCTGACCATTTTCTTGCATGTTTTTGCATTAGTTCCTCATTCATTTCTTTTGAAAAGCAGGCATTACCACCTCTTCACCCCTGGGTGCTTGTCGCACATACAATGAAGGCCAGTCTTGAAATGCGATCAACCCTTTATACTGAATGTGTAGCTGTGGCCAAAACAGTGCTTCACTTTTCTTTGGGTGTTCACCTTCTAGCTGAATACCTACACTTCATTATGTGCTAATGTCTGCCCAGTGGGAGTAGTGATCTGTGTATTCCTGTGCGCCCTTGTGTGCTCCAATAGTGCTTGTGGCTGCATTCAAATATGGAAATGTCAGACCCGGAGTCTAATAGGACCTCGATTCAATCAGTGTGTCGCTTCGTCTTGGGAACGATGTGATGAGTGCAAGGACTCTGCATTCTGTGAAACCTGTAGGGCTGCCGTGTGTTTTTTCTCACCCTTCACTTCCTTCCCCTCAGCCTTAGAACAATCTGGTGTCCTTGCCTGTGGGGAAGGAGACGGACCCTCACTAGTGTACTCTTCATGTGTCTCCTATCTCCAAAATCATAGTCAGTAGGTCTGAAATAGGACTGTGCCCCACGCTTACCACAATGATCGTCTACCCCTGTGGTTGCCTTGCCAATGCAGGGCTTGCCTATCAGCTGCAGTGTTCATTTTTAGGCCCGTGCTCTGGATATTTTTCTTCCTCTATTGGCAATAATTGCAGCCTCTGTGGTTTGATGCTCTTTTTAGCATGGAACGATCCTCATCCTTTTGAGGGCCTTCATTCGTGGTGTTTCTTTATCTGGCTTAAGATCCTTGTTACCCTTTTTCTGTGTATCTGCAGGTCTCCTGCCCAAGTGATCGATAGGTGGATGTCACTATGTCTCAAATTGCTCCCTTGGTTCTTGCTCATTGGGACAGTTTCATATGGACTTCTTACCTTGCAGGCTCTCCTTTTAATAAGGGTAGGATTATGCTCTCAACCATTTGATAATTTTTAGTCTACGTAGACCGGCCTAAATTCATGGCTGCGGCCGCACCTTGTGTTCCCATGATGTCTGCTTGTATCAGTGCTATTGATGTGATGGACGGCATGCCTATCGGCTGTAAATGAAGCCAACTATAAATTGAGATCCAGCTGTCACAGCTCGCTAGAGGCGGTGTGCAGCCAGATGGAAAAAACATGGCTAGGGCCCCTATGTCTGTGTTGGGTGGGGGGTGACTTGTGGATAGGTGGCTTGCAATTGCTCTAGTTTCTCTGAATACCACTTGGGTATGACTTCATTCTTGGACGGACAAGAGCCTAATATTGTTCTCAATGTCTGTAGTTGTACCCCACCTGCATCCAGCTGTCCTTGAGGTTGCTGCGCGGTTGCTAACCCTTGCTGAGCTGCATATTGCAGTGCAATGTTGCGCACTGTATCAAAGTGGGTGGCCAGAAATTGGTAGTCGGTCTGCAAATGGGGACCTCCAAGGTTTGGATGAAACCAGGCCAAGAATTCTAGTGATTGATTGGGTGTGGCTAACGGGCCATGCCTTGCACTTGTTTAGGGGTAAACTAGATTACTTCAAAGCCAGTTGAAATGATTTGTATGTGTTTAAAGCCAATTCAGGATGCTGGTATGGGGGATACTGGATTCGGGCTAAATCTCCCCTCACCAGAAGAGTTGGATATACATTTGTCCTGTTAGCTGGTGTCTTTAAGTAAGTAAAGGGTAATTCTGCTGGCAATCCACCAAGTTGTGCTACTGCTACTATGAAATTGGTATTCACTGTGTGGCAGTGCGCTGATCGGAGCCATTCTGCAATGGATGGGAATATTGATTTCCTGGTGCGCCATCTCCTGTACACACTCTAACCTCAAAGCTTTTTAGAAAATATATTTGCCCTTTGTACTGTGAATGGGACATGAGGTTATTTAATAGTAATGCTCTGGTCATTTTGAAACATCCCATCTGGGGTGCCACGTGACTTAATTGCCCTTGTAGGGCGTGATTTCAGCTCCCCCTCCGCCCCCCCCCTTCCACTCCAGGTAGGGCTGTGTGAATTGGGCATGGAATTAAGTCATATCTTATGATGAGGGGTGCCTCCGGAGTTCGGCCTAGCGCTTGGGACAGTATTCCTGAGTGTTCTCCCCTTGAAGTAATTAACACAAATATAGCCACAACATTTTGTGAAGTTCTTGTGGACTCTGAGACATTATTCTGAAGCATTACTCAGAAATAAGAAACTGACACTTGAAGGTAGTAAGTTAATATATTTAATATCGCATCTATTTCCTACAAGCTCTAATTCGCATTAGACCTGCTATGGAAGCAGCAATTATAACATAGCATATTGCCATACATATGAAGAGCGCTATTGTATAAGTTAAGTGAATGATCTATATTTAACATAGAAAAAGTAAATCATTTTAGGATACCTGCTAGAATTTACGGTATGTTGGTCGATACTAAGCTATGGTATGGTATGGTCGGGAATGGTGTAACATAGCAAATGCCTGCAGTCTCACAAAATGCATATATTTAGACTTCCACATTTAAACTCGCGCTTCAGGGCTCGCTGTGCTGTATACAAATTGACCACGGTTTCCTGTCAATCGGGTCTGCTTGCGCCTCTACTCGGGGACCTGCTTTGGATGTTCCTTCCCAGCCCCTGGTGTTAGAGTTCCCCTGGCTACGCTGTGTGTGTTTTTTTTTTTACCCCATCATCCTGTGCTTTTTATCTCAAAATGGGCCTTGATCTGCCGATCATGTGTCATTTCCTCCACCTGGATAGTTAAAATCTAGAGCTTAAAACTGTTCCTCAGTTTTGCTTCGCTTTGAACACATGATATACCTATGTGCAACTCAAGAGACAGGTGCTGTCTTTGACGATTGGTTGTTTCCCTTAGTGAAAGGGCTTCTGCTCTCGCAACGACAAAAGCGTCATTTGCTCCTAAACAACTTCAACCTCCATTGTAGTAACTGAGCTTTTGAAGAGGTAAAGAGCGACACTTGCTTTCGCACACTTCCTAACTGTGTGCATGCATTGGGTGTCTATTGGCGCTTCCTGTCTTATCAGATCTAACTGGTGTAAAAAAAGAGGCATCTCTCGAACTTGCTATTTGCCATTTGAGACAGGAAGCTGCCATTTTGTGGTTAATGTTTCTTCTGCTGGAAAGAGGAAGCTACCATATCTCACCTTTTCACTACAGCCGAGCAGCAGGAGCCTACATTATCTGGAGCATGTGTTTATGCTTGTCCCTTGGCAGCAACCTTTGCATTTGTGTGAGCGCGTGCTTTCTGCTCAACAAACGTTTGTGGTCTCTTACTCTTGTGTTGCTAAAAGTCGCTTGATCTGAGCCAATTTGTCTCATCAGACTCGTTATCCGCAACAACAACCCCATTGAGTAAACTCAATCCAAGTACCTCAAAACCCGGCAGTCCCAACATTTACTGGAGTTGGCACCCTCCCAAGCCCAACCAATACCTGCCCAGAACCCTGTCAAGTCTCATACCTTAAACCTTTTACCAAATCAAGGATAGATGTGAATTAATTTATAAAACATGCATCACGCCCTGAAACCTCTTCCTGAACACTCAACGCAATGTTTTATAGCAACCCAACCAGATTTAGAAGATTGAAAAATATTGTCAAAAACTATCCTAATGACAATACTAAACGCACCTCCCATTCGCACTACCACCCTCCGTTTCTTACCAATAATTAAAGAAGGGGTAAATGCCCTCCCCAACAGTTATGCTAACCTAATTCTATACACAAACTTATTTCAGTGGGTAAATGACAAAACCCACATAAATCCATGCATTGGCTATTAACAAAGCAGTGCACACTTTACCCGCCCCCATGGCAAAACACCAATGGTAAGATTTTTGCACAGATCACATAGTGAGAAACAAGCCAGTACTGAGAAACAAGCCAGTACTGAAAGATAATTCAGAACAGTTGGCATATAATCAAGTAACAAGCTTTGGAGACCTTCAATGATCCCAGAATTTTTCAAGCTTTTAGCAATTATTGCAAAAGGGATGGTCTGCTGCAACAGTTAATCTTTAGTGCTGTGCCTGTTCTGTTACACCTTCCTCTCTTCCGCAAGGCTCGAGGTGGGACAGACTCTTCCCCCCACAATGGTTCTTTCAGCGTTTGATCCCGGTGTCGGAACAGGAGACCAAAGCGAAACGTCAATTAGTGGTGCCTCCTTTTTTTTTTTTCTGCAGTATTTCCACCTCCGGATAAATCTTTCCTGCATGTCAGATTGAACAATTGTTGAACATTTGCCCAGCGATATAGAGTAAATGGCACATTTGTGGCACCAGTGAGGATTCCATTAGCTGAAAATTTAGCATTTTCTCTAGTCTATGCCTTGGTGGCGCTCGGGATCACCTTGCCTGGTTCCTTATCTGTGCCCCCCCCTATCTATCTTATAGGTGACACCCAGTTACCAACGCCAATCTTAATGCATTTGCAAAAACCACATCAAACATTTCTTAACATCTGCTCTTATGCACAAATGTTCACTACTTGTCAGATTTTTGAGAGCCATATATTTTTGCCAGTTTCGGCACAGAATCTTCCATAGAGTCGACCTCTGTCATTGCAATGTCTCTAGAAGAGCAGAAACGGCTGTCTCAAGATATGCAACTCTCGAACTGAGAGCTTCAAGCTCCTTGATATTCTCAGAGATGGCGTTCGCTAGTACTGCCTTTTAATGTAGTGATTTCTGCTATACCAAAGTCAAAAAGGAAGATCTTCCTGGAATCATTCTGAAGTCATCCGATAGCTAACTCTGTGAGATCATCCAAAGCCATCCTGAAGTATGTGTATATGCCGATTTAAAGTGAGATGACTCTAGACTAATCCCAAAACTACTCCAGGATGAGTTCCTGATGACTTGATTGGAAACTGTGATCTTGTATTTCTCCAGGATGACTACAAGAGCATTTTAGGCTGGGCTGTGATTACTCCAGGATGACGCATGGCAACTTCAGGATGTGTGTGGATTGCAAAAGGATGACTCCATCACAACTTTACAGTGGGTTGCGATCACTCCAGGATGTTTCTTGTGTAGCTTATGAATTGGGTTAATCAAAAATGCACCTTAAATCTACCTTGAGGTACACTGTAATAATAGACACCGAAATGTATGCGTTTTTAAAAAGCTTTTTTTTATACACAGTAAATAAATTCAGACACGCAGACACACAGGCACGCAGACGCATGGAAGGGGGACACACGCACACACTTGGGGGCCCACCCCCTCCACAGAGCCCTTTCTCCTCCACACAGGCATGCTCGGCATCCTCACTCCCCCACACACGTCTGCTTAGGGTCCTCCCTCCCCCACACACACACTCGGGGGATGAGGGGAGGGCAGCGAGGGTGCCTTTCTCCATCCCACACACGTACACTTGGTGGGCCTCCCTCCCTCACACACATCCTCCCCATACATATGACATATGACAGTATAACCATATATTGAGCATAGCTCTTGATCTTGAACCTCTCTACAGATATTTAAAACGGTACTCAAAGAAATAATTAGCATTTTAGGTTTTACCAAGCATGTTAAAATACAGTGGCAAATGTAAAAGTAATGTTTGTTGAGGAGGCAGCAAGTAAAGACGAGAAGTGTCGAACCCACTCTTGGGCATTTATTGTATTCAACAGTAGTGAAGAGACGGCACACCCGTCATTATTGTTAATAAGATTCCAGATTTGTGTGACTGATTTGTTTGTGATCGCTACCATCATTTTTTCTGCATAAGCTTTTTTTTTATTAGTAAACATTTGTCTGATCATATTTCTATACTTGGTTCTTATAGTACGTCTATGTTGTAACTCTGTACGAGGAGATCGTCTTCTCATTGCATTTCATAACTCTACTTTCAGATTTTGAATGTATGTCAGACATGCTTATGTCTAATCAACTTCTAGCGTAAGTCGTCCCAAGTTCAATCAGTTGTAAATGATCCGTATATTCAGGAATTGATGTTGGAGCTTTATTTTTCATGCTTGAAGAAATGTGTGTTTTAAGCAGATCCGCTTTATAAAAGGGTAGTTAAGATGATTTCTTCCCTGATTGAGAGCTAGGGGTATTTTTAAAGTTCTTGATATCAGCCATTGTACAGGGAAACCAACCTACTTCCAATATATTGTGTTCACTTGCAGGGTTTAGAGATTATCTTGAATGTCTCTATTCTATTAATAGCTCTAGATGAAATAGTCAAGAATTTAATGGGAAGTTCCTCTTGACCACGTTGAAGCTGGGGGTTGTATCTGCTAGGGTTGTGGCATTGAACATAGTGAAGTTACGAATTTTCATTAAAGGCCACCATTTATCTGCTCTCGAGGAATATTTTTTGATGTTGGTTGTAGTGACATTCATATTAAAGTCACCTGTTATCGTCAGACGAATATCCGGATTAAGATAAGGTCTAACATAGTTTCTATGTGAGATGAAGAGGTCATCCTCAGTAGCAATTGGGTTCCAATATATATTCAATAATGCTGTGCAGGGATACAGTGGATGAAGATGATTAGTTGATGATAGCTTTACCAATTGTATTCCTGGCAAGGGTGAAGCCCATTTTTCCACTTGAATGTTTGTATGCAGTTTGCTTGCTACTAGCAACCCAGCTGCTGGACGACCTATAGTAGCTTTTGTCATAGGGACCCAAGCAATTTGAAAGCCTGGCCATATAGGTTTAGCTGTCATCCAAGTTTCTTGTAGCTCAATAATGTCATAATTGGAAAGGGCCATGGCTTTTGAGGACATCAAGTGGGAAAATCTAGTATTCCAGACTGCCATGGTACATCTATGTTCAGACTGTTGACTAAAAGTCTCGGAGTGATCTCAGTGTTCGCTGAGATTGCTTTAGAGAGCGAGGTCCATTTGGACGCAAGATCAGTTGGTATATTTAAATTCGCTTGCAGGGGAACAGTGGAAATTCGTCTAGAACAATTACATTTGCTGCAGGAGTATGAGGATTTGGATTCTTGCTCTTTAACACTTGTAAAATGTCTGCTTTTTGTATTTTTTTATTTTTTATTTGAAGAAGTATACCACATGCCTTTTCATTTTTCTTTGGTATGCATATTAGGTTTTTTACAATTTGTGAGGGTACATTAAATTCTACAGTTTTTTAGTTTGGTGTATCGGTGAACCCAATAGTTTTAGGGCCTGATGCATGGAACATTTTCCTATGGGATTTGCACCATTCTAAAACGCTTCCATGAATCAGGCCCTTAATGTCATCTGAGCAGATATGCTCAAAGTCCTGTACGGAATGAAAAATCATGAGCAGGGTAGTCCTATTCGGAAAGGTGTCAGTGTGCAATCTATCTACCGTTGTCAGATTCAGTAGAGCATCTTGTACAGGGTCAGAAGTTGATGCCATCGCAACATTTTCTTGATTGGCAACTTCACGGATTGGAATTGGGTAAGGTGAGTGATTTCTTGATGTATGTGAGAGTTCCCCAGAATGAGTATGGTTCTGTTCTGGAAGCGGTGTTCAGGTTAATGTACGTGTTCGTTTTTGCTCTAGAGTTCTGAAGGAGGTAAAATCTACGTCTAGATTGACACGTATCAATTGTCGACAGTTTTTTTGTGAATTACTGGGATAGTGTAGACTTTAATGAATGTCTATCTGGGGCAAGGAAGAAACAGAATAAACTGATACATTCATATGATCGTCATTGGCATTTAAGTTGGTCATTGGAACTTCAGCCACAGGTGGCACATCAATCTTTACATTTTCATGCAACACAGGAGTGGGCAACACAGGTGGCGCATCATTAAGCTTTGCATTTTCATGAAACACAGAAATGGGCGAGTTACCTTGAATTGGTGCTAGTGGTGGAAGCAGAGGGAGAGTATCCTGCAAATGTAGAAGTCATTTCTTCCAGGCCGTCTTTAGAATTTGAATCAACAGCAGACATTTGAGCTCGGGTTATTTTATCAAGTGCAGAGAGATTTTGGATAAACTTTTTGGATTTGTTACTTTTTTTGCATTGTGCAGGTTGGTTCATTTTTTTTTTTTTGTACTTGTGGTACAGGCGCACGATTGTGTTTTTGAAATTTCCTTTGTTTTTCTTTTGATTGAGGTCGGAATACCTGATAAATTGTTCAGAGACACCAACTTCAATAATATCTGGATCATTATTTGGTGACTCACAGTTCTGCAAGAGGAATGGAATGTGGAGAGTTGGACTCCATAGTGATCACTGGCATATTCAAGTACTCATGTGATGGTGAGATCATATTCTCTTGTGGAGTAATATAAGATGCTTTTTACTTAATAATTGTAGACCAGGCCCACCAGTCTCTTTGCTACAAGTGATTGCAACGTAGCGTTTTGATCTGCCCTCTTTACTTCAATTGACTCAAAGTTTTGTTAGCATAAATACAGTAGTGTTGATAGCAGCTAAAGTGGTCAACCCCACCATCCTGCTCAATCGTCTCCGTGACAACCTTGGCATCACTGATCAGGCTCTGGCTTGGCTTACCTCCTTTCTCTCTGATCGACCTTCCTAGGTACAACTTGGGTCCTTCCTCTCCTCTATCTCCCTCTCTACCTCTGGTGTTCCTCAAGGGTCTAATCTCACGCCCTGGCTTTTCAACCAATACTTGGCAACCCTTGCCTTCTGCATCTCCATCTTCTGCTCCAACTTCCAATGCTATGCTGACAGCGCACAACTCATTTTCAGGCTTCCCTCTGCCACCTCCCCTTCCTCCCTCATCTCTGACTGTCTAATCGCCATTCAAAATTGGTGTGCCACCAATGATCTCTGTTTAAATGCTAATAAAACTGAGATCTCTCATTGGCACACCATCTCCTTCCTTCCTTCCCCCTTATTCTCTGGCCTGCCTCCCTCGGCCCTCCTCTTGCACCTACCTGCGAAGCAAAGAACCTCGGGGTCATCTTTGATTCCACACTATCCTTCTCCTCACACATCTCTGAAGTCTCAAAAACCTAACTTCTTACTACACCGGCCCAGAGGTACTGTTCCCTTCCTCTCCTTCCCACAGAAGCTCACTGTCTCCCAAGGTCCGATTCTCTCTAAGCTGGACTACTGCAACAGCCTCTTTCTAAAGCTACCTGCCTCCACCCTCCGCCCTCTACAGCTAATCCAGAACAGAACTGCAAGACTTGTCCTTGGCCTCAAGCCCCGGGATCGTATCTCTCCAGCACTGAAATTCCTCCATTGGCTCCCAGTGAATGCAAGGATTAAATTTAAAACCCTTTGCATTGTCCACAAGGCTTTCGGGGGCCTGGGTCCAAAATACCTTCAACTAGCCCTCTGTAAATACCTCACATCTTGAGCCCTTCGCTCCTCCACTTCAAACTCCCTCGGGGTCAGCCGCTTTTCTAAGAAACGTGCAGGGGGCAGTTCTGTCCTCGGCCAGAGCCTCCCTTTGGAACAGCCTCCCTGCCACCCTGAAACTGGAGGAAAACCATCTGCAATTCCGGAAGCTCCTTAAGACCTTCCTCTTCGCATCTGCCTTTGCCACTCTCCTCCCCTGTTGATCTGTCTTCTCTTCTCAGCACTGCCTCTCCTGCCAACAGGGCCCCCTTGGCTCAGTTACCTGCCCTCCTGAACATCCTCCGGCACTGCCTTCCGGCCACCCCTGCACCAGGGCGTGTCATCTGTACCCTCACAGGTCCCTACACTCCTCTCCTGCATCTATCAGATGTTACCATATCTGACTTGCCCTGCACCCTTCACTGGCTGCACTAATCACTGCTCCTATCACCTTATTTATTCACTTATTTATCCACTAACTTATTATTTATCCTATGCCTGCACTCCTTTGCTTCCGCTCCCTTTTTCTGTTGCACTTCCCCCTTTCCCATGCACTTGCACATTCTCAATGTCACTGGGCCTAGTAAGATTGTTTTTCTCCCCTGCTCCCCCTCCCTTTGCCTGGTCGCGCTCTGAAACACCTGTGTATGGGCGCGATATAAATAAAATATCAGATCTAGTGACAGAGAAGTGGGGTGTGGGAAGCCAAATGATGGTCTAGGTGTTGGTTTTGTGAAGGAAGCTATTGATGAGTTTTCAGAAAAAGTTGAATTATTTGTTTCTGGGATGGGTCTGTCGGTATATAAAATAGGGGAATTTGACAACCTAGGAGAGCTTTCATTTGAGCTATGTTCTTGGCATTCTACTCGAGTACCATTAGTAGACAACGAAGATGCCTGTGTGGATTGAAGAACTAGATGAACCATCCGAGATGTGGTACGAACTGAAAGTTATAAGGACATAGTTTCCAGCAGATATCTTTTAGGCCTAGGTTGTGAATAATTTGAGAATATAATTCCGGGATTTGACTGGAATCCGTGGCATGTACGGTAATTACTGCCGGTGGGAGTATTCTAGTCTCTGGGTTGGCGTTAGGAGTCGAAGGTCTCCTGTTCTAAATTAACTACAATTGGTGGTATACATGGTTGAATTGTTATCTGATATTTCGGGGTGTTGATCATTTGACGGGAGCGCTGATATATTTATGCCGGGTGCCGGCATCTCCTGTGCCACATGTGCAGCTGCGCTCATGTTGCTTGGGCTCAGCAGTTCTATATTATCTTTCGACATCGGGCAAAATTGCCTTATGTCGGCTCCCATGATTTGCACGTGATTGCTATGCGCTCGAGGATGGAGGCTAGAGGAGGGAGTAACAGGAGGTGTGGTCTGTTAGTGTTGTTTTTCGAACAGGGTTGTGGTTGAGATGGTATCGTAGTCGTAAGTTTATACACCGCCATTATTCAAGTTGGCACAAAACACTTGATCAGCTACCAGTAAGCACGCTTCTACCGCAATGCTATGATGATGGGCGTGGCCTAATGAGGAAGCAAGAAAAGTTAATTTAACTAATGTTATATGGTTGTTTAAAGTAAATCTTGGTACAGATGAGAAGTTAAAGTACCAAGGGGGTAGTCCAAGGAAAAATCCAGTTGAATGAAGGTCTGTATAGTGCTTGTAGCAGTAGCAGTACTAAGGCGATGAGCAGAGATTTCAGCAAACGCAGCTGAACAGCACTCGCCGGCGCCCCCCCCCCCCCGACAGCCCCCTTTATCAGCCCCCACCAATCTTTGTTGTTCTCCGCAACTGCTCCTTCCCCAACTTACCCCCACAACTTCTCCCCATCTGTCTCTGCGGAACCACCCCCATTCTGCCCCAATTCTCTCCATCCAACTGCCCCTCACTTCTTCCCCAACTGCCTCCCACTTCTTGCACAACTGCTTCCCACTCTCTCAAATGGCCCATACCCCCTAAATGTCCCCCTTCTCTTCCCAACGTTCCCGCTTCTCCCCAACTGCCCTTTCCTGTATGGTCCCTCTCCCCCCCCCCCCCCAACTGCCTACCCCTTCTCCACAACTGCCCCCCCCCCCACCCCTCTTTCTTCTATTAACTGTAATCCATACTTCTCCACTAACCAAAACTCCTTTTCAGGTCCCCTCCCCTTACCTATTGTGCACAAACCGAGTCTAGGGGGCCCCTGTTGATAACGATGATCCCATTAATGTTCATGCTACCACTATACTCGGCACTCTGAAAGCCAGCATCAACCTACTTCAACATCTGCAAACAAGAGAACAATGCTTTACAAACAGACGCTAAGATTTCAACAACTAGTGCTACGATTCCCATTGCCTTGGCTTTTGGTAATGCTGGATTTCACACGCTCCTTTAAGTGTCAGTGGCAAACTTAGAGATGGAACCCAGAGAGGGAGTGAGAAAATCTTATACACAGGAGAGAGACTGACAAAGGAACGTCCTGCAGGTGCCGAGCACTGATGCGCTGCGGAGCCAGCGGCAGCACGAGAGAATGAAGGAGCGGAGACAAACGCTGGAAGGCCGGCAAAGAGCAGCGGAGCAACTGCTGTTGGAACTGGGTCGAGAAGACTGCTCAGCTTGGTGGCGTGACAACTGGGTACCTGTGGTGGGTTTGGAGCCCACAAACGGACGCTAGGATACCAGATAGCAGAGCAAGGGGAAGACTCTGCTTATGAAATGCCAAACCCCGGCAACCAGCCTAATGCTGAATGTAGCAGGGTGTTCAGGGAAGGGGGAGGCGATTTGAAACAAGTGATTTAACTGTGAATGTGGGTTACGGGAGCCAGAGAGAAACAAAATATATGAACATTAGCGAGGGACACGAGTGTTGCCAAGTATAAGTAATCGCAAAGGTCTGGAGAGCCCTAGAAGAGAGACTGAAAGTAGCTAATGGAACAGAATCTGGAGGATTCAGCCTATTACAGGAAAAACCACATGAAAATCATACGCATAGTTGGAGAAAGGATACAAGAAGGTTCCCTTTGTATAAAGATGTTAAGACTTTCAATGTTTACCACAAATTACAGAATCTTGTGAGGAGTGTGCAAGGAAGATTAAGGAACTTTATTGACTTTAAATTAACCTTTTTTCATTGGAGCTAAGAACATTACACCGAGTAGAATCCCACTGCGCTCTACATGGGGAATACTTAACCAGAAGCACAGTTCTCTGGTCATTAGGCTATTTTTTGATAGTGGTATGAGCAGAGAGAATTAGATTTAGGACGAAAGACATATTTTTGGTTTTTGTATGACTGACCCGTGGTTTAGTCCGTCGGGCAGGGAAAATCCCCTTATCGATAGGGATAGATTATGCCTTTTTTTAATTTTATTTAATAAAGAACCATTTGAAATGTCCTCAGTGCGTCTGACTGTCGGGTTTGCCACATATGGCAGTTGATACATTAGCAAGAAGGATTCATTTGTTTGCGATTTAGGTTCAAGTGGATGAGTGGTCATTTGTGGTCTGGGATATTAGTTATTGGCTATGTTCTTACCCAACGATGATCCATCTGCACAACAGTGATTCCTCCTCCTGTCTTCCTGATTAATGTTTAGAAGCTATAAGATGGTTGGCACATCTGTGTGCTGCCACCTTCTACTGCTAAAGAATGTCAGTTTCCTGTTCTGTTAGTAGGTATTGTGTTAGGTCTGAATGCTTATGGTTACGGGGCAGTGTATCTTCTCAACCAGAGAGCCTTTTTGTGATGTGGCTACTTTGGAGTTTCTCTTTTTATTAGCATGAGTGTTCTCTTGTGTCAGGATAGGGGCACCCAAGAGGGGAGAAGCAAGGTAGGGTTCAGTGAAACGACTGGTCTTGGGGCTCAGGTTGTGGAGTTACTATTCTACGCTTTGTAGTTTTCTTCACTGAACTATTATAGCAGGTTGAGTTTGGGATGTTTGCGTTCCTTATGGTTATTTGCAGTGAAACCCTGTATTAATTTTGTGAGGAAAGATGTGGCTTTTTGTTGCGAGGTCTGTGGTCCATTTCAGCACACAGGCTGGACATTCCAGACAATGGCTTTTGTTTTCCAGTTGTGGGCGAGTGTGAGGGCTTGATAGGAAGGAGCTGTGCCATGGTTAAGGCTGCATATACACACCTGCTTAATTCTGGAATCCTGTCCAGCTGCACAAAGTTCCCAAAGTCACATCCCACCCTCAAGTGGCATCCTATGAAGGAATCGGAAAATAACCACATGTAATCACCATAGTATCGATTTCTCTTAATTAACTCCCTTTAAATTTCAAATACCATTCACGCATCTTGTTATGGTTGCATTTAATGTGAGAAGTCAGGAAGTTGAGTAGTGCCTGAAGAACTCTGTTAATATACGTATAGACGAGTTTTATAAAGCACACATCTAGCTGGGAAGCAAGAGAGCACTGTAGATGTACGTCATAACCTGGGGGTAACAGGTAGGGTATTGGGATAGTTTGCTAGGGTGGGGCAAGAAAGGGACAGTATAAGGGCACCAAAAGGGGAGAAACAAAGTAGGGTTCAGTGAAACGATCAGCAATTGGTGGGCTGTCCTTTGAAGAGTAGGGTTTTAAGGCCCTTCCTAATGGCGCAGGATGGAGGTATCAAATCTGATCTGCATTGGTAACCTGTTCTAGAGAGGGGGAATAGCAGCAGAAGGCCTGTTTCTTATTTTTCCCTACTTGCAGCTATTCACGTGAGTAAAACAACTTTAATTGTACACTGTTCAAGTGAGTCATCTTGAGGTAGTCTGTAGAGGATCGGTTATGTGCCAACTAATGGCAGTGCCAACATCAGTTATTGAATGCAGTTGCCAGTCTCCTTCTGATGGTTAAAGGAGTGACAATTTAATTTGTAAAATGAAGGACCTACCTTTATTTTACTGGGTGTAGACAGTGTAGACTCGGTGTAGACAGTGAATATCTCAATAGAGACTTCAGGGATATGCCTATTGTTCCAGAGTGGTTGGTTCAGTGTTTGTCTCCGACCCCATCCGATGTAGCGATGGGCCTCTGTCCAAGTTTGCCGGATGTGTAGCGTCAGCCTTGGCATTTCCGCAATCCCTTTGTCTTTTCTATACAATATTTTCAGGGGTGTGTTGGGACCCATTCTTCTAATGTCTGCCCCTATGTGTTGTGGGAGCCTTGGGTCACCGTTAAGCCATTCATTCACCACTCCTGTCTGTGTTGCCCAGTAGTAGGTATAGAGACAGGGCAGACCAATTCCCCCTTCCCAAACTAAGCGCTGCAGGGTTTCTAGGGCTATGCATGGTTGTTTTCCCCTGCACCCCATAGGAACCCCAGAAGGATGCTTTCTATAGATGTGAAGATTGTTTTGGGGTTGAGAAGTGGGGCGTTCTGGAGGACATACAGAAAACCCGGGAGCGTCAACATTTTAAGAGGGCTGCTTTACCCATCAGCGTTAATGGAAGGGACTGCCAGTGGGCCACATCGGCCGAGAAGCTATTGCCGGTTGCAGGTTGAGCTGTAGGAAGTTGTGCAGGTTTGGGCAAATTCAAACGCGGAGGTAATCTCTCGCCACCAAAGTGGAACTGTCTTCTGTTTGTTCACCCCAAGTCCCCCAAACTCCTGGTATTCTGTGAGGACGCAAGTCACCACAGGGCAGGAGGTTACAGGGTTACTTAGAAAGATAAGAAGGTTGTCTGCGTAGAGTGAGACCCGGTCCTCCCCTCCCCATGGCAATGTGAATCCCGTTCGTTCCCCAGTCATCCAGAGTTTTATTGCTAGCGGTTCAGTGGCTAGCGTAAATGGTAGGGGGGAGAAGGGGCAGACCGGTCTATTCCCCTCCCCCCCCCCCCCCTCCCAGTGTGAACACCCTGGAGGACACACCATTTACCCTTACCACTGCTTCTGTAGAGTCCTAAAGTAGTCTGACCCAGGACATAAAGCTGTTCCTGAACCCCATCTGGCCTTTTATGTCCCATAAAGTATCCCATCAAATCAAATGCTTTCTCGAATTGCACGGGCAAGAGTGCTAGTGGATCTGAAGGGCATGAACCCACATTGGTCTGGGTGGACGAGGGAGTCTATCGCTCCTCGTAGTCTATTGGCTAGAATCTGTGCCGGAACTTTGGTCTCCCCATTGATTACTGATATTGGCCTGTAGGAGGCAGAGAGTTCTGGAGGGTTCCCAGTTTTGGGAATCACTACAATATATGCCTTCCTGAGGTCCAGCAGGAGTTGCCCCTTTTTGTTTGCTCTGTAGGAACATGCGGTGCATGTGACCCGTCACTGTTTCCCCGAGTCGTTTCCAGGTTTTCTAATGGGAAACCGTTGGGTCCCGGGGTTTTGCCCAATTGAAGTTGGGACAACGCAGGAGGCCTTTCTTGATCATTGGTTTAGGGGGTGCGGTGACATTCCCCCAGTGCTGTGCTTGATCTCCCTTTACGTGGTTTGGGAGGCATTCTGCTGCTTTACACGATACACCAGCCTCCGATTGTAAATTTACAAGGATAAACTGAGCACATGAGTTACTGTTGCTTCGGTGCAGCTTCCAGCCTACTGTATGGACTTTTTTGGAGGCTCGGGTGCCATTTTCGTCGCTGTGTTTGACCATCGGAGGGATGCAGTCACTTATCCACAACAAGCCTGTAGATGTTAAAGCATTTACGGGAGCGCCCTTTCCTTTTCCTGTCATATCAACATTGGGCGCTTGTGGCACAGCGGGAGTAGGGGGCTGGGGCATGGTCGTGGATTGCGAGCTCTCTAGAGTTTGATCGACATAGTCACCCTCTCGGACATATCCTCGTTATTGGGCACAGAAAGGGTTGAACCAAATGAAGAGTTACAGTAGCTAAGCAATACCACATCCTATTATAATCATTAAGATCGGCATCTATGGGCTTCCTTAATCTGCACAGAATGGCCAGATGTCCGTGGTGGGGCGTTAATGTTTTTGCAGAACGGGGGCTGCCTACATTTTCCTCTTCAGTTCTTCCTCCAGCTAATACTTTTTTTTTCTTTCAAAAACGGATTGAAATATATATACACAAAAACCCGTTGCTACCCTTTGATGTAATTTCAGGCTGCTTTTGATCAAAGTAATTACAGTAATTGCATTGGCGGCTTGTTTTTGTCCCCCCCCCCCTCCCTCCCCTGTTCATGACTTGTGAAACGAATGCTGTTTATCATGCAGATCTCGCGCACGCCTTTGGACAATAGTAGTTGTCTCTAACTGGTCTTGTTCAGTGCAGTTGATTTCTCAGAGCCACTGCTGTAACGTGTTCCTGCTGAACAAAGGCTACTTCATTTCCAATTGATTCTAATGCTTTGTGCAGGCAGCTGTGGAAGTGTTATAGTTGTTCCCGCCCCAAAACAGATGTACCCGGCCCAGCCCCATTTTGATCCAGTTTGGTTGCTGAAACAGTGTCCATCAAATGCTGCTTGTGTAAGTTGGTATCAGTAATTGTTGTCTTTGCACTGTCTTAAGCTTCAACCACTATGGCAGTGCTAGGTAATCCTGAGGGGCGTATCTGCTCCCCTCGTAAAATGTCAGGCCACATCTTTGTGTACTCTGCATTATCCTCCTGCCTTTATGCTGTGCAAATTGCCCCGCCTCCCCCTTGCAGTTCCTTCAATTGCATGGGGGCATGCTTGAAGATGATGGGCTTAGCGTTACATCCTGCAGAGAGGAGTATTGGTGCATGCAGTTCTTTTCAGCCTTGATTCATCTGATTTGATTTGAAAGCGCTCTGGGATCTAAAATGCACCTGTGACAAAGGAACAGCAGGTTTCAACCTAGCCCATAGTCTTGCGTTACCATGAGGAGACCATTCTCTTCTGTGACACTGTCTGGAGTTCGCAGGTACAACCTTGCCTTTTTCTGAGTCTTCACTTGATATGGTGGGTTTCTCGTTCAATGGCAATTAAAGAGCAAGCTCCATAATTGTTTGGTTCTGTGTGGGTACAAAGTTATGTTGCTGGTCTCCTTTTTAGCTTTGACTATAAAGAGGCGCTAAACAGCCATCTGTTCACCAAAAATATTGCATTGGGGTACAGCTTGTAGGAAGATGGGATATGAGGAGGGGAGGCAGTTTGTGGCTGTGATCTTGATATTTACCCACTGTTAGGGAGAATTCTCATTTATGGCTAATTTCCCTTACCTAGTTAGCCCCTCAGCAGCTCTGCTGGATTTCTGGGGTTTATTTTTTCCACCTGGTAAGAGTGGGAACCTTTTTCCCACTCTTGCATGTGTTTTGCTATGTGTACTTCTACTTTTTGTGTGGTCTTGGGCTCTGGAGCCGCACCACTCCATGAGCCCAACTTCTTGTGTGTTACACAGCACCTTCAGTGCAGTAACACAGGGTTGTCTCAAAGACTTCCCACTGACTCGATTTTTCTGCAGCGGACTACCGTCCCCCCAGAAACAGGTAAAGTTGCCATTTACTTTTTGTAGTCATTTAACCTACAGACACAGTACACCCCATCTTGCATGGAGTATTGGAAAGGGTTAACTCTGATCCCTTTTTTGTCTGTACCTCCTGGAGTCTTGTTTCGCTCTCTTAATACTAAGACTTGGCTGGTGGCAGTGGTATCTACCCTATCTTTTCTACCGCGATTATACTATATAAACGTGGTACTGTTTTAGGCTATTGTATTATCCTCAAACATAAACCCGCTTGACCAAATACTTTTTATTTTGGCTGCGGCCGTGTTTAGCCGCTATTTCTTTGTGTTAATATCCTTCTTGTGTTTTACCAGGTTTGCCTTCTTTGTTCGCCGTCCTTTGGCGGGCTTCTACAAAGAAGCCCTCCTTTGGCGCCTGGGTGTCTAGGTGGGCTGAATGTGAGGGAGGGGTTTAGTAACTCCCTGAACAGGGTCTCCTTGGAGACCCAAGTCACACTTTGTGTCCATTGGCTGAGGTGGTTGTCCGGGCTGGACAACCCCCCTGCTGTGTGAATGTGGGATTTTGGCATAAAAGGCAGGACTCTTGAGCTAGAAGTCAGTCGCCACTGGAACTACAAGAACCGAAGAGAAGCGGAGAAGAAGACGGCTGCTGCAACTTCCGAGTCCCGGTGAAGCCCTGAGCTATCTACCCTTCAAAGACAGAGAAGATCCAGTTCGGAGTCTTCGTCCCTTGAGTCTGGTGGGATCAACCAGCTCACCTTTCTACAGCCAGCGAATCCTCTTCTGGGTCGAAATCGCTGCACAAAGCTGTAGTGGTCTGGATAGCCATCAGAAGAACCTCTCCTGTTTTAAAGGAGCGCACCTTTTATTCACTGTTGCTTTGCTGCTTCTGGCCTCATCCCTGGGTAGTGCAGATCGCTCCAGACGTCGTCCTTCTTGTCCCCATGACTGAAGCTTCAGGAACCGTGAGTCTGCAGGAACTACCAAGAGCAACTGCCGTGGCACCAGCTTTCTTCATTCGAATAAGGTACTGTGCCCATTTGGTCGTTCTCTACGTCCGACCTTGAGGAATCGGGGTGAACCCTTTTCCTTACCAAAGGCTTGTCCTTTCTTCCTTCCCTCTTATAACTTTTGCCTCCCTTTGACAACATCCAAGTACTCCTGGCAAAGTTAATCTCAAACTGTTCTAATCGTGTGATCCTCGACAACAGAGCCCTGCTCCATTTGACACTGGCGCAGGTCTATTGACTTTCTGTCTCGTAGAATACGTCCTGTGATTCATGTGCCTTGACAAAAGTATTGCCTATGATTTTTATCCCCTTTGCCTTGGTTTTTATTCAATGTGCTAAATGTGTTTTGGCTACGGTTACAATTCTTCCTGCGGGTACGCTTTTCTTTCCTAAAACCAAACTGTCATTACTGTCAAAAAGTGAGCGCTGCTTAACCCCCGGTAATGACTTTTGTTTCACAATACCGGTCTGTCAAATCCTAATGTACTTACCTTGATTTGACCTGAACCAAAGGAACTGGTTGTGTGTGGTATATTTTAGAGTGTGGTTTTATTTAATAGAAGTGAAGTGTTTTGTGAACAGATGGTTTAATAATAAATGTACTTATATTTTTTAACCAGAAACCTTGAGTTAGTGTTTGTTTGAGTCACAGTAATTGTAGTCCTTTGTGTAATCCCTATTACTGCTCATTTGCTGTTGAGATAAGTATGGCTGCTCCGCTGCTGCTACCACTGTAACTGTGTAGTACAGGCTTGTACCAAAGGTGAAATTGTACTGCCACTTGTAGACTTAATCATCTGTAGTGTTCCCTAATGGTCCCTAATGGTACTGCAGAGGATTCTGCCTAACACCCACCCATTGACTGCCCATGTCCACAATAATCGCTATAGCAGTAACCGCCAAAACACATTGTTAAAAATATAATCACGACGCAGGAAACTTGTATATGAGAATAAGTATATTTATTATGAGAGCCCCTAGGTGGGTGCGCTCCCCATAAGGCGCAAACCGTTACTGGCTCTGACGTCGCTCCCGAACCTGCAGGAGTTCCAGAATGACATCAGAGTTTACATCACGTCATCTCCCCTTTAGGGGTGAACAGGGAAAGGGAAAAAGAGGACAGAAAATGGGAAGCAACACATTTGAACAAAAAAAGTAAAAAGGGTACAACCTAGTCACTCTCGAAGTTTTGAGTAACTCTTCTGTTCCTCAGCAGCATCTTTTTGGCAGGGAATGAATCTCCACCACGCCTCTCCATTGTGGTATATGTGGATAGACGTTGGTTGTGAATCCGCTCATGACTTTCATAATCATGTGGCAGCTCACTTGGTCTATTCAGTTTTCCGGAGAACACAACCTCATCACATGACCACCTTTTTCCATCTTCCAAAATCACTGACTTCTCCGATGCTTTTACCACTCTGTGCTTCCCTGAATCTGGATAAGCCTTTTAACATTTTCCTAGGTTCTTTTACACGCACCCAATCTCCTTCGTTAAACTCATTTTTCCTTCATGCTTATTATGGTCATAATACCCTTTGTATTTCCTTGTTTCTCCTTATAATATTTTCAATGTCTATTTTTCTATAGTCCTTTGATGGTAACCATGGTGGCCTCAACCTGTTAGACGCTACTCTCACTCATCATGATAAACAGTTCTTTTTTTGTTGCAGAATGAGGAATCATTCTATATGCATGTAATGCCTCCTTGAGTGTATCTCTCCATGGTAACGAATTGGCCACGGCCAGTTGTATTAAATTCTTTACAAAACCATTCATACGCTCCACTAATCCATTGGCCATGGGCTTGATAAAGCGAAGTGACCTTGTGTTCAGTGGCTCTATCCTTTACGAACGCTTGCATCTCTTCTGACATGAATTCAACCCTATTGTCGGATATTATTTCTTGGTGATCTCCTTCCCTACTGTATATGTCTGCCAAAACAATCTCGCGATTTTTCTTGACATAATTGTGCCCTCCATTACTCCCCATTCAACCCACTTTGAGGTGTAATCCAACAACAGAACTATATATATCTTTTGGGCATCCAATGTCTCGAAAGGCCCAGTAATGTCTATGGCTAATTTCTTCCACACCATGTTTGGGACTTCGACAGGTTGTAATGATGTAACAATCATCTTCTTGCTCTTGTCACTTACTGCACATGGCTTGCAATTCTTTACCAACTCTTCAATCTCGTTCCACATCCCACATTCTCTCATTCTCCTTTTCGTAAGATTCCTTCCAAGATGCCCTTCATGTGCCAAGTCCATGATTTGTTTCCTTAATGTAACAAGTCACCCCTGAAAACACACACATCTTCTGCGATCTCGTTCCTAATTTGTGTATATTCCTTCAAAGCATGGTCATCCTTTTCCCATCCTTCCTTTACTGCTTGGCGCAGTAAACTTTGCGCCCGGTCCTCTGCAGATGCTCGGGCCCACTCTTATATCGTTATTCCTGGTTGAATATGTGCACCAATGCATTCCATATCCTCCTCGTCAACACAATCTTCGTTCTGTTCTCCATTATCCCAAGGTAATCTAGAGAAGCAATCTGCAATGACATTTATTTTACCAGGCGTGTACACAATCTTCACATTAAATTGCATTATGTCAATAATCCACCTGCAAATCCTACGGGGCACCAAATGTGGATTCTTAGAATGAAAGACGTATATCAACGGCTTATGATCCGTCTTGAGGGTTATTGGGAGGCCCCATGTTAGATATCTAAAATGTTCAAGAATCCATCTCACTCCGAGTGCTTTCTTTTCTATGGTCGAGTAGTTTAGTTCTGCTGCCTTCGGAACACGCGAAGCAAAGGCAGTTGGTACTATACCATTCTTCTGAACTTGTTCCAATGCTCCACCCAGACCAATATTACTGCCATCGACTGATATTTTGTTAAGGGGTGTGCTGTTAAACATGCTTAGTGTTGGTGCACTCTTTATGCTTTTCTTGATGTTTTCTAATTCATCTTGACACTCCTCAGACCAGACAAATTTAGACTTTTTCATGAGCTCTCTCATGTGCTGTGTTCCATCTGTAAAATGTTAACAGGAGAGAGAGAGAGAGAGTGAGTGAGTACTAGTCCGTCAAGGGTTGGCCCATAAAAGGTGTAAATGAATTAATACCATTTGATCGGTCCAATCCCTGTGTAACCCATTGGTTATAAAAAACTACATCTAATTGTATATAACAGTCATAACCATTCGTAAAGATTGAAAACACATTTAATGTAGAAAAGTTTGTGCATATAATAAAGTCAAACATGTAATTAACAAGATAGTTAACACATTCTTAACAGTGGATATAAAATCTTTCAAACCATAAATCAAAAGGGTTGAACCTAGGAGAAATAAAAGCAAAAAGAACCCAGAACAAATCAGGACATGGACAAGAATTCCTCGTCACTTAGGTATTCAATTCTTCCTATGCAGATAAGAATCGAAAAATACAGTAAAGTTGCTCAGGAAATCAATACAGTATTTCTGACTGTATTGTTACAGCAAATTGTAAACATCAAGTGTAGCAAAAACTTGTTTCCAATGTATGGTCATATTAATTAAAAATAAAATCCCAAAATGAAAATATTGAAAAACTGGGATTGGGTCTGCCATCTGTAAAATGTGGCACACATTTTGAATAGTACTCCGCAAGCACCAGGTAACTGCGCAATTGGTCTTTATTTGAGGGAGCAGGCATGTTTGATATTGTTTCCACCAGATTTTTCTTTGTTCTTTGGATTTATCCCTTCAGAATTGATGTGTCCCAAATATGTTGCCTCTCTCAATTTGATCTTACATTTGTCAATCTTAAGTGTGAGACCTTTTTCCCTATATTGAAACACCTGTGTATAGGCGCGTTACAAATGCCATATCATATATCATATCATATGACCTGCAGAACTCCTAATAGTTTGTCATTATGCTCTTCTTGTCATGGTTGCAATCCGAATATCGTCCTGGAAGTAGTATACGCCATCAAGGCCCCCCCCCGAATAGTTGTTGCATCAGCCTCTGGAACACTGCAGCGGCATATGCTAGGCAGAAAGGCATGCATCTATATCTGAAAGCTGCCTAAGGAGTGACAAATGAAGTTAAATGTCTTGAGCTTTCATCCAGAACTACTTGGTGGTATGCTGATGACGGGTCAAGTGTAGTTATATATTTGGCAGGCTTCATGGTTGTCAGCATCTCCCCTACATAACAAGGGTTGGAGAGTATTTCTAGATGTATTGCTCAAGAGCCCCCAGGTGGGTGCACTCTCTCTTCAACCGACCGTATTCACTCCCTGCCCATTCTCAAACTTGAGGGACTCGAACTGCACAAAGATACATTCCATTATAACATTACACGAACAGGAATGGGGTGTGGGGAATGGGTGAGACAGAAGAAACCGAGGAGAACAGAGGGAAGAGGATTTGGGGAAGGGCATATATATTTTATGTACAAATAAAGGATGCAAGCTCATCGACCAGTATCCACTACTGACTATCTGGTTTCTTATGCCGAAAGCTCATGGTGAATGAGAAAAGACTTGGTTCTAATAATACACATAGGGCCTCATTACGAGTCTGGCGGTAACCAGGCAGTTTTACCGCCGAACTCGTATTAACATTCCGCCTCCGTGACTCCCTGAAATACCAGGGCATTATGACCCTGGTGGCCCGGGATTTCCGGAGGCGGAATTCGGTAAATTCCCATTGAGTCCCATAGGACTCAATGGGAATGGGGAAGTGGAAACGCCAGCACCATCTCATGATGGTGCTGGTGTTTCCACGTCCGCCTGCAGGCGGGTGGTGTTAAACCCGCCAGGTCAAACTTGGTGGGAACCTCACCCCCACCTGCAGGACTCTGGATCGGCAGTCCGGAATTAACAGTTGCGGCGGGTTTACCGCCACTGTTAATTCCGTACCGCCCGACCTGTAATGAGGCCCATAGTCTTTCTTAAAATTCTGCAAATTTCTTCTATTCCTCAATGACATAACTTCCATCACTGGCAGGTTTAGTCCTCCTGACGTCCATGTGTGTGTTCTCATGATGTTGGCCATCTCAGTGGTGACTGCAGCACGCTCATGTCCCTGCTCTTCTCTGATAACACTGTGTCATCGCACAACCATCTCTTTCCATCTTCTAATACAACTGATTTCACTTATGTTTTCACAACTCTTTGTGGTTCCCTGAATCTAGAATGTCCTTTCAACACTCTTTAGTTCCTTCACACAAATCCAATCCCCTTCTTTGATAACGCTTTCCCTCGTATGTTTACTGGTATCGTAGTGTTCTTTATATTTTGCCTGTCTTTCTTTCACCTTCCTTACAGCGTCCTCCATGTCTATCCTTTTGTGATTCTTTGACACCAACCAAGCTGGTCTCTGTCTATTAGATGCTGTTCTCCCCCTCATTGTGAAAGGCTCTTCCTTTTTGACTGAATGTGGAGTCATTCTGTAAGCATTTAATGCTTTCTTTAACGTATCTTTCCTAGGTAATGAATTGGCTATGGCCAATTATATGATACTTTTTATGAAGCCATTCAGTCTCTCCACCAAACCGTTGGCCATAGGATGCTGCAATGAAATTACTTTGATCAATTGCTTTGTCATTCATAAAAGCTTGTACTTCTACTGCCATAAACGGGACTCCATTGTCTGACACAATCTCTTGTTGATCGCCCTCTCTATTAAACAATCTTCCAAGAACCTCACGATTTTCTTTGCAGTAACATTTCCTTCCATGACCCCACTCAATCCATTTGGCTGTATAATCCAATAATACCAGAATGTATATTTTCTGATCATCTAAAGTTTCAAAAGGCCCTGCTATATCAATGGCCAGTTTTGTTCATACCAAATGTGGAACCTCAATCGGTTGTAGTGTTGGGACATTCATTCTTTTACCTTTGTCACGAACTGCACACGCTGTACAGTAGTTCACTAACTCTTCCATTTCTCTCTACTCCCGGCCACAAGTAATCTTCCCTCAATCTCCTTTTAGTGAGATTTCTCCCTAAATGGCCTTTGTGTGCCAATTCTGTTATCCTGTTCCTCAACGACACAGGTGGAATGATGCGGTCACCCCTGTACACACATATGGCATCCTCCGATATTTCATTTTTTATCTGGATATAATCGTTCAAATTTTGATCAACCTTCCCCCACTCATCTTGTATCGCTTGTCTCAAACGACTTTAACTGTCATCAGCAGCCGCTTTAATCCATTCCTCTTAATATACCTGAGTTAATATGAGCAATGATACATTCCGTATCTTACTCGTCACTGTTGACATCTCCTCATTCATTACCATGCCACGGTAACCTTGACAAGCAATCTGCTGCCACATTGTATCTTCCTGGCGTGTATACTATATTCACATTCTATTGCATAATATCAAAATCCATCTCCGAATTCTGGGTGACACCAAATGCGGACTCTTGAAATTCAACATGGGGATCAAAGGCCTTGTGATCTGTCCTTAATTCTATTGGCAAGCCCCAGATCAAACTTCTGAAATGTTCTAGGATCCACCTTACTACAAGTGCTTCTCTTTCAATGGTGGATAATTCTGTTCTGCACCTTTTAATACTCTTGAAGCAAACGCGATGGGTACTGCTCTGCCTCCCTGGATTTGTTCCAGAACTCCCCCTAAACTAACATTACTGGAATCTACTGAAATTATATTTTGCGAAGTGCAATTGATTTTTTTTATGTCGGCGCCCTCTTTATGCTCCTTTTTATGCATTCAAATTCATCTTTGCATTCATCTGACCACATAAATAAAAATATTTTTAAAAAAGCAGTGAGATTTATCAGTTCTCTCATGTTTATCATTTTATCTGTGAAATGCGGTGTAAACTTTGAATAGTACTCGGTTGAACCAAGAAAACTGATCCTTGTTGGGACGGGGATATTCAATATGGTGTCCACCAAGGTGGTCTTTGGATTAATTCCCTCTGAATTTATGATGTTACCGAAGTATGTTACTTTCCTCATGCTGATCTTGCATTACTCTATTTTTAAAGTAAGGCCTTTTTCCTGTATGACTTGTAAGACACCCAATAGTTTGGCATTATGCTCTTCCTCTGTCTGTGTTGCAATTAAGATGTCATCTTGAAAATAATATACGACCTCCTGTTGGGTGTCCTGACCCACGTTTGGACTATTATGCTGCAACATTTGGTGCTGATGGCAGAAAAGCCCACATTTGCGACAGAATCCAGGAGAACCGTGCAGTTTTGCGCACACCAAAATGGTCCCCTGACCTGCCACCCACCAGTGCAAAGAAAGATGGTTCTGTTAAAAACCCGTTTTTATTCATGTCAAATTGCTAAGATCATGGGCCCGAAACCACCAAACAAAAATCCAACTATGGTTGAGTGTTTTACTTTACTCTACTGCAGATCCACATCAATGCCATGTCAAGCAAGGATCATATACTATCAAGTAAAATCCTTTCCTTTTGAAATTTATTAATACAAGACAGCTGTCAAAAATACGTGCAGTACCGGCATTGGACACTGACCGGCGCTGTATAAATCCTGACCGGAGAGCTGTTTTGCAGAACTGGGCAGCTAACAGAAGGGGTCTTATGTAATTAAAAGTTCAAAAGACTGTCCTTTTTCCTGAGAATTCTTAACGCCCCAGGGACCCACACCAGGAGGCAGGATATCACATGGCCCTGTTGATTGAGAAGGAGGAGACTTCCGTGCAGCCTGCTGGACCCAACACAATAGACCCTTGCAATTGAATGGGGTATGCTGATTTTGGGTGTGGACTGTAAACAGAGCTCTGCCTGGAAGTAGAGACATGTGATCCCTGACTCCCCCAGTTCCTAGGGGCGGGCCAGAAAGGACTGTGGATTCATATTGCAGCAAACATATGTTTAAGTTAAATGCTTCTAAAATCTTGTATTAAGCTCACAGAAATGTACAATTTTGGGATCATGAAAATGAAAAATGCCCTCCCGATTTGATCCCAAATTCCACTTTGTACAGTGTTCTGGGACCGAACCCCACTAATTATTAATATTGCAGACACTGTGTTTAGGATAGAGACATAGTAATTTCCAATAATATGCTCAGGGAAGGGGTGCAGGTGTGTGTAAATTTTGAGGAAAAACCAATATGGCAAAAGTCACTAAAAAGCACAAATGTTGCCAGGCTCTGAGGGGGATCGGAGTTGGGCGAGAGTGTATCTTAAATTAATCTGTGAAATGTGTATGTAATTTCAACGACGTGTGTATCTGGGAAACCTGTTAGTTATGAAAAATTTATTTTCTAAGTAAAAGCAAAGGGGCGTTTCTTCAATAGACTGTAAGACTCTGACTCACTACACTATCCCTTCTCAAATCAGGTCATAGAGAATCCTTGGACCTATCAAATCATGAGAGGGTTGGGCATGCAGAATGAGCCGACCCACCCACTTTCAAAACACACAAAAAGAGACTGCTTGGACAGGCAAGAGATTCACTTTTCATTTTCTTGCGGAGCGTTTTGCCGGACCACACAACATCTAGAAGGAACATCCAGAACTTAGACTCCAGATAGACTACAGAACTTAAAGCAAAGGCCTAACCCACAAGCTGAGAACTCTTCTCAGCAGGCCTTCAGAATCCAGCAATCCAACCAGACTATTCTACAGGGAGCTGTTGGATTCTTTGCCAAGAACTTTTGCCAGAACCGGTAGCAGAACCAGAAAGCAGTGCTGTATCCAGAATCCACTTGATCCAGACCAGCAGAACCACAGACCAGACCGCTGTGAAGTGCCGACAGCAGAACCACAGACAAGACCCAGAGATCCAAACCAGAGAACCAGTACCAGAAACCGCCCAGAGTCCAGTCCGAACCTGCAGACCAGACCCTGACGGCCTATTTCAAATTCATAGTGTGAGTACTCAGAACTGTGCCAGAACCAATCTTAGTCTAAAATAATCTGATCCAAAACATTTGAACCTGTCCAGAACTGCATCATAGGAACCGTGTGTTCATTCTCCGATTTTAAACCTGTAAAGTGTCATTTTGCCATTTTTAATTAGTATTTCATTTCTGAAAAACTACCTTCATAAAATCGTCCGTAACTTTGGAATCATTTGTGCTAGAAACTTTCATATTAAAGCTAAGATTCTAAACTTTCCAACAAGCCTAAAACCGACTTGCTACTCCGTATAGTTCCTCCGTAATCGCGATCGATGCACTCAGAAAAAAGTGCTGCAAATTGACAGTTTGCTTCATTTCAACCACGTGTAAAAATATCTGTCTTTGCTTCCATTACTGAATCCCGTTTTCAACCTGATAACCATCCCTGAATCATTGGTAGGGCTGACCTGAACTGATTTAAAGTATCTTTCACTCGCCTTGAACCTCTAGAGGGAATTAAAAGCATTTTCAGCATATTTTTCACTTCATTGCCACCACATTTAAAAGGATCTTGCCTGCTTTAAAATCATACCTGTTTTCCTCTAAGCTCGCTGGGGGGAACTGGAAATTTGTATTGCATTTTGTATTCCTGTGAATTGTGTGCTCTCCTTCCAGCTCCTTACCTTGCATAGGGGGGGGGGGGGGATTTTCAAAGAAAAAGTGATCATATTATCTGTTGTTGAAATCATATCCAGTTTATTTCTGTGCTGCATTTTATCCCTCATTGCTTTCCTTGAAACCATAAAAGTATTTTCTGCTACCTTATCCTTCCTATACTAACTCCTCATTCATTGTAATGAAGTGTGCTAGTGTCAGATTATCTATTGTCGATCAACATTATATTCATATGCCTAACTGTGACATCAATTATTAATTTATTATAAAAGTGATATATATATATATATTGTTTAATTTTTCTAATAAATGTTTTAAATTGCAAAACAAACCTACTTCTTGGCTCAGTGAGGTCAGGGTGATTCAAAGAGAGGGGCGTTATATAAGGGTTTATCATTCAGAGTATAACTTGTCGTAAAAATATATAAAAAAGGGTTTCCCTTGGGCATCCCAGACGAGGCACTGACTTAGTGGGATTGCTTGATTGGAGTCACTTGACACTCCAGGCCTCCAAACAGCTGATGCAGCAATCTTTGGAACACAGCGGGGGTCGATGCAAAACAAAAGGCATTCTCCTGTATCTAAAGGCTCCCAATGGCGTAACAAGTGATGTGAGGTGTTGATTCTTCGAGGTACTTGATGATACGCCGAAGATAGATCTAGGGTTGTCAAATATCTACACGGCTTCATAGTTGTCAACATCTCCCCGATGTTAGGTAGTGGATGCCTGTCAATCCATATGTTCGCATTCAAATCTCTCAAGTCCACACACATTCTTATCGAATTGTCAGATTTTCGCACTATTGGAATAGGAGAAAGCCATTCTGAACTTTTAATCGGTTTAATAATATTTTGCTCTCATAATTTCATCAGTTCTTTTTGTAATGCCTCCCTTGTCCATATTGGGATGTTTTCGACCTTATGTGCAACTGGTTTGGCACCTTTCTTTTATACAATCCTGTGCTTGAAGCCCTTTAACATTCTGATATTATCATTGAATACTTGGGGAAAACTTTTGGCCAGGTTTTCACTTGTGTAACAGCTTTCTGTTGATATGCTCAGTATGGGAACACTCTCCCCGGGATGTATTTTTATTTGTAGTGCTGCTTGTTGCCGTTAGGCAGAATTATATGCAGTACGCTTTGGGAACACTACACACAATTAAGACTTCAAGTGACAGTGCAATTTTAACCTTTGGTGCAAGCCTGTACTACAGTTATAGTGGTAGCAGTAGCGGAGCAGCCAGACTTACCTCAAGAGTAAGTGAGCAGTACAAATGGTTACACAAAGAACAGCAGTGACTATGGGTCAGGCAAACACTGACTCAAGGTTTCTAAGTAAAAGAATACATATTTATTTACTCAACAGTTGTATAACATTTCACTAATATAAGCAAGGTAAAGAATCACAATCATAAGCTCACAAAATGAAGTGGGAGCAAAATGTCACTCCAGCAATTTAAAAGGGAGGGAAAGACAAAGTTATTAGAAATAGGCAAAATCAACAGGTAAGTAATCGGGGCAACTGAACGAGAGACTGCAAGGTTAAAATCAGATAGAAAAGGCTTACGGCCAAAGTCAATGGTGCAAAAGTCTTTTGCTCAAGATAATAGGTTCAATGTAGTTCGCAGTAAAGTTCGTGGCGCAGATTCCGGACCAGGTTGGTTGGAAGAAAAGTTAGTTCAAAGAGAAGAGAAGGACAAGCCCTCGGATTGGAGAAAGATTTCAAACACTTTCACCGCGGTTGAACTAAACGGACAACTGGATTTGCACAGTACCTTAAAACGGAGAGGAGCTGTAGCTGAGGTGGACGTTCCTGGTCGTTCCTGCAGGCTCACGGTTCCTGAAGCGACTGTCAGACTGACACTAAGAAGGAAGACTGGAGGGTCCTGCGCCACTCAGGGAAGAAACCGGCAGCAGAGCAAAAGAACAAATAAAAGGTACGCTCCTTAAAACCCAAGCAGGGTCCGACCTTCCTGGCTATCCGGCCCACTGTAGCTCTGTACAGCGAATTTGACCAGAGGAGGGGTCCTGGCTTGCAGTTTGGGTAAACTGGTTGGTCCCAGCAGCTCAAGGGAAGAAGTTTCCTGGAGGATCTTCTGTCGGATTTGGAGATTCAGACCTGCCGCAGGGCTTCACCGGGCGGTTAAGTCGTTGTAGGGGTCCTCTTCTTCCAGTTCCTCGTTGGTTCTTTCGTTCCAGTGGCGACTCTGCTCTTCCAGTCCCAGAGACCTGCTTTTTATGCAGTTTTCCCCCATTCATACAGCCTGGCTGTCAATCACACAGCAGGGTGGCTGGCCTGGTAAGGCCAGTCCCCTTAGCCAAACAGACAAGAGTGCAACTTGGGTTGCTAAGGCAACCCATGGCAGGGGTCCGAAGATTCCACCCTCACATCCTGCCTACCTAGACAATCGGGCGCCTTAAGCGAAAAGACAGCGAACAAAGTAATCATCCCTGGTTTGGCACGCAGAGTAAAACACGAGAAAGACTTTAACAAAAAGAAATGGCGAAAAAACCCAGCCGGAACCAAAATAAAATGTATTTGGTCAAGCGGGTTTATGTTCGAGGCTACTATAATAGCCTAAAACAATACCACTATTTATATAATATAATCGCGGTAGAAAAGTTTGGGTAGATACCACTGCCACCAGCCAAGTCTTAAAGTTAAGGGAGTGAAACAAGGCTCCAAGAGGCACAGACAAAAAGGATACGAGTTACCTTTCCAGTATTCCATGTAAGATGGGGTGTACTGGGTTTGCAATTTAAAGTGACTACAGAAAGTTAATGGCAACTACATGTTTCTGGGGTACAGTAGTCGGCCCCAGAAAAATGAAGTCTGAAAGACAACCGTGTGTCACTGCACTGAAGGTGCTGTGTAACGCCCACAAAAAGTGGTGCACATGGAGTCGGTGAGGCTCCAGTGCACAAGAGCACACAAACGGTGAAAACACACACAGCAAAACACATGTAAGAGTGGGAGAAAGGCTCACACTCTTACCAGGTGAAAAAAGTAAACCCTAGAAATCCAGCAAAGCTGCTGAGGGACTCATTAGGTAAGGGGAATAGGCCATGTATTGAGAATTCTCCCTAACAGTTCCCACCATCCCACGACTGGTGAGCCATTTTCTGTGACCTATAACTTGCAATATGTCTCTCTTCCTTCGATGCATAAGTGAACCCTTCTGTAGCCAATGATATTGATTGGGCTCTTGCCGTATCCAGTGGCTCTCACTCTTGTATTCTGTAATTCTTCACACTTTCCATGTAGTTCCTTAACATAAGTTGCCACATCCACAATGGTATATGGTGAGCCTGTGTCTACCATTACCTGCAACAGGACTTTATTAATGCTCATATACACATGGTCCTTTTTTTTTTTTTTCTTTTGATGTGCGAGTTAAAATCTGAACAACTTCTTCTTTATCATCTACAATCAAAAGGCTACTAGGGCCTACAATTTCTTCCAGTGCTTTGCTGCTTGTACTGCTTGTGTTTGTAAAGAGATTGCTTCTCCCTGCATTCTATTTCCTGAATATTAACTTATTCTCCCTCTTCCTCTAATGTTCCTACCGACTTTCCCGAAATGGCCAATGTTGCCACATCTAAAACATTTAGCGGAGTATGCTGGACATTCCCATCTACATTTATGTGTTTGCTTCAACCACACTTATAGCAGCGTCCTTGCATTCTGTTGAGTGGTTATCTTTCTCGCCTGAGATTTAACCTTGGATTGTTCGACATCATCTTTACCAGAGCTACCAATGCTTCTTCACTGTTATTTTCTTTCTCTTCTTGAATAGATTTGATCTCCTTAATCTCCTTCCTACTTTGCACCACTCATGCCTTTTTCGCCTAACTCCATGGTTCTTGCTATCTCAATTGCTTGCTCTAAAGTTGGATCCTTTCCTTGCCATAGTCTTTGTTGTATGTGGGGATCTGCAACATGCAACACCAGTTGGTCCCTTGAATATTCTCCAGCCACTGCAAGTTGATATCAAACCTCTTAATACTGCCATACGTGTCCACTGATTCACCCTTGCTTTGACGTCTAGAGAAGAAATGATACCTTTCAAGGACGACGTTTGTTTAATTTCCAAAATGTCTGGATCATTTATTAAGGGCTCTTATCACCTGTTGCCACTTGTTCCAGCTGAGTCACCTGACCCATCAGCATCACTCTGATCGGGCAGTGTGCAGAAAATCCTAAGCGCTTCTGCGCCAATGCAATTCAACAATGTGTGTTCCTTCGTGTCCTCACTAAATTTTGTACCAATATTGCCCCTAAATACACTTGAAAAAACGTCCACCCATTGTTCCCACAGGCTGGTGGGATTTCCCGTGTTTGGCAAAAGCTGAGCTGGCGCTGGGGTGTGTTGCATGGTATGGGATCCCAATCAGTGTGCCCCCCTGTCTGTGATTGTGTCAGTCCTAACCCTTGTTGTTGTTATGCAAATTCGTGTTTTGTTGGTTTGTTGTTCATTAGATGACTTCTTTAATATGTCTCGTCTTTTTCTTGTTTTATTTATTTTGTCTATCAGTCACTAAAAAAAAATGTCTTGACGGTAGTGGACCATGACTTTTTATTTCATTGTATGATAATCCTGGGTTCTGTTTAGTTCACTTGCAATGTTTGACTTGTGGACACTGTTTCTAAATGGAAATCTCCAATAACAATCAATACTCCTGTCGTGTAATTTATTCTGTGCTTAATCTCTGTTCCGAAACGCGGCAGCGCTGCAGATTGGATTTACTATTGTATTGTCCTGTGCCGTAACGTAATGGCTTGCTAGATGCAAAGCGAAAAGCTGGTTGTCAAGGTAACCTGCTTGTGGCCAGATGGCCATTACATTGGGGATGTTTGTTAGGGTTCCTTACTCTAACAGTCCTGTTGCAAGCCAACTCTGTGTGCGCGAGCGGCACTGCTTTTCAAATGATGCAGTTTACTTTAACAAAGTTGGTGTCCATTATTATGTTTCAATTCTCTTATTCTGATTATCATATGATATATCCCTTTGCCTCCCGTACCTGGGTGAGGAGTGTTCTTTGTGGCTGCTCGGAGGCAGTGTCCTCGGGCTCAGGCTCTCTGTGTTGCTTTTTTTTCTTCACGCACCCATGGGTAGCTTCCAATTCTTGTCTGGGGGCTCTCACGACTCTGTGATCCTCGTCGCCAATTGTTATGTTCTATCGGACAACACATAACAAGGGTCGAGCAATTTCTGACCCCCATCGGAATTGCCTTTGCTGTCTCAGCCCCAACCATCGGGTTGACGAATATGTTTCCTGTCAGGCACTTGAGGAACGGAAAGGTAAGCTGGCGGTGGGGAGGGAATCTTATAGGTCTTCGAAAAGACAAAGATTCAGGAAAATAATCTCGACATGGGTCGAGGAGGTCGAGGTCCAAGAGTCGCTCGAGGAAATCCTCCTCGTCTTTGTCCAAGAAGTCAAAAAAGCGACGTTGCAGGTCGTCTTCCTCCTCCACCTCCTCCTCCTCGTCTGAGAGAAGGGTGACTTATCCTTCCAAGCACGATTCCCCTTGAAAAATGGGAGGCCTTTAGGGCTTTGATGCTTAAAATCTTTGAGAAAGCAGCCCAGACCCCCTCGAAAAAGCTGCGTAAAGATCATGCCCCTGCCCACTCCAAATGTGACAGAGGCAGATCAAAGACCAGGTACGCGAGATCCGACAAACAGTCGAGCGTGTCATCAGGGGAAAGTTCTCGGACACCTCATGTAAAGGCAAAACCGCTGGTGCATACATCGGGGGTAACAGAATAGAAGTCGAAATCCGACTCAACACTGTCCATGACGATAACGTCGACACAGTCAATGAAAATGGCGTTGATACCTTGGACGGTGTCGAAGCCTCCTTCGAAGAAGTCGAAACCAGCGTCCATACCATCGACGCCTTCATTGAAGCATTCCTTAATACCAATGCCAAAGTCAGTGCCATTGTCTAAGCCTAAGTCAGTGCCACCCCCTTTACCAGAAAAGGTTTTCCAACCTCAACCCAAGCAAGAATTTTTCAAATCTGACATCTATTTTTGAAGAGCAGTCCTCTGAAGAGGATGGAACTTCTGCTGGGGTTAGATTTGGAGCCAGGGAGGTTCCTGAAGAGTTAGTAGACCCGAATACCAAGATGACCGATCTTTCCGATTGTCTTAAAAATGCCAGTGGCCTAGACCACTTCCCCTGAAGTGTAATTTAGGAAACCAGATCCGGAACATCATGCAGATCCTGGGTATAGGAACCTCATTGGAAGGGTCATTGATTTCATGGGTTGGAAAGCAGCTTCCCCAAGTTTCAACCAGGATGATATGACTGATATCCTGACTGATAGACCTCAAAAAGATCCTGTCCTCCCTTTCCATAAGGCACTGCAAAAAAGGGTGATGGCAAATTGGGATACCCCTGATTCGGGTTCGGCAGTAAATAAAGTTTTGCAAAATACAGACCATCTTCATCAGATCCTGAATATCTATCTAAACATCCCTCTCTTGAAAGTTTAGTGGTACACTCTGCAACCTCCACTAGGCAGTCAGCTTACCCATCAATACCACCTGATAGGGATGATAAAGTTGATGCTTGGGCCCGGAAAGTCTTTTCTTCGGGCAGCATGGCCCTTAAATTGACAAATGTAACTTGCACTTTAGCAAGATTTACATACACCCTGTGGGACTGTATGACATCAGCGGCTGATCAGATCCCAGATGGTGATGAATGGGATGGTTCCCTGGCAATAGTGAAAGATGGGTAAGAGGCTATGGAGGAATGCCGCCAGTCAGGACTGGACACTGCTGATAGTGTAAGCATCTATCACGGTCCTACGCAGATTTGCATGGCTGAGAAAATCTAGCTTTGCACCTGATGTGCAGTCCAGATTACTCTGACGGCTTGAGGTTGTTTGGCAGCAAGGCGGAAGAGAGCTTGGAGAAGCTGCAGACCTTGAAAGCGGCAGCGAAATCACTCAGCACTACTATGAGACGGCCTCAACAACGCTCCTACGAAGGTTAATCTTCCTTGAGGTGTCAGCCCTTTAGTTTCTACTCCTCTTTTGGAAGAGGGAGGGGGCAGGCCAGTCAAAGAGGCCAACAAAGAAAACCCTTTTATGGTGGAAAGGGGAGAGGTGCTAGATGCCCCAGCAGCGGCTACTACCTCCTCAGCCACTGCTGCAGCCGCTGCAAAGCCATGTTGAGGTCTTCACCCACAAGACCCCCCGGTGGGAGGCAGAATCACTCAGTATCTGAACGAATGGCGGGGCGTTACGTTAGATGGCTGGGCGCTAGAGATAGTGACCCATGGTTACTGCCTTCCTTTTCATCAAAGACCTCAAAATCATCCACCGAGAGCCAACTCTGCAAAAATTTCAGACCCGCTCCTTGTGCAGAAGATTTCAACCCTACTAGAGAAAGGTGCAATAGAAAATGTACCTGTAGCGGAAAGGAACAAGGGTTGGTACTCCCCTTATTTTCTCATCCCCTTAAAAGGACAGAGGATTGAGACCCATCTTGGATTTAAGAAATTTGAAAAAATTCCTCAGGAAGGACAAGTTCAAGATGGTGAACCTTTCTCAGATCCTTCAGGCTCTTCAGCTTCAGGACTGGCTGGTTTATTAGTGGTGGGGACTTGCAAGGACCATATCCTCAAGTGAGAACCTTTTTGGCAACCATGGCCGGAGATAACAGTAGTGACGGACGCCTCACTCACTGGGTGGGGAGCCCACACCAACATTCTGACAATCGGCGGTCGTTGGTCTCTATCAGAGTCCAAACTACACATCAACCTTTTGGAGCTGAGGGCAATCAGACTAGCGTTGAAGGCCTTTCTGCCTGCTGTACAGGGAAAGAATGTCCTGATAAATACGGACAACACAGTGGCCATGTATACCTCAACAAGAGAGGAGGCGTAGGATCACTGTGCAGAGAGGCAATACAGCTCTGGTCCTGGGTAATGCAAGAAGGAATTTGGGTAATGCAAGAAGGAATCTCTTAATCAGCAGTTAAACTAGCCGGAGAGCAGAACAAGGCGGCAGACGTACTGCGCAGGCAGAGCAGTCTCTCACGAGTGGGAACTAGCTCAGGAAGTCCTTCAAGAGATCTTCGCTCTTTGGGGAAACCCTCAAGTGGATCTGTTTGTGACCAGTGTCAACAGGAAATGCAAACTGTACTGCTCAAGTGAATTTCCCCCAAGAGCAGGTCTAGGGGACGCGTTTGTGGTGGACTGGGTATTTCCGTTCCTATAAGCGTTTCCTCCAGTCCCCATGATTCCTCATGTAATCAGGAGGTTGAGAAAGTTCTGGAAAACCATGATCCTAATTGCCCCGGATTGGGACTGGAGGATGTGGTACCCAGTCAATCTTCCGGTGGACGCAGATCTTCTCGCCAGGGAAGGAGGCCCGATTCTGCAACACAACCCAGGGTTACGATCTCCCGGCGGACTGCAAGGAAGTGCTTGCCAAGGCCAGGGCTTCGTCTACACTAAAATGCTACAGCCATAAGTGGAAGAGGTTCGCCATCTGGTGCCGTGCACAGAAACTCGATCCTCTACGGATTACGGCACTGCAGGTGCTGCCATATTTATTGTTGCTGGCCAAGGCATGGTGTGCCCATGCTTCCATCAAGGTTCATCTGGCGGATATCTCCCGCTACACCAGAAATCTGGGGCGGTTGTTATGGTCACACCACTTGGTCAAGGAATTCATAAAGGGACTTTTCCGTTCGTTCCCGCCAGTGAAGGCTCGGGCCCCGGCGTGGGAGCTCAATGTGGTGCTGACTAGGCTCATGGGTCCCCCGTTCGAGCCTATGCATTCCGAGCCGCTGAAGTTTTTATCGTGGAAAACAGTTTCTTGTGGCCATTACCTCTGCACGACGAGTGGGAGAGATTCAGGCCCTATCCTGTAAACCACTGTACTTGCCATTCCACAAGACGAGGGTGGTTCTGCGGAAGCACCCCATTTCATGCCTAAGGTGCCGTCGGACTTCCATCTCAACGAGCCCTTGGTGTTACCTGTTTTCTTCCCGTCGCCTTTGTCGCCGGATGAGAGGACTTTGCACTCGCTGGATGTGGCTAGAGCTCTCAAGTTCGATGTGAACTGCACACAGTTTTCGGAAGTCGTCACAGCTGTTTGTCAACTTTGACCCTGTGAACCAAGGTAAGGCCCCTCTCCAAGGCATCCATTTCCAGGTGGCTCTGCGGCTGCATCACCCATTGTCACTGGTTGGCAAACCGACCGTTGCCTGGCTGTCCGAGAGCCCATTTGACCAGAGGGATAGCTTCAATTACAGCGTTCCTGTCTGATGTGCCCCTGCTGGACATCTGCAGGGCTGCTACGTGGAGGTCACAAAATTCGAGGGGATTGGGTTCTCCGACGTATTCCATATCTATGACAGGTAATGTCCACAGCTGTGCTGCTTCGGAAAATCTTCTGCACCTGCGTCGATGACGTCTATGCGCCATCCCCGAGGACCTCCTCCGACAGCCGACGTTACCCGATGTGATAAGTAGGACGCACGACGCCCATAGCCTCAGTTCTGTTTTTTCCGCGAACGTGTTCGCTTCGTGAATCTTGGTACGCCTCGACTCTTTGGAGTTTGCGGTTTTCTTCTCGGTTCGTTGAACCTGTTCGGTTTTTTGTGAAGACCTGTTTGTGGCGATGTCTACCCCGCGTCCGGACTTCAAGAAATGCGGGGACTGTGGGTCCAAGATGTCAGTCACGGACTCGCACGACTCCTGCCTCTGGTGCCTCGGGGAGGCCCACGATACGGACGACTGTCGACTGCCAGTCGCTCACGGCAAAGGCCTTGCGGGAACGCAAGAAGAAGCTGCCGTTAGGTCGGGTGTCTAAGCCCCGGAAGTCGAGGTCTGCGGGGCTTTCGAAGGATGACTCGAGGGGCGACTCTCCACGTCATCGTCAGAAGACCAGTGGTTCTCCTTCCAGGAGTCTGTCTCGCCACTCCTCCGCCTCTTCGAGGCATTCCCGGAAGCGCCGGCATCGGTCGCCTTCCCCGTCCTCTTCCGAGGACTCCGCCCATCGGCGGGTCGCTTTTCCCTCCATGCAAGCGACACCAGAGGCGCCTTCGGGCTTGGGTGGTCGGCACGGCTCGCCGGAGAGGTCCCGCTCGGACAAGGGTAGCTGTTCTCGCCATGCCCGTTCCAGGTCCCGGTCCTCGACGTGCTCGAGACCGCGTGATCCTGTGCCGTCTTCGAAGAAGACGTCGACGCCTGTGGCGCCGAAGTCGTCGAAGATTTCTCTCGAGGCTCAGCCTTCGAGGAGGTCGTCGACGCTGTCGGCACCTAGGTCGTCGAGACACGCTCAGAGCTCCGGCTTCGAGGCCTGTGTCGACGCAGTCGATGCTGGCGCGCTGCAGCTGACGTCGACAAACTGTTTGTCGACGCTGACTCGTTCGGCGCCATCAACGCCTTTCGAGGCGGTGGTGTCAGAGGGGCCCCGTGGCACAGGGTTAGCCCCTAGAAAGGCTCTGGCTAAGGTCAGGCACTGCTTTGGTCCCCAGATGTCTTCCTCTCCCCGCCTGGAGTACATTTCAGAGGGTGATGAAGGCTCCGACGGCTTGGTTCCGGTACCAGATGAGCTTATCTCGGGACATAGCCAGTTTGATGACCTGAGGCAGTCACTGCATGATGCCAGTGGACTGGACACCTCTCCGGAGGTGGAGTTTTGTAGGCCGGAGCCTGGCACTCAAGCTGATTCTTCGTATTGGCGCCTTATGTCTCGGGTCACCGAGTACTTGGGTTGGTCGGCTCCCCCAGGGGAGGGAGTTCAGGATGATCTCACTGACATCCTTGATCTTGGTCCCCCCACTGACCCGGTTTTGCCGTTTCATATGTCTCTGCAGAGAAGGGCGGCGGCGACTTGGACTGCTCCGGAGAGTCTCCCGGCAGTGAGCAAGTCTTTGTCGCGAAAATACTGTCCAGCCAGTAGTGACCCCTGCTACTTGTCCAGGCACCCCACTCCGGAGAGTTTGTTGGTGAAGGCGGCTACAGCCCCGGCAAAGCAGGCGTCGTATCCTACCATCCCTCCGGATAGGGACGACAAACGTTTTGACGGCTGGGCAAAGAAAGTGTTTTCTTCAGGGGGTATGGCGCTTCAGGCGGCCAACTCCTTTTCTCGTTTCACACACTCTGTGGAACTGTGTTGCATTAGCGACTGAACGTATTCCCGAAGGGGACGAACGGGATGGTTTCCTTGCTATGGTTCAGGATGGCAAGGATGCCATTTGTGAGGCTGTTCAGTCGGGTTTGGACATGGCAGATTGTCTCAGTCGGTCCATGGCGGCGAGCACCGTAATACGCAGGTTTGCATGGTTGCGGAAGTCTGGGTTCGCTCCTGATGTGCAGTCCCGGCTCCTCAACATGCCCTTTGACGGTTAACATCTTTTTGGCAGTAAGGCTGACGAGAGAGAGCCTTGAGAGGTTGCAGACCTCCAAAGCTGCAGCGAAGTCGTTGGGCGCTGCAGTTCGACAACCTCTGCCTTTTCGTCCTAGGAGACAACAATGGAGGGGAGGTTCCTTTCGTTATTACTCATCCTTCAGTAAAGCGAGAGGAGCGGTCAGTGAAAGAGGCCACCGTAGGAGTACCAAAGGTGGAAAATGGGGTACTCCAGGTGCCAAAGCCGCTCGAGCAGTTGCCTCTTTGCCCTCAGGCAACGCCGCAGCCGCTACCACTCAGTCATGAGGCCATGTCCCATGGTTTGCCGGTGCAGCATCTTGTAGAGTGGCGTGCCATTACTTCAGATGTGTGGGTTCTGGAGATCATAACCCACGGCTACTGTCTTCCTTTTGGCGGAGGTCTCACGACAATCCACCTGGGAACCTCTCTTTGAAGAGTCCGGATCCGCTCCTTGCGCAGGAAATTCAAGCCCTGCTGGAGAAAGGCGCCAAGCTCATGGTGGTGGTGGCAGCGCATCTCAGGAAAGGCGGGGATTCACATCTACCCCTACCTGGACGATTGGTTGATCAGGGGGAGCTCTCCCGAGCAAGTCCTTGATCATCTGTCCGTCACCTGCCACTCCCTTCACAAGCTGGGCTTCTCCCTCAATTTCAAGAAGTCCCATTTGACGCCAACACAGCGGCTCCAGTACATCGGAGCAGTGCTCGACACATTCATGGGGCTGTGTTTTCCTCCCCAGGTGAGGGCTCTTCACATTCAGCAGATGGTGAACAAGTTTCAGCTTGCCCAGACGCTCCCGGCGTTTGAGTTTTTGAGGTTACTCGTCCTCATGGCATCCTGCATTCTTCTAGTGCTAGAGGCTCGTCTGCTGATGAGATCTTTGCAGTGGGCACTCAAGATGCAGTGGTCGCATTCTTCCGGCAGGATGTCGGACCCTGTTCAGGTGCCGCCCTCGGTTGCCCAGGACCTTCTGTGCTGGGCCGTCGAAGGCAATCTGATGAAGGGGGCTCTGTTTTGGCTTCCCTGGCCGGAGGTGACTATCGTGACGGACGCATACCTCACGGGATGGGGAGCTCATGCCAACGAGTTGACAGTCGTTGGTCTCCGTCGGAGTCCAGACTCCATAATCAATCTGTTGGAGCTGAGGGCCGTCAGGTTAGCCCTGAAGGCTTTTCTGCTGGCTGTGCGAGGAAAGAGTGTCCTGATAATAACGGACAACACGGTGGCCATGCACTACCTCAACAAAAAGGGGGGGGCAGGGTCACTTCCTCTGTGCAGGAAGGCGATGCAGCTTGAGTTCTGGGCCATCCAGCAGGAAGTTTCGATCTCGGCTGTTCATCTGGCCTGAGACGACAACGAGACGGCGGACGCTCTGAGCAGGCAGAGCACGGTCTCTCACGAGTGGGAGCTGGCTCAGGAGATTCTCCTGGAGATCTTCGCCCTTTGGGGGACCCCTCAAATAGATCTCTTTGCCTCCAGTGTCAACCGGAAGTGTGAAAAGGTTTGCTCGCGGGAATTTCCTCCAAAAGGAGCCTTAGGAGACGCGTTCGTGGTGGAGTGGTCTTTCCCACTGCTGTACGAGTTTCCTCCAATCCCCGTAGTCCCGCAAGTACTGTGGAGGTTACGGAGGTTTGGTTCCCGGATGATCCTCATTGCTCTGGTGTGGGCCCGGAGGACGTGGTACCCGGACCTTCTCGACTTGTCCATCTGCTCTCAAGGGAGGGGGGGTCAGGTTCTCCATCCAGAGGTCAGATCCCTCAACTTTCACGCTTGGCTTCTGAAAGGTTGAGGTATAAGGATTGGGAACTCCCTGAAGACGTGATGGAGGTGTTGCTCTCGGCCAGGCGGCCGGCAACAAAGTCTCTGTACCGTTGCCGTTCGAGAAAATTCTGCGACTGGTGCAGGGTTAAGAAAGTGGATCCTTTTGAGTGTGACATTCCCATGGTTCTGTCTTTTTTGCTTTCCTTGGCCCACAGGGGCTTGCAAGTAGGGACCATTAAAGGTTACCTGGCGGCGCTGTCCACCTTTTAAGCGCTCGTCTGAAGAATGTTCCTATTTTAAGATTCCTTTAATTTCTCAGTTTTTGAAAGGGCTCACTAATGTGTTCCCTCCATCACCTTTTCTGGTATTGAACCTTGTTCTTAAGTTTCTTATGGGTGCTCCGTTTGAGCCTTTACATTCTTGCCCTTTGAGGCTGTTAACTCTGAAAACTGTGTTTTTGGTTGCGGTTACTTCCGCTCGCAGAGTGAGTGAGTTACAGGCACTTTCAGTTAAGCCACCCTTCACTGTGTTTCATAAGGACAGGTTTGTCCTTAGAGTTGTTCGTCCTTTTCTTCCGAAGGTGGTTTCGGAATTTCATTTGAGTCAGAAGGTTGTTCTTCCGGCGTTCTATCCTCCTCCACATCCTGGTAAGGAAGAGGAGAGGCTCCATAGGCTTGATCCTAGGAGAGCGTTGAGCTTTTATATTTCGCGCATGTCCTGGGTCAGAGTGGACGATCAACTTTTCATTGGTTACGCTGGAAAGCGTTTGGGACAAGCTGTGACGAAACAGACTTTGTCTCGTTGGATTATTTTAACTATCTCCGAGTGTTACCGTTTGGCGGGTAAGGACCCTCCGGCTGGCTTGCGGGACCATTCTACCAGGGGAGTGGCTGCGTCTACTGCCCTGTAGAGGGGTGTTCCTATTCGTCCCATCTGTGATGCAGCCTCCTGGGCTTTAGTACATACTTTTGTATGTCACTACTCCCTCGATTCCATCAGAGGGCAGGATCTGGCCTTTGGCAAGGCAGTCCTATATTCCGCAGTTTGATTGGGCATGCTAAATTTGTGTTCTAAATTCTTTTCCCGCCTCCTTGCTTGGTACTGCTTTGGGAGTCTGTCATAGATATGGAATACGTCAGAGGACCCAATCCCCTCGAAGAACAAGTTACTTTCTTACCTGGTAACGTTCTTTCGATGGAATGGTCCGACGTATTCCATATCGCTCCCTCCCTACCTTCCCCGCTGCAGATTTTCTTTTGCGATTGCATCTTGCGTTCCGCAAGGCCTTGTGTGTCTGACTGGCAGAAAACTGGTGGCACACGTTTTGGGGGGAAAAAACTATAACTGAGGCTATGGGCGTCGTGCGTCCTACTTATCACATCGGGTGACGTCGGCCGTCGGAGGAGGTCCTCTGGGACGGCGCATCGACGTCATCGACGCAGACGCCGAAGATTTTCCGAAGCAGCACAGCTGTGGACATTACCTGTCATAGATATGGAATACGTCGTCGGACCATCACATCGAAAGAATGTTACCAGGTAAGAAAGTAACTTCGAAGGGATTGTGTCCTCCGACGTATTCCTTATCTTAGATAGAAATCCTTCAGCTTTGCTGGCCTCGGAAAATTTTTTCGCCAGAGGGCGCTGCGCGTCGATGATCGCCGAGTCGATGACCCTCGACGGCCTCCGTGCCGACGTCGACGTCATCCTGCCTATAAAGGCCGCGCGCAGCGTCCGTTGCTCAGTTCCGTTTTTCCGCGCTTCGTTGTGCCTCGGAACACCGTTGCTCAGTTCTCGTCAAGATAACGTATATAATAACTACTATTTACCTCGATATCGATGGCATCCTCCTCCGACCCGACGACCCCTCGGTCCGGTTTCAAAAAGTGCCGAGACTGCGGGAAGAAAATGTCGTTGACGGACCCTCACAGGGTCTGTTTGTGGTGTCTGGGAATCACGCACCAGAGTTCGGAGTGTGAGGAATGCCTTTCCATGACGGCGAAAGCCTTGAAGGAGCGTAGGGGGAAGCTCGAGAGAGGTAGGTCAACTTTAACTTCCTCGAAAGCTTCTTCGGTAGAGTCGAGACGTTCGTCTCCTCACCATAAAAAACACTCTCGATCTAGATCACGAAGTGGCTCCCACCACTCGTCGACATCGAGACACTCGAAGAAGAGACGTAGGAGATCCCCTTCGTCATCTTCGTCGAGTTCTCCTGAGAGAGTTCATTGCCCCACAAAACGCAGCTCGCAAGCTGAGTGGGAGGAATTCAGGAAAAAGATGCTAAGCGTCTTCGAGAAAGCGGCCTCGTCCCCCTCGAAGACAGCTGAGGGTGATACCCCGGGTAAAAAACCCAAAAAATCTAAACGCCGCGAGTCGCAGTACCCGGCGGAAAAGTCAACCCGAAAGCGCCTCGAGCCATCGGGAGATAAAGCATCATCGACGCCATCGTCGAAAACTCCTTCGAAACAGAGGTCGGCGCCATCGACGCCGTTGTCGAAGGATTCATCGGCGCATCAGTCGATCGAGTCGACGCCGACGTCGACGCCGATATCGACGCCGGTGAAGGAAAGAACCACGGCTACTCCACAGCCAACGGTTAGACAAAAGACCTCCGACTCGACGCCGAGAACGTCGACGTCGTTCTCGAGCAGGACTCCGATCCTTTCGAGTTCTTCGAGGCCTAGTACACATTTCTCGACGCTTTTCACGGCGCCTTCGAGTACTTTCACGTCGGTGTCGACGACATCGACGTTTTCAAGGCCTGTGATGATGGCTCCTTCTGCATTGGAAATGGGGTTTATACCATTCCAAAAACCAATGTATCCCCCTTTAACCTCGATTTTTGAGGAAAGGGAGGATTCAGACCAAGATATTGATTTACAGAGGACCACATCACCAGAGCCAGAGACTTTCGCCTCTGAGGAAGGAAGATTAAAAAATCTTCAGGATGCACTTCAGGAAGCTAGTGGCTTGGACACTTCTCCTGAAGCAGAATTTATCAAACCAGACCCAGGAGAACATGCGGAGACTCCATATAGAGCTCTGATGTCTAGAATCATAGAATTTATGGGTTGGTCTGCACCTTCTCCTGCCTTTCAGCAGGATGACCTCACTGACATACTGGACAAGGGCCCACAGGAGGATCCTGTGGTTCCATTTCACTCTGCTCTACAGAGAAGGATTTTGACAAACTGGGAAACGCCAGAAATTATCCCGGCAGTAAATAAAAAACTGTCAACAAAATACAGGGTGGCTAGTTCTGACCCTGAATATTTGTCAAAACACCCTACTCCTGAGAGCTTGGTTGTACAGGCTGCAACCTCATCAGGCAGCACATCTGCATACCCCACTGCTCCGCAGGATAGGGATGACAAAAAGTATGATGCCATGGCTAAGAAGGTTTTTTCTGCCTGTAGCATGGCGTTAAAGTCTATTAACGCGACCTGTACGCTCGCTAGGTTCAGCCACACTCTTTGGGAGTGCGCTTCATCAGCGGCTGACTGCCTCCAAGAAGGAGAGGAAAGGGACGCATTTTTAAACATCATCAGGGATGGTAAAGATGCGATGTGCGAGACCCTACAAACTGGCCTAGATTCTGCTGACAGTATCAGCAGGGCCATGGCGGCAAGTACCACAATCCGCAGGCATGCGTGGTTGAGGAAGTCTGGTTTTGCCTCTGACGTGCAGACCAGGCTTTTGAATATGCCCTTTGACGGTTCTACCCTCTTTGGAAAGAAGGCGGATGACAGTTTGGAGAAACTGCAAACGTCCAAGGCAGCAGCCAAGTCATTGGGAGCTGCTATCCGTCAGAATACCTTTCGTCCTTCGGGATCATCGTGGAGAGGACGGTCCTTTCGTTACTATTCCTCATATGGAAGGGGCAGGGGACGACCGGCTCAAAGAGGCCAAGGAAGATTTACCCGTGGTGGACGGGGTAGGGGAAAGAAAGCCGCACCCGCAGGAGCAGGAGCCACTTTACCTTCGGCAACTGCATCAGCCGCTTCAAAACCACTCTGAGGTCTCCCCTCACAGAACACCAGTAGGGGGCAGGTTAACTCACCATCTGACGGAATGGCAGGCTATTACGTCAGATGCTTGGGCTCTGGAGACAGTGGCCCAAGGTTACTGCCTGCCCTTCCTACATATCCCTCAGAGTCATCCACCGGGGAACAACCCTTTGAAGCTTCCAGATCCGCTCCTCTTGCAGGAGGTTTTAGACCTGCTAGAGAAAGGTGCCATAGAACTGGTACCTGTAGCGGAAAGGAACAAGGGTTGGTACTCCCCCTACTTCATAATACCGAAGAAGGACGGAGGACTGAGACCCATCTTAGACTTACGGGAATTGAACAAATTCCTCCGAAAGGACAAGTTCAAGATGGTGACTCTCTCTCAGATCCTTCAGGCCCTCCAGCTTCAGGACTGGTTGGTATCTCTAGACCTCCAGGACGCTTATTTCCATGTGCCGATCCATCCCAGGCACAGGAGATACCTGAGGTTCGCAATTGGCAGCTCTCATTATCAATTTCGAGTTCTGCCATTTGGGCTAACCTCCGCCCCGAGGGTCTTTACCAAGCTAATGTCGGTTGTGGCTGCAAGTCTAAGGAGGGAAGGGATTCATGTCTACCCTTACCTAGACGATTGGTTGATCAGAGCTGTATCTTCGGAACAGGCTCAGAGACAACTAGATTATGTTTGCCACTTCCTTCACAAGCTGGGCTTCTCCCTCAATTTAAAGAAGTCACAGATGATACCATCACAGAGACTCCAATTCATTGGAGCAGTCCTGGACACTTCCCTGGGAAAAGCCTTGCCACCAGAGGTGAGGGCTCGAGATATTCTGCAGATGGTCATCAGATTTCAGAATGCCCAATATCTCCCAGCCTACGACTTTCTGAGGTTGCTAGGCCTCATGGCATCCTGCATATTCCTCGTGCCGGAGGCTCGCCTGAGAATGAGATCCCTCCAGTGGGCACTGAGAACTCAGTGGTCACAGTTCTCAGGAAGGATGACAGATCTCCTTCGGATCCCGGTCAAAGTAGCCCGAGACCTTCAGTGGTGGGCCTGTCGGGAGAACATCCTGAAAGGAGAAATGTTTTGGCAACCATGGCCGGAGATAACAGTAGTCACGGATGCCTCACTCACGGGGTGGGGAGCTCACGCCAACGACTTGACCATCAGCGGTCGTTGGTCTCCATCGGAGTCCAGACTACATATCAACCTGTTGGAGCTGAGAGCCATCAGACTAGCGCTGAAGGCTTTTCTGCCGTCTGTACGGGGAAGAAACGTCCTAATAATGACGGACAATACAGTGGCCATGCACTACCTCAACAAAAGAGGAGGCGTAGGCTCACTACCACTGTGCAGAGAGGCGATGCAGCTCTGGTTTTGGGCAATTCAGGAAGGAATCTCTCTATCGGCAATTCACCTAGCCGGAGAGAAGAACTTGACAGCGGACGCTCTGAGCAGGCAGAGCACAGTCTCTCACGAGTGGGAGATAGCTCAGGAAGTCCTTCAAGAGATCTTCGCCCTTTGGGGAACCCCTCAAGTGGATCTGTTCGCCACCAGTATCAACAGGAAGTGCGACAGATTTTGCTCAAGGGAATTTCCCCCGAGAGGAGCTCTAGGAGATGCGTTCGTAGTGGACTGGGAGTTCCCACTTCTGTACGCGTTCCCTCCGGTCCCTGTCATTCCTCAAATGATCAGGAGGTTGAGAAGGTTTCGGAAGACCATGATCCTAATTGCCCCGGATTGGGCCAGGAGAACGTGGTACCCGGACCTTCTAGACATGTCCATCTGCCCTCCAATTCGACTGCCATACAGAGAGGATCTTCTCTCGCAGAAGGAAGGTCAGGTTCTCCATCCAGCCATCAAGACCCTCAACCTTCACGCTTGGTGTCTGAAAGGTTGAGGTACAAGGATTGGGACCTTCCGGATGATGTTATGGAGGTGTTGCTTTCGGCCAGAAGGCCGGCAACTAAAACTCTATACCGCTGCCGTTGGAACAAATTTTGCAGCTGGTGCAGAGAAAAGAATATTGAACCCTTTTCTTGTGGTACACCTATGGTGTTGTCATTCTTACTTTACCTGGCTAATTCAGGCCTACAGGTTGGCACAATTAAGGGCTATCTCGCAGCGCTATCAATCTTTAAGCGCACTGCAGAGGAGCCTTCATACTTCAAAATTCCATTGGTAATACAATACCTAAAAGGATTAACTAATGTTTATCCCCCGAAACCTTTTCAAGTTCCCTTATGGGATTTAAACCTAATTTTAAACTTCCTAAAGGGTGCCCCTTTTGAACCACTACACTCTTGTTCATTGAAGCTTCTCACCCTCAAAACTGTTTTGCTAATAGCATTGACATCTGCTAGAAGGGTTAGCGAGTTGCAAGCCTTATCGTGTAAACCTCCACATACAATCTTTTACAAGGACAAAGTTGTTCTTCAGGTGAAGCCTAACTTCCTCCCGAAGGTAGTCTCGGAGTTTCACATCACTCAGAAGATTATATTACCTTCTTTCTACCCTCCTCCTCATCCGGGGAAGGAGGAAGAGAGACTGCACAGGCTGGACCCTAAGCGAGCCTTGAGCTTCTATATCAGCAGATTGGCTAAGATCAGACAAGCAGACCAACTCTTTGTAGGTTATGCAGGACATAAGTTGGGCCTTCCAATAACAAAACAAACCATCTCCAGATGGATTATTTTAGCCATTCTGGAGTGCTACAAATTGGCAGGAAAGGAGCCTCCTCAAAATCTAAGGGCTCATTCTACCAGGGGTATCGCAACATCCTCAGCCCTTCAAAGAGGGGTGCCAATTCGAGATATATGTGCGGCTGCCACATGGTCGTCCGCACATACATTTACCAAATTCTATAGCCTGGATTCCTCCTCTAGTCAAGAAACTAGATTCGGCAAGGCTGTGTTACACTCTGTCCATTCTGGAAGGGTAACATAACTTTTATTACTCCCGCCTCCAGTCACAATACCACTGCTATGGGAGTCTATCTAAGATAAGGAATACGTCGGAGGACACAATCCCTTCGAAGAACTAGTTACTCTTACCTTGTAACGTTCTTTCGATGGGATGTTCCTCCGACGTATTCCTTATCGACCCTCCCATCCATCCCCGCAGTATGACTTCCTGTGGGTTTGCAGCCTATGCTCCTTCAAGGTGATTAGTCTAATCCAAAAACATTACTGGGGACTACAAAACGGAACTGAGCAACGGACGCTGCGCGCGGCCTTTATAGGCAGGATGACGTCGACGTCGGCACGGAGGCCGTCGAGGGTCATCGACTCGGCGATCATCGACGCGCAGCGCCCTCTGGCGAAAAAATTTTCCGAGGCCAGCAAAGCTGAAGGATTTCTATCTAAGATAAGGAATACGTCGGAGGAACATCCCATCGAAAGAACGTTACAAGGTAAGAGTAACTAGTTCTTCTACTGCGTTGACCGGGATTCCAGGGAGGAGTCCAGAGTCGGCCAAGCGGTGCTGCGCATCCTGTTTGCTTGAAGTTGACTCTGGTGTGGAGGTAAGAGATGCTTAATGTTGAGATGTTGAAATGCTTAATGTTGAGCCTTGCCACCTCCTGTGGTTGTGCATGTGTGTACCACTATGTATTCTTTATTCATGAGCATGTGAATCCATGCCAGACCCCATGCTGGAGAAGGAACAAGTTACTTACCTGTAACTGTTGTTCTCCAGCATGGGTCTGGCACGGATTCACATGCGAACCCGCCCACCTACCCCTCTGCGGCTCTTCTCTTGGTCCTACTGCCACTTTACGTGCTACCAAATCTGAAGATGGCTGCCAGAGGAGGGGCTTAGGTAGAGTGCAGTCATTGGCTGGGGGGGCAGTATGACCCAGAGACAAGTGATTGGTTGTTAGGAGAAAGACAGTTCAGAAATGAAACAGATTTTTTTCATACCGAGGATTCCCAGCCTGACAGGGAATATTCATGAGCGTGTGAATCCATGCCAGACCCATGAGAACAAGTTACGGGTAAGTTACTTGTTCCTTTCTACCATTGTATGAATAACGAGAAATGATGTAAAGAAATCGAGAAAGAGGGAAGGCAGCTCAAAAAGGTTACTAAAAAGCACTGGGACATTAACCGTTTGGCCGCTGAAAGATGGGGCCTTTAGCAAAGTAGGTGAAGGAGAATGTGTTGAAGTAGGAAATATAAGTCTTGACCTTGCATCCGTGTCAGCTACTCCTACTACTCTCTGGTGAATGTAATAAAGGCACAAAAGCAGTGAAATGGTATGAGATTAAAGAACCTCTTATGAATGGGAGGAATAACATCTTGAGAAGTGAACCTATAGTATTAGATGCTAAGATATTTACAATCGGATCAAATTCTTCTGATCTATTGAAGATAATCACTCTGAGTCTTCAACTCTAGTAACTTCGAATTTGTTGAGCCTATGGATTGTAACGAAGAACAAATCTCTCGTATTCACTGTTTCATGACGGATGCGGTAGCTCTAATTTGCGACCATCAGAAAGCTCTAACTCAGGTTATGACTTTGATGTCCAACTGAGTGGACCAGTTGCACTGATACGCTGCGACAAATGTTTGGGAGCGTTGAAAGTTACTGCCTTGAGTAAAAAAAGTGATAGTACCTAGCTCGATTAGGCATGATAAAGAGCGTGGTTGGGAAAGGTTATTAGGGTTCCTGCCCATGCAGCCTATGTGTATTCATTGATTTTGTAAACTTGAATACCTGTGGTTATACGCATTTTGTGCCTAAATCTGGGTCTCTTGATGTCTTGCTGAGTCGTAGTATAATTTTCTTGCAGGAAACTTTGCTGACAACCAATATCACATTAATGGATGCCAGCTATACCAAGCATTGGACAAAAAGGGGCTTAGAGGGCGCCTATATGGTGGACTCAAAATTGGAGTCAGGCATGGATTGAAGTGTAATGACATTTTCCCCACGGATAGTTTGATTATTGTGGTAGCGGTTGAAGTTCGGTTCAGTTCTGGAAATGATATCAACTGTATGTTGGTATTAAATGTATATGATCTTCCCTGAGAGACTCGTACGGATGTAATCTTTGAGTACATTGATTTGATCCTCACAAAATGGTTGGCGTCCCATAAACATGAAATGATAGTATTGGGGGCGCTTTGAATGCAAGATGCTAGAATGGGGACTTTTGTACTCCTGTTGAGAATGTTAAGGAGAAGGTTTGATGCTCCAGAGAACTACTAATCAGTAAGGTAAATTATGATTGGATTACTTAAAAGATGGGGGAAATGGTGTTACTGAATGGTTGGACCATGGGAGATTGTCTGGGTAAACACTCATGGAGAAGCGGATGTAACCAGGTGACTTTAGACTATTTCTTTGGTACTAATGACCTATATGACTATGTAAGGATATTCATCATTACCCATAAAGAATATAGTCACCGCTCAGTTTTTACTCTTACCATAGTGATTGATCAGAACTCGATCTTGGTAGCCAGCATTGCGGATGTTGAGCTAAACCATGCCGGTAATCGAAAAAACTGGTCCAGCTACAATAGAAGTAAAGCTCCTATCATAGTTTCATGTGCTGCCCAATTTAGACCAAGAAAGTTAATGGGTATCACAATTGATTAAGAAGATGGGAATTATCCACAAAAAATCCTCAGTGGCAATGTTTCTTTTTTGAAAAGTTTAAATACTCTACCTATTTGGCAGTTACTGGGTAAGGCCAAGGGAATAAAAGCTAATATTATAGTTAACCCTATTAGTGAGGATGACTGGAAGAGTCCTATAGCTGTGAATATGAACACACGTGCACCTGTTAAACCAATTGATTGTAAAATGGCTGTTTGTTGGCCTATAAGGGTTGACCGAGAGAGTATTTGAGATGTCATAATTAAGTTAAAAGGCGCCTGGACCCAATGGGGTGGCTAATGTGGTTCTTAAGAACCCTTAGGGGTGGGCTACAATTTTTGACCTTTTTGTTCCAAGTGCATTATCCCTGACTCATGGCGGCAATCAATTTTATTACCAAACTATAAAAAGGAGTGCGTTTATTGCCTGCCCACTACAGGTTGCTGTCAATGCTAGATGTAACGGGGAAGATATTCGCAACATTTGTATTAAAACTTCAAAGGTGGACAAGCTAATAATATCTTGGGCACCTTTCAGGTAGGATTTCGGCCTGGCTCATCCACACTCCATAACATTACTAATCTGGACAGATTAGTCAATTGGGTAAGATGGAAAATGCATTTCTACGGGCCTGTTTAGTGTTCCCACTTCTCCCACACAAACTTACAACTGTGCCGAGAATTGAGTGCAAGAAGGATTGCTGCTAGTCTGGCATTAGAACCATCTTACATTGGCTTGCAGTGTGGAGACAACCGGAGTCAAACTATCATCTTTTGGTTATGTAGGAGCCTCCACACGTTTTTTTTTTCTCCAGAATTTCAGCAGAGTGCCCTGCCACTGGAGATCTGCTGCCAAATGAGATTATGTATTCAATTTAAAATATCAATCCTGGAAGGCAATGTTCCTGGTAGCCATAACTTCTGCACAGAATCTGCAAATAGCCAGCCTTTCCCTGCTAAAAATTGCGATAAAATGTCACTTCAACAGGGATACTCAATGTACCCGAGATTCCTGCCAAAAGTAGTAGAGTATCCTCGCTATCGAGAATTCAGTTTGCCCATGTTCTTCATGAACTGGTCCTGAGAGGCTGGGCTATCTCTGTAAAACGTGTACATCAGGTGGTCATTACGTTTTACATTGACATGACCAGACTTTCTGCAATTGTCCCAGCTATTGGTGGCGTATCTGATTGCAATACAAAAGCATTGAGCTGTCTAATGTTGCTACTTTAAGATGCAATGTGGACCGTTTCCTCACTGAGTCTCCGGACCTTCCAAAAGCAACTGCTGCATTCCGGGGCAGTATGGCTTTGAAACACGTTTGTAGAGCTGTCGCATGAAAGTCTTTGGCATTAACTGACTAAAGATGCGAGATCCAATATTGCAGTGTGTTCGACTTTACTGAAAAATCTCAAGTATGACAAAGATCTAATTCTATGGGAAATAGTTTTTTACTGCAAGTGCAGTTCTTGATTATTCATAGTCTGCAGATTCACATGCCACCCACCCTTCCTCCATAGTGGTTTTACATTTACTGATAATACAAGTGCTTTGAATCTGAGGTGTGATGTAGTAAGGGGGACCGCTAAGGTCCGTAGAGGCAGCTAGCGTTGATTATAGGCAAGGCTTTGTGGAGAAAAAACGTAATATCGGTTCCACGCGTTATAAAGTGGATGTTTATCCATTTGTTTAAGCAAGTCTCTGTGTGTTTATAACAGGGTAGGTGATGGTGAACTTATTTTGAAGGTGACCTCCAAAGGAATAGTTTTTCTCCAGCATGGGGTCTGGCATGGATTCACATGCTCATGAATATTCCCCGTCGTCAGGCTGGGAATCCTCGGTAAAGAAAAAATCTGCATCAGTTTTGTTTCAGATCGGTCTTTCTTAGTAGTAACCAATCACTGGTCTCTGGGTCATACTGTCCCCAGCCAATGACTGCCCTCTCCCTAAGCCCCGCCCCTGGCAGCCATCCTCAGATTTTTACCGCACGTTCAAGTGTTGGGAGTCCTCGTGCTATAGCTCTTGAGCTTTTACTGCATTTTGCGCTTTTTCAAAGATTTCTCATTTTTCGGTTTAATTGAGCCCCAAGCTCCACCTTTTCTACTTCCGATCAACGGGGACCCATTTCAGATTTATCTACGCCCCTCAAGGGAGAAGTTTTCATAGAGTTACGCTTCTTGGAGGATTCCAGAAGTTTCTGAGGCCTACCTCACGGACGAGAAGACCATGGCCCAGGAGAAGGGAAGTTCGACTCCCGGCAAACTGTTTAGGATCTGCCCTGGATGCAATTTACAAAATGTGTTCAAGGAGGACAAGCATTCGAAATGCCTTTACTGCCTCTACGAGGACAAAACGCACGTGGAGAAGGACTGTGCGTTTTGCATGGACATGTTGGATCGGACTATGAGGGATCGTCGGACCCGTCTCTCCAACTGGCTGGAAGGCAAGAGCCCAGCAGGTGAGATGGAGTCTGAGCGGTCTTCTAAGTCCTGTGAGGGGTTCCATGTGATATTTTCGCCACAAAAATATCGCGATGCAAAAATATCGCCACATTTTTGCGGCGAAAATAACACATGGACCCTGCGGGGGACACCCCATGCATCATTTTTTTATGTGCGGGGGACACCCCCGCACCTAATATTTTCGCCACCAAAAATATCGCCTATGTCCGTTCCCGACGACCATATGTACGGCGATATTTTTGCTGGCGAAAATATTACCCGATACCCTGTGAGGGCGCCCCGGCGACGGGGGCCCAACAGAAGGCAAAGCACTGCAAGTCCGCGGGCACCGGGAGCGCCGACCGATCGGGATCCTTGGCTGCCAGGCAGGGCGCACCTTCACCGACGCCATCAACCACGTGCCAACGCTCTGGCTCGGGGAAGAGAAAATCCGAGAACCCGGCTAAGCTTCTGGTGAGCCCCCGGGCGATCTCGAAGGAACAGGCCGAAGGGGAGCGAGGCGGTAACCCTCCCCTAAGGTGAAGGCCTCAAGCGCGCCCAAGATGGTGATGGCCTTGATTCACCCGGCTAAGGCCTCTATCGAGGGCGTCTCTGCGGCCCTGGTGAAGCCTGTGGAGGCTATCCCAGTGGAGTTGACCTCTGGGCCCAGAGTTTCCCTGCCTCCGCAGAGGGAATCCTCTTTTAAGCCCATTGAGAAGACCCCCGTGGAAAAAGAGGGGGGGGGGGGCGGTGGCCGTTACGGACAAAACCTCAGAGGAGGAACTGACCGAGAATTTGGAAGAGGCCCGGCCCCACGGGAGGAATCCTGACGAGGAGGACGACTAGAGCGAGGGTGGCAACGACGACTAGGTTCCCGTGGATGAGGAGCAACCGTTGTGCCCGTCACCCTCGTTGCAGCCTGAGCCGCAGGCCAACTCGGCGGCCATTTTGACGGCAATCCAAGCCTTCTGCACGGAGATGAGGACGAGACTACCCCTACCCCCGACGGACGACCCGGCTGAACCGGGTCTGTCGGGAAGCCCTCCAAACAAGAGGAGGAGAATTCATCCAGTGCCCCTTCAGCTCTCACGGCCTTCTCAGCCTTTGTCGCCTTCCCCGGTCCGGAGGAATGACACAGGACCAGACACGGCCACAACGGGGACGGATGACGACAGCGGTGACGATGGGACTGAGCTGTCTCCAATTCCTCAGGCGTCCCCACCCGACGAGATTGGCTCCTTCCACGCCATGATTGCCAGGAAGTCCGAGCTTTTTCAGCTCTGCCCCGAAGAGAAGGAAGGCTTCCTCTACCAACGGCACGAGGCCAAGAGGAAGACGGTCCTCGTTTTGCCGTTGCTGGATGATATCTGGGACGAGGGACTTGTCCTCAAGAACCCGTCCACGACACCTGCCAAGAGGGACCGGTACGAAAAGAAGTACCAGGTCCCCGACTCCGGATTCGGTCGTCTCAGCCGTGGCCAAGAAGAAAGCGGGGGTGGCATCGGCTTCATCTTAACTTCCCCACCAGACGGCGAGGGAAAGAAGCTGGACGCCATGGGACGACGAGTCATCTCGGCGGCGGTGACGACGATTAAGGCGGCCAACACCCTAGCAATTGCGGCCCGCTATGACGGGGAATTGTGGTACAAGATCGCCCCCCCTGTTGGACTTCCTCCCGGACGACAAGAGGGCAGAGGCACTGGCGATCCTACAGGAAGGTGAGGTGGCGTCAGACCACGCCATAACTGTGGCTACGGACATTGCCGACACTGGTTTCTGCCAGTTGGGCAACGGCGTTTGCCTTCAACGGCGGGGGTTGCTCAAGGCGACGGAATTCTGCCAGGACGTGCAAGCCAAGGTTTTGGACATGCCCTTCGACGGGAACAATCTGTTTGGAAAGACAGTGGATGAGTTGCTGCAGGCCATCAAGACCGACACGGAGACGGCTGAGCCCTTGGGAGTTCTGCAGCAACGGCGGCCGCCCTTTCGGAACTCCGGAGGCAAGCAAGGTGCCTCGAAAGGATTCGGCGGCGGCTCCTCAACCTACCATCAGGCGGCCCGTTCCTAGTCGCAAGAAACCTACAGGGGATGAGGCAAGTCGGGTGGATCTCGCCGTCGTTGCCAGGGAGGTCAAGGAGGCAAGGCTGATTCCAAGCAAGACTGAACCGTCTGTTGCGTTGGGCCCCCACCGAAGTACCCTGGTGGGAGGCCGGCTGGCGAAGTTCGTCAGCATGTGAGAGTCCATCTCCACGAACCATTTGGTGCTGCATGCCCTGGCGCACGGGCACACTCTGGAATCCCTAAAAAAGTGCCCCGAATTCCTCCAGTGGCCAGGAAGGAAAACCACGTTCCTCAACTGCTGTTAGAGGTAAGGGCGATGCTCAAGAAAGGAGCCATCGAGCTTGTCCCAAAGAGGCTCCGGGGCTCGGCTCCGCAGTATACTCAAGATACTTCCTCGTCAGGAAGAATACAGCAGGTTGGCGTCCCATCCTGGACTTGCGTCGGCTAAACAAATGCCTCAAGGCACAGAAGTTCCGGATGGTCACCCAGGGTGTTCACGAAGTGCCTAGCACCAGTGGCGGCGCGGCTGCGCCTGCAGCAGATCCACGTCTACCCCTACCTGGACGACTGGCTCATCTGAGCAGGGACAAGGGAACTCGCCGTAGAACACACAACGAAGACCGTCCGGCTGCTCAGACCTGGGATTCTCAACTTCCCCAAATCCCACCTGGTTCCGTCTCAGGTCGCGCTCTTTCGGGAAGCCAAGCTCGATACAATGGTCGGATTGGCCTTGCCGTCGGAGGAAAGAACGCAGGCCATCCTGGGCAAGGTACAGCGTATGCTGGCCACGGACATGGCCAGAGTGAGGTCCATCAAGTCCCTGCTCGGGATGATGTCCTCTTGCATCTATCTGGTGCGCCTGTGCAGGCTTCGGATGCGCCCTCTGCAGGCGTTCCTCGACGCCCGTTCGATGCAAGAGACGGGCAGCTTCGAGGAAAAGATCTCGCTCAACAAAGTATTCCGCCAAGCAATTCGATGGTGGGGCACCTGCGCGCATCTCGCGGCAGGCAGACTTTCAGACCCCAGCATACCAGGTGACAGTGACGATGGATGCCTCCCTGGAGGGGTGGGGAGCGCACACCGGAGATCTTCACGCGAGAGGCCTGTGGCTCCCGGAGGAGAGGCCGCTCCACATCAACATACTGGAGCTCCGAGCGGTGTTCTGAGCCCTCAAGTCATTCCTCCGGTCCCTCAAGGGCAAGGTGGTGAGGATCTTCACCGACAACACCACCACGATGTTCTACATCCGGAAGCAGGGAGTAACCAGATCCCCAGCCCTGTCCAAAGAAGCCCAGGATCTGCGGCAATGGGCCGTTGCCCAGGGGATGTTTCTGGACCTTCATCTAGCAGGGATAAAAAACACCATCGCCGACTCACTCAGCAGGGAGCTGCGCTCGTGCCACGACTGGGAACTACGCCAGGATCAAGTGGATCAACTCTTCCGGCGATTGGGCAAACCCCAAATCGACCTGTTCGCGACGGCGGCGAACTCCCAAGTGCCAGAGGTTCGCCTGCAGGTTCTCCCAGCCGAGGAGCATGGGCGATGTTTTCTCGTTCCCCTGGGACAGCCTGTTCCTGTATGCGTTCCCTCCATTGCCGTTGCTGCTCAGGCTCATCAACCAACTCAAGAGGTCCTGGTGCAGGATGATCCTCATCGCACAGAGGTGGCCGAGACCGATATGGTTCCCAGACCTTCTGGACTTGTCCGCGTCCCCACCAGTCAAACTGTCGACGGACGCAGATCTCCTCTCCAGAGAAGGAGGTGCCATTCTTCATCACGACCCCGAGTTGCTGAACTGGCTGGCTCCTGCAGCACTAGAGTTTGGAGGGTACGATATCCTGGCTGACTGCAGAGAGGTTCTTGCAAAGGCCAGGGTGTCCTCAACTCTCAAGTTCTATGGACACAAGTGGAAGAGGTTGTCTGTCTGGTGCTGTGCACAGAAGATTAACCCTTTACGGATTACAGCCCCTCAAGTACTACCATACTTACTGTCGCTGGCCAAAGCTGGACTAGCTCATGCTTCCATCAAGCTATATCTGGCAGCGATTTCCTGATGCACCAGAACTGCAGGACGGTCGTCCCTGTGGTCTCATCGCCTGGTGAAGGAGTTTATGAAAGGACTGTTTCGATCGTTCCTGCCGGTGAAGGCTCCAGCTCTGGCGTGGGAGCTCAACGTGGTGCTGACCAGGCTCATGGGCCCTCCATTCGCGACCTTGCATTCAGCTCCATTGAAGTTCCTGTCGTGAAAGACGGCGTTCCTTGTGGCCATCGCCTCTGCATGACACGTGGGAGAGATTCAGGCCCTATCCTGCAAGCTTCCCATACTCGACTTTCCACGAAACGAGGGTAGTGCTGAGGACGCACCCCTCCTTCATGCCCAAGGTCCCGACAGACTTCCATCTCAACGAGCCCTTGGTGTTACCAGTCTTTTTCCCGTCGCCTTCATTGCCGGCTGAGAGGACTTTGCACTCGCTGGATGTAGCTAGAGCGCTGAAGTTCTACGTGGACCGAACAAAGAGCTTTCAGAAGACATCACAGCTGTTTGTGAACTTTGGTCCTGTGAACCAAGGGAAGGCTCTCTCGAAGGCTTCCATTTCCAGATGGCTCTCCGGCTGCATCATGCACTGTCATCGGTTGGCAAACCGACCGTTGCCCGGCCGTCCGAGAGCCCATTCGACCAGAGCGATCGCTGCTACCACAGCGTTCTTGTCTGGTGTGTCCCTGCTGGACATCTGCAGGGCTGCTATGTGGAGGGCGACGCACATCTTCACGAGATTCTACTGCGTCGACTGGGATTCCAGGGAGGAGTCCAGAGTCGGCCAGGCAGTGCTGCGCAAGCAACCTGCTAGCTTAAGGTGAGCCTGGTGAGCAGGTAAGAGATGCTTAATGTTGAGCTTTATGTAATGCTTATAGTTGAGCCTTGCCACCTCCTGTGGTTGTGCATGTGTGCACTGTTATGTATTCTTATATTCATGAGCATGTGAATCCATGCCAGACCCCATGCTGGAGAAGGAACAAGTTACTTACCTGTAACTGTTGTTCTCCAGCATGGGTCTGGCATGGATTCACATGCGAACCCTCCGCCCTTCCCCTCTGCGGCTCTTCACTTGGTCATACTGCCACTTTACGTGCTACCAAATCTGAGGATGGCTGCCAGGGGCGGGGCTTAGGGAGAGGGCAGTCATTGGCTGAGGACAGTATGACCCAGAGACCAGTGATTGGTTACTACTAAGAAAGACAGATCAGAAACGAAACTTATTTTTTCCTTACCGAGGATTCCCAGCATGACGGGGAATATTCATGAGCATGTGAATCCATGCCAGACCCATGCTGGAGAACAACAGTTACAGGTAAGTAACTTGTTCCTTTTTGAGATGCTTGTCAATGGACTGTGATGCCATTCAATGACTCGTTCAAAAGTTTCGAAAAAAGATAATTTGACTCGTAAATTCATTATTATACTTTCAGGAGGTATCAGTGGGCTGGAGTGGGTACAAATTCATAAGGTGGACCCCATTTGCTTAAATGTACTGCCTAAACCTCTGGATGGATTCACACAAAATGTTCACAAGTACGTGGCGTCTGGTCTGACTTTTGTGGTTTTTCACAAATGTCAAGATTTTTTTTTTAATAAAAGAAACAGCTGCAAGGAGCCATGTGGAGAGCTCATTTTGTGGCTGTTTTTTTTTTTTAGAAGTCCTTTAGTGTGCGCCACTCTGCTATTTAAAATGAACGTTTTAAAATGAAATATTTCACTACCAAATGTGGTATCGCCCCTTTTTCATCAGCATTAATTACTTTAATGTTCTGCCATGTGGTAGTTTCTGTGGTGCAGACAATAACCAGTATAATATACCTTTTTTGGAAAAACATTTTTTTTTTTGGTCGGTAATGATAACCCTTGTCATATGGCTCTTGGCGCCGTAGTTCTGCCATAGTTCTACGTTCAAGTGCAGCAGTTCATGAAAACTTCAGCAGTTCATTGTTACTAAACTGTCCCACAGAAGTTAATGAATGTATGCCATCTCAACAGTACGAAGCTTGCATGCTTCAGTCGTACCTGTACGGCACTTATGTTGAGGTTGCTGCTTTGTTGGCTGTAGATCGGAACACCAATAATGCTGCTGCGCAATCTCAACGCTGCAACTCAAAGTAGCTGGAATCGATTTACGGGATTCATGCTTTTCGCATAGTAAGCTTTGTGTCTTGCTCCGGAGTTAGAAACAGACAATTTGTTCACACTAGCTACTACAGCATAGACTAGCTATATTATCTACAAAGAAGCATTGGTTTCATTCATTAAATTAAATTCAAACTAGGACTGAAGTAGGAATTGCTATGCGAAGCATGGTTACACCTGCTAGCAGAGAATATTAAAGAAGTGGTGGCTACCAGTCTTTCAATTTTCTCATGCTCCAAACTACAATACTAAAACTGGATGCAGTTGTGTGAGAATTTGCAGTCTTTAGTTATTAGGTTTAGAATACACTTGGAGCTGATGGATTAATATAAGTGCTGGAATTATAAAATAATGTAATTGTTGCATTTAAATGTTGTATCTCTTCCAGTATTTTCAGTACTTCCTGCAAAGTTCAGGGTCATACATTTCATCCATTTGACCAACTTTGTGTTGATTAAATCTGTGACCGCTCATAACAGTTAGCCAGTTCTGCAATGCATCAGTACTTCCAACTGCTCCTTTGAGTGCTGTTGCATTGATTTTCTGTCCTGATGCCTTGGCTCCACTATGGGAGCAGGGTATGTAATTCCAGCTACCAGCTTTTGTCTTTTTGGAGAAGGTTTGATTCCTCTAGATTTCCCTGTAACTCAAACAATGATCTTTGTGAAGCTTGCTGTTTGCTCAGTCATGCCTCCTCATCTCTGACCCTTTATACTACCATCCTTGTTTCCATTTTATTTGTTAGAAATACCATTTTGATGTTTAAATACTGACAGATGTACTCCAAGAAGTCACTTCTTTGTTTCCTTGGTTTGATGCAGTGGAGCCTATGGCCTAGACTGTACCAGTATCCCCATTGATGATCATAGGCTTAGAAAGATCACTTTATCCTGGAGGCCATAACTAGAGGCCCCCAATGTTCCTCTACAAGCAAAGGTTCCACTGACCTTCCTCTCCTCCAAACCTCTAGTCCTATTTAACAGACGTTCTAGTGCTTGTTATCATTACCCTTTGAGTGCCCACTTTCGTCTCTATTCCCGTCTCCCACAGACCCCAGTTCATAAGGTTAACAAATGTTATACTAGGGGTATCTGCCAAGATCTCACCTCCCCCGTACCCCACTACACCCTCCCCCACAAACTGCGGCTGTAATGTGTGGCAGTAAGATGATATGAAATATAAAGTATAGTCAGAAAGGTAGTTCCTGAATTACCTGTAATATGGCATATCCAGTTCTTTGCAACATAGCCAGTTGTTTCTGAGATATTTCTATTATTACGGTTTCATGTATTCTGTACTCAACATGTTCTTCTCTTTCAGAACAAGGCCTGCCAGTTTGAAGAAATGTCTGATAACGGGGAACTAGAGGACAAGCCACCAGCCCCACCCGTCAGGATGAGCAGCACCATCTTTAGTTCAGGAACGAAGGATCCCCTCACTGCCAATCACAGCCTAAAACCCCTACCTTCCGTGCCAGAGGAGAGAAAACCCCGAAACAAAATAATTTCCATCTTCTCCGGTACAGAGAAAGGTAACACAGCTTTGCAGATACCACTTTTTGTAATGAATGCTATTGAATTGAGTATAGAATGCTTCAGTGCCCAAGAAGTTAGGCATTTCCATACCTTTTGATCGTGCTTGCTTGGCAGCTTGCCAAAGCTCAGAAGAGAAGTCCTAGAGGACAGTGGCAGTGAATTTTCCTAAAGTTGCTCGGAATATTTTGCTCAAATTGAAGCGTGAGCCTGAACTCATTAAGAGGAGCCGTCATGTCTCCCAAAAAATGGTGATGCCTACAAAACATGCCATGCAAGTGTTTGTGTAAAGCACATGATCATGCTCCCATCTGCTGTCTACACTAGATAACTGATGCTCGGCAATGTTGCCAGGACAAAACAAGTTCTCATGCTGCTTTCTACATTTGGCCCAGAAAATGGTGATGCCAGCCTCAACATTGTTAAATCAGTGTTACACTAATAAAGCAGACATCCCCAGAACTGCCTTTGTCAATACACATTGCCTCCTTAATTGTTCAATGCAAGTTCACGTACCCGATTTTAAATTAAGACTCAGGTTTGTAGTTCCTGAATAAACGTGTCATTATCTCCCTTTTGGATGATTTCTTTATTTGACAAATTTGCCTTTATTTTAAACTGGGTTTAGCACTGCCCAACTCCCATCTTTTAGGAAAACCCTACCTTTCAATGCTGCCCCGCTTTACTTTCCCCTGTCTTTAGCAATGTAAACCTTTTTTAATATGCAACCCATCAATCTCATGTCTGTGTGTTTGACAAATTAATGCTGGTGTCTTGAGCTCCACCCCAGAGACCCATCTTTACATTCTTACCACATGTCGTATGCCTGCCTGTTTTCTCCTCTTCTGTCACATTTTTAAGTGGGAAAACCTTTCAGAATGTTTCTACTCCTCTCATTGTTTTACAGATGAATGTTTTCACCACACAGTACTGTTTTTTGTTCTTTTTGGTTTTGAGCATTTTTCATCTCGTTTTCGACGACTGCAGTTTATGGGTTGGTGCTTCGACCAGAAGCACAATACATAGTAACCTTACATAGTAACCTATAACTGTCAGCAGAGGCAGTAGCATTCCTGGGTATCTTTACAGAGTAACAGTGAGTATTTGTGTAGTCTGTTTTTTTGGAATTGTGCGATCTGGAAAAGGACAGATAAAAAAAAAAAGGCTATGCTATTATTAAGTGTTGAGCCAGCAATTGCATAGACTTTTTTTTTTTTAAAACAGCCCCTCAAACAGCTACCTATCTCCACATCCAGCCCATTCCGAGAATACTATGCATTTGTTATTAAACCCATCGGCAGAAAGTCTGCATACGTTGTTTACAGATAGAAAGGACCTTGGATTGCTGAAACGATGTGGGCAATGTATCCTGGGCTAGGCTGAGATTAAACCCTTTGTTCAGTTTGGAGAGTTTATTTCTCCATTCCAAAAATATCCCATACCTTAGTTAACACTCTTGTTTAAGGGTGAGTATACTTCTACCCTCCTGCCACTCACACTCACTGCTAGCAATAAAGTATGCAACAAGTGTGGGAGTTCGTGGGAAACGGCACCACCATGGGGTTCAATTCTCTTCAAATACCCTCTACTTCCACCCAGACATGCCGGAAATGGCCATCTCCATGCGTCCTCTCCAGCACAAGGGACTGACATTTCGGAAAGGTCTTTGAATAAGTGATAGGGTCATATTGTCATCTATGCTGCAATTTGATTCTGTAAAGCTTGCATTGGCAGGACGCACAGCGTTTGAAACCCTTGGAGCTTAGTATTGACCATAACACTTCAGTCAGTCACACCCAGGTCCCTGTTCCGTAAGGAGTGTGCCTTGTGAATCCCATGTTAATCGAGAACGATCAACGCTTTGTAAAGTTTGGATATTAAACCCCTTGCATTAGGCAACCATCAATGTTTTGTAGAGTTTGGATATTAAACTACTTTAACTACCATTTTTGGTTCACTTTCTAAAAGGTAGTCGGCTCCCTTCCAAGGCCAATGTCTTATTTCAGGGCAGATAAGTACCCCTTTAAGCTGAAAGTAGTGAAAGGCTTGATAAGGGGTCCAACTGCGACACCGTTTTCAATTGGCTTGGGGTCATTGTCCCCGTCCTTCTACAATTAGCCCGCTCCTTCCAGTCCCCCATCATACCATTGTTGAAATTGGAAGGATCTTTTAGCAGATGAGTTCATATACAACGAAGGACAATTGGAAAGGTGCACTCCCATAGTATGCGTAGCACATGGTGCGGTTTGCCTTTTAGGAAGCCTCGTTCTAGGGACCCAGAGCTATCCCCTTACAGTTACTGGGCCCAATGTCTGGTATTGAAGAAAACAGTGCTCATTGTTCAGGTGATTTACCATTCTCAATTGAACAGCCCAATAATATTATTTGAAGTGTGGAGAACCACCCCAGCCTCTCCTCCTTGGGAAGCACCAACAAACATATGATGAACTGCCCTGGTTTCTTCACATTCCAGAGGAATCTCAACACCAGTCTGACAAGGCTCTACCCAGGACCTTGATGGCCAATATCCCTAACAAGAATAAGACATTGGGTAAAATGTTCATCTTCATAGAATTTAGTCTTCCCACCCATGTCAGTTTTCCCCAGTTCTCCCCTTCAATCTGTCCCACAGTGGTGGGAAATGTGCATTTTGTGTCTCCCAGAGATTTGGGTAAGTGCATTCCTAGGTATCGTATAGAATTCTCAAAGGGGTATTATTTCAGAGTATTACTTTTACTCCTTCAAACCCCCACCACCCCACAACGTGACGTGTAGTGTACCCAAAATCCCTCGCGTGTCGAAGTCCCTCAGATCTTTTTATGCCCAGCTGTTCGCCCTATGCGCAGCTCGTACATTGCAAACGTATAACTTCATTGTCCTACGACTGTTGGTAGTTTAGTCTTCGAGCCTTCGACTACTTCTGCAACCCTATGCCAAAGATGCCTGCGGATTTCAGTGACTGGTGGTTTTGTAGACGCTGTTGACTGTGTGGCCTCGGCCTTCCGGCCAGGCTTAGACAGTAGGGAGAGTGGGGCCCCGGGGTTTGATTCGTTCTAGAATGCATTCCCCCCCCCCCCCTTTTCACTTTTGGTCTTGCTGTCATCCCTTCTCTATGCAGAGCACTTTTTGAAGTTTTGCCCGTCCTGCAACGGCAAATACCTGTGGAAGGACACTCACCGAAAGTGGATTGGCGGACAAAGCTGTGGCCGGCCTACACCATGCAGGCAGAGTCGCACCCCCATCGACGGCGCTTCGCGTGATGAGGATGCAAGCGACAACCATGGCTCTGCTGTGGAAGCCATTGATCTCCTCCCCGCCCCCTCACCACGCCGCAAAACCATCAGGTACCCAAGGGCACATCCCTGGCCTCGACAGGCAGGCTGCCGGTGCTGCTTTGGGGAGACACACTCCCGGTGACAGGGGCACACCCGCACCACAAGGAGGAAAGCATGCAACCCCACAAGCTCCCTCGACGGCCTCGTTGAGAAAGCGCAAGATGTCACCGGGCCCGTCGACCATTTTCCTCAGGAGGAGGTTTCAGAATGTTCAGAACCTGAAGTCTATGAAGACCCCTATAGTCGGGGAGAAAATCCTTTTGAGGAGACACCAGACCAGTGCCCAGACTGGGGTGATGAACAGCCGGTAGAGGAAGCACCATGGCTTTCACCCAGCACAACTTCAGATCCAGACATCCTTTGTCTAGACCCTCCCTCCTCGCCAGCAAGCCTCACCCATCGACGATCAAATGGCCTTCAACGCAATCCTAAAGAAGGCTGCAGAACATTTTTAAATTGTCACACAAGAGGCAGTACAGGACACAGACTTTGTGGAAGACATGTTAAGAGAAAACCCCCACAAGTCAGGCGATACCACTTCTTAACACTTATCAAGAGGCACCCGTGCCCTCTTTATTATCCCCATCTCCAACGAGAGCGGTCAATCCTGGAGTATTATTCGACATAGAGAGATTAGGGATCTCGACCACAAGCATCCCCTTATGCCAAAGGGATCAACCCTTAAAAAATCAAAACATGAAACTTGTGATCAACAATTGCAACCTGATTTCAGTGGACTCTTTCTCTACCACATTCATTAGTGGTGTTCCAAAAAACATTGCTTGACAGCTTGTATATAGAAAAATACACATTTTATTTATCATTTTACAAAAAAGATTGTTTTACCTTTTTTAAAAAAAAAAATTTACATCAGGCTAAAAACCTATGCCTTCTTTTACCAACATCATGTAGAAGACACCTCCATCTATTTGCATGCATTCACTTCCTTCAACAAATAATTATGTTAGTAACAATACTTGTCCACCAAAGTGTCTTGTGTTGTGCTGTTAATTGCACTGGGCCGTACCTCATCGAACACAACTCACTCCATTACATTCATTCTGTCTTCATTCACATTCCAGTTTCATTTCACAACCATCAACTATGCCCAACATGTTTCTTTCCACTCTTATTATGATGTCTTGAATACCGGGAAATTCATCAGGGGCTTGTATAAAGGATTAGTAAAGGCATGCAACAATGAAAAGCTCTAAAAACCACAGTGAAATACATTTAACAATCAAAAGAACATTTCTTTTGCAGGGTTCTCGTTGGGTTTGCAGTGTTCTGTTTCCGAAGGGTTTAAATCCTCTTTACATTAGTGACTCATAAGAGAATCTCCACCTATCAGGAAGCAATTAAAAATAGGGATATCAATAACCTGTTTGCGCTGACCCATTTCATGATCACTGTACATAAGTCAGATATCTCAAAAAACCAAGGCTGATCACACTATGCTTTATCTGTGTGCAGTGGAGCAAATCCCCCTGCATCCAGTATACTTGCTTTTCCACAAAGATCAATCATGCTAGTCTCTAGGCTTAAAAGAATTTCTTTCTAACCTTGCCTATGTCTGTATTGTAATCTTAACATTAAATCGGGCGCATCGTTCAAATTGACTCACCAATTTAGGAAATAATGTAGATCTCGTGAGAAATAGTCCCTATGCAGAGTCTTTCGCATCCGAGGGTGGAACCTCTTGGTCTCCTCAGTGGAACAGTCGCGAGTTGCTGCCGTAGTTCACAAGAAAACAGACAAGAGCCGAACAAGCGAACGGAAAAAAAGAGAGAAGAAAGAGAGGGAAAGACCCGTTAGCAAGTTTTTCACGGGTTTCCCTATACGCCAAGCACCGCTGACCCCTTCGTCGCTTACTTTGTTTATTCAGGCTTCCTTTTCCCTGAGCGCTGTATACTTGACGTCACTTTCTTTTCCTTATTCTTACTACTTTCACCTAGATGTGACCCATGGAGCACTACGGGACAGAAACAAAATAACCACAATTCCAGTCATCCACCAGCTACCTAATCATGGCCGTCTTCCAAAATGTGAGACCTAGTTGGTTAAGTATTCTTATTGTAAAGAAACGTACATGGTTGTTGTTGTTTTCCTTTTCTGACCGGATGCGTTTTTAGCTTTCAAGACTTTTGTTGTTTATGCCAGCTCCTATTAAGGGTGCCGTGATACATTTCCCCTCATTGGAGATTATCTTCCGGGATTTACTATCTGTTCAGCAAAGTAGAGAGAATCAAATGTAAATCGTCATCTCCCACGTGCCCACTGATGTCTGTATATTAAAACGCTTCGTATTGCTGGTCCTATGGCCTGTAACGTATAAATTATTCTTCACGGCACTCTAGGTTTTAATGGGGTCTGGTTTCACCCCTTTCCTCGTCCCATGTTGGTTGACTCTCTTTCTTCTACAGAGGGGCAGGATAGCTAAATGGAGCTATGCTAACACGTTAGGTCGAAGTGTTTCTCACCTCTTATCAATAGAGACTCTCTTTTCGATTCCTTCCGTTTCGTACGACTGCTCCTTCTCACTCGTGCTACTTTCGGGATCTCATTGGAACCTATTGCGCGTGTTCTATCTTTTTATGCGTTAGTGTTCCACTCTTACGCATGCGCAATTCGCAGTGCGTTTCATTCTGGCGCGCACGTGCTCTCGGCTCGTTGGTCAAATTCCAAACTCCAGCCGTCCGCGCTCGATGAGGCCTTCCCACATCCGTGCCCCGCTCGGCACGGTCTGTTGTCAAGCTAACAAGACGCTACCCCAGGATCATTTTTACCAAAAAAGAACACGTGCCCTGGACCAATGTGCATCCACTATGCAAGTAAGTTATATGTATTCGTCCAGTGCTGATTTCATTATCCAAAGCTTCCTGCCATTCTCTAAGATGACGCCCACCAATTGATCTTCTCATTTAGTCCTGTAGTCCTACTATTGGTCAGGAAGATGAGTTGTTCTTTAAGTAATAGTCTCTTCTTATCAAGGTTGCTGTCAGTGCTTGGCCTTTGTTTATAAAGAATAGACCAACTTAGGTCGTCTACAGAGTGTTGTTTTTCGATCCAGAGTTCTACTAATGGGGCATTAGGAGTTTTATTTCTGATAAAACTCCTATGTTCCCCAATTCGGGTTTTGATCTTTCTTTCTGTTTTGCCCACATAGATATTTTTACACTGGTACCATACTGCATACAAAACCATGTTGGAGTTGCAGTTTGTCAGAATATTTTGTCGCCATGGAGTTGTTAAGCCTATGTCAACTGCTGTGCTCCTAAAAGTGAAGGGGCAACCTGTGCATTTCCCACATTGGACCTGTCTCAATAGCTCTTGAAACCCCCATTACTGGGGCAATGTTTTTTGTCTGATTGGTTTAATGCTCACATAGTTTCTTGTGACATGTTCCTTCACATTTCTACTTCTTTTGAATGCTAGAATAAGTCTAGCAATCTTTGAATCACTTTTCTCTAAGAGATGCCAATTCTTTCCAATAATTTTTTTGATTCTGTTTGAGAAATGACTATATGTATTCACGAACACCATTTGCTCTGTTTTGTCTTTCAATTTGCGTTGATCCCTGTATTCCAAGAGTGCCTCTCTGTTGTTGTTGTTGGCCCGTTTTAATGCATTTGTGGTGATGTTTTTGGGGTAACCTCTTTCATAAAGTTTCTCTTTCATTTTATTGGCTTCCATCCGGAAATCTCTTGCACTAGTGCTGTTCCTTTTCAGCCTTAAGAACTGACCCAACGGTAAATTGTCGCGTACGTGGTGGGGGGATGAAAACTGGATTAGTGCAGTAAGGAATTTGTCTGTTGGTTTATTGAACGGTTTCACGTATAATTTCTTAGTGTCGGAGTCTGCCATAATGGTGATGTCTAGAAAATCAAGAGCTTTCGTGCTGTGTTGGTGCGTGAACCGTAGGAATCTGTTTTGCTGGTCAATCCAGTCAAAGAATAATTCCAAGGTATGTTCATTGCCTGTCCAGATGATGAAAATATCTATGTATCGCCGCCACTTTGTGATGTTGTCGAAAAATGGGTTAGTGGCGTTCAAGATGGTATTTATTTCGAAGCCCTCCATAAACAGATTGGCGACACTCGGGCCAGAGTAGTGCCCAGCGCCCATGGCCGTCCCTTGGATCTGTTTAAAGTATTCCCCATCAAAGTGAAAATAACTCTCCAATAGTGTCATCTCTGTGCACCACAAAATGAACGACACTGGAGTATTTTTCACCACGTGATCACTCGGTAATTTCTCCTCCAGCACGTCCAGAGAGGCTTGTTGGGGAATACTCGTGTATAAGGCCACTACGTCCAGGCCTACCAAAATCTCAGTGGTTGGATCAAAGTGTAAATCTTCCACTTCTGAGATAATCTGCGTAGTGTCTAGTACGAATGAGGCCATTTTCTTCACCATTGGTTGGAGAAATTTATCAGCAAAGCGTTCAATGGTTCCAACACCGAATTCACCCCTGAGACTATTGGTCTCACTGGTGGATTAGTCCTGGTCTGATGTATTTTTGGAAGGGTGTAGAATTGTGGAGTCTGTGGTTTATCTTTAATCAGAAAGTCGCATTCTTTCTGGCGGATCCAGCCTCTTTCCTGGAGTATAAAAGCTTTTTCGCCCTTCCCCCCCTACTGACCCGCTGAATATCCGGGGCCTTGCCACTCCTGACTCCCTAGTAGTCACTACTACAAGGAAGAGAGCCGGAGTGCGCTTGTCTACGCTAGAAGCACCACCAGACAAGGACTGTAAAAAGTTATACGCCCTCAGAAAGCGCATCACTACGTCAGCGGCATATTCCACTAGAATTGCCAATAACACTACATTGCTGGCAAGTTATAGTGACGTACAATCAAACTTACTTCCGGAGGGGCCTACAAGAAGTCCCGGAACCGGTATGATCATGCCTTATGGCTGTTATCTCGGAAGGGATGCAGGTCAACCAAAATATTCTGATGAATATCTTGGATGCCGCAGAAACAGCGGGACGAACCCTGGCCCAGGGCACCCTTCTTAAAAGGCACGCATGGCTCAAGAATTCTGGCTTTAAGCCTGAGACGCATGCCTCCTTTATAAACAAGCCAGTGGAGGACACGAAGTTGTTTGGGAAGGCAGTAGACGATGCCTTAGAAACAGCAAAGGAGGAGCCATGAGACTCTAAAGTCTCTAAACCAAATTACAGTAAGACCCTATCAACAGTGAGGAGGTAACTCTCGCTGTTCCTTTCGGGGGCAATCCTTCCCACGCCCCCCCCCCACACAACCAGTATGGAACAGGGAGTCCACCATGGTCCTCCGGACAAGTCGCAACTGCCACAGGTCAATACCAACAAAGGGGTCAGCGACTAGGCAAAGGCAGGGGTAGGAACTCCACCCCAAGAGGCTCCCTGGCCTCTGCTCAAAAATGACACACCAGTTTGGGTCCCCTCCCATGCCACCAACGTCCAGACGCATTTCACCTGAACACCTGAGAATTCTGCTACAAGATGTGGAGTTCCTTCAAGAAAAGGGTGCAATAGAAATCGTCCCCTTTCTGCAGGTAAACAAGGATATTTATTTATTGTACTTCCTTGTGCCCAAAAAGGATCTCACCATGCGCTCTGTGTTAGACTTGCAGCCAGCAAACAAATTTGTCAAGCCACAAAAGTTCAGAATGACACCATTGCAGGAAGTAATCACTCTGCTAACACGGGGAGGCGTGGCGGGGGTGCAGTTACATGGCACCATTGGACATGAAAGGTGCATACTTTCATATTTCAATGTTGCCAGTGCACAGAAAGTACCTAAGGTTCATGATAGAGGACGAGCACTATCAGTTCAAGGTCCTACCCTTAGGCATTGTCTCAGCCCCAAGGGTGTTTGCAAAGGTACTGGCAGTAGTAGCGGCACAAGGTGACCGTATGCAAAGCCATGCGACTGTTGGAGATGATGGCCTCCTGCATTTATCTAGTCCCACACGCTAGAGGGGCTCTCAAGCCAATGGTGTCAGGCCAGCGGACAATCAAATGATCTAGTGGTTGTCTCGGCAGCCCTTGTTCTCCCTCTGCAGTGGTGGTCAAGGGAAAACCTCTTGCAAGGGAAGACCTTCACCACCCCAGCAGTAGAAGCCACTCTCACCTCAGACGTTTCTTTGACGGGGTGGGGGGAGGGAGGGACCCTCACCTTCATCAGACGGCGCACAGCGTTTGGTCCCCCAGCGTAGCATCGAACCACATAAACGTGTTGGAATTGCTAGCAGTATTCAAAGCCCCGAAGGTCTTTCAAACATAACTCCAGGAAAAGACAGTCCTAGTCCACACAGACGGCACCACAGCCATGTATTTCCTGAACAAGCAAGGGGGCACTCACTCTCCAGGGCTATCCAAACTGTCTGAGAACATATGGAAATGGGCTCTCAAACACAAGATTTTCCTCCGTCACAACATGTTCCAGGGGAACTCCATCTTCTGGCCGACATCCTTGGCAGAGACTTCCCAATACCCGTAGAGTACGAGTGGCAATTGCACAAAGACATTGTTCTCAACGTCTTCGCAGACTAGGGCTTCCCAGAGATTGATTTGTTAGCAACTCTGGAGAACGCACAATGCCCAGATTATGCCTCCAGGTACCTGCAGAACTGCTCAAAGGAGAACGGTCTCTGGATAAACTGGTCAGGGAAATTTGTTTACGCTTTCCCTTCTGACTCCCCTACTCAACAGGATAGTGCACAGGATGCAACATGAACCTGTCACAATGATCCTGGTGGCCCTTATGTGGGCCCGCCAACCCTGGTTCTCATCTGATGGCAATGCCAGTCTCCCCTGCGTGGAAATGACCATGTCTGTACCACATGCTATCACAGGACAGGGGGGGAAACGCTCCATCCATGCCTGCAAACTCTCAATTTAGCGGCTTGGCTCCTGAGGTCATAGAGTTCGCACACCTCCAACTTCCTCAAAGATGCATGGACAAACTTAGAGAAGCAAATAAAAGCCTAACACCAGACATTACTACTCCAATAAATGGAAGCGCATTGTCATCTGGTGCAATTCCAAGAGCATCAATCCCATAGACTGCTCCCCGACACATATTGTCCTATACCAGCCTCACCTACTTGACTCTGGTCTGGTTTTTAATTCACTGAAAGTACACTTAGCTGTACTTTCAGCTTACACTAGGTCCCAGAAAAAGGTTTTGTGGTGGAAAATACCAGTAATCCAAGGCTTTTATGGAAGAGGTTAAAAGACTTAGTCTCCCAATTGCCAACCCAGCTCCCGGATGGGACCTGAATGTGGTTCTCAGAAGAATAATGGGACCGCCCTTTGAACCCATGCATAAGGCTAGCCTTAAAGCTCTCACTTACAAGACCACCTTCCTGGTGGCAGTCACGACAATAAGAAGAGTTAATGAACTTCAGGCCCTTTCAGTTCAAGATCCATTTGTCACAATTCACAAAGTTAAGGTGGTCTGCGCACTCGCCCACGGATTGGTCCTAAATTAATTTCAAAGTTCCATGTGTGTTAGGCAGAAAACCTGTGCAGTTCCCTTAGGGACCACTGCAAAAAGTTTAAGACTACAGGAGTAAGCAGTAAACCCAATTAGTAGCAGTCTGCACCACCCAGATTTACCTGGTAGCTGTGGCTGAGCAGTCAGACCTCTCAAGAAGAGTTAGGCAGTATATAGAGTATACACAATAGGGCTAAAAATACAGTAGAACAAGCAAACCGTGACCAGAGCTTTGGTATGAAAGTATATAATTATTTATTTAAAAAAACACTTATGAAAATACACTGGCACTAATATATCAAGAAAGTTCAAACAGTCACTATAAGTATATACACCTCCCTAGTTAATTATTCGACAAGTCTAGGTTAAGACACCACTTATTTAGCAAAACAGAGGTGAGCGTGTAACCGTAGATGGCACTCCAATAATTTGTTTAAAAAGGGAGAGAAAAGGCAGAGTAGGAAAATAAGACAGTACCAACACTTTTAAGAAAACACAGCAAGTCAAGAAAGGCAGGGTCTACTGTAGAGCAAAAAGTTCATAGGCCAGGCCCACTCTTGGAGAGAGCAAGGCGGAATGTGCCCAAGATCACACAGTGGAAATGCACTCAGTCTTTGCAGAAAAGTCAAGAGGTTGGATCAGTTCAGAAAGGCAAAGTTAGCAGGTCTGAGGTCAACCCAGTTAGAAAGTCAAGGATTTACGGGACACCTTGGACAATCTGTTGCAAGGGAGACCAGGTGGGACACCATACCTGAAATGGTGAGAAAGCTCCAGCGGTGGCAGTTGTTCCTGGCAGCGGGTGCAAGTTGTGGCTTCAACCAGAGGAAGAGATGATCATGACGAGGAAGAAAGCTGGGGGTCGTTGAACTGCCAGGGAAGAAACCAGCCGCGGAGTTTCCCGATTAAAAGGTACAACCCTTTTATTCGCGGTAGTGGTGAAGCGTGGCTATCCGGCCGCCAGGGTGCTTGGCACGGCGATTCGACCATGAGACGATCCAGGAAGGTGAAAAAGGCGAACTGGTTGGTCCCACCAGCTCAAAGGGAAGAAGACTCTACTGGAAGAAGATCTCCTCTGTCGTCGGGGAAGTGGTGAGTTCGTACAGCAGGGCGCCACCGGTGGTGTTGTTGTAGATGGCTCAGCTTCTCCCCTCTTCGGATTCTTTAGGTCCTGTGGCGACTTCTGAAGTTCCACTCCCCAAAGCCCTGCTTTAATGCAGAAAACCCCCCATTCAACAGCCTATCTGTCACTCAAACATGCTAAGTGGTGAGCCGGGCGGCTCACCACTGGGCCAATCACACAAGAGTGCGACTTGAGTTGCCAAGGCAACTCAGTCCAGGGTGCCTAATCCCCCCCTCCCACACATCCTGTAGACCCCAGACAGAGTGGCACCATTTGGAGGGCTTCTGTGGAGAAGCCCGCCAAAAAGTTGAACAAAGGGCTCGACTTGGATTAGAGTTTCAGAGGCGAACACAAATGCCATTTTAAAACGGAGTCCTGGCAAAAAGACCCAACCGGGGAATAAATATTGAATAAATAACCCGGCGGTATCTTTAACATTGCACCAAAAAGTGGTGCGTTTAAAATGAATGGGAAAATCCCATAGGAAATATTCCGGTGGAATATTTCGTGTGGTATCCACTGTCACCAGCTAGAAACTCGACAAGGGGGAACTGGACAGTGCCCCCTTGGAAAACCGACCCAGGGGCAATCGAATTACCCCTACCAGTACTTCCACAATATGATGGTTTGTACTTGTTCTGTTCACAATTTGAGACTAGTAAAGCCAATGGTGACTTAACATGCCCTGGGAGACGGTAGTCAGTCCCAGGGTATGAAGTCTATGTTTGGGGGTCACTATGACACCCCTGTGTTACTGCACTGAGGGTGCTGTGTAACACACACATACCAAAGGCACATGAAGCCCTATGGAGTAAAAGACCCCATAGCCCATAAAACACATTCACAGTCAAAGGACATACTCAAATCATGTCTAAGAGTGGGAGAAAAAGAGTCTCACTCTTTGCAGGAGAAAAAAAATAAACCCCAAAAATCCAGCGAAGCTGCTGGGGGACTCACTAGGTTTGGGAAATTAGCCTTAACAGGGAATACTCCTACGTCCCGTCCCCTTTCCTCCATACTTGTGGGGACATCTTTCCGTCCTGTGGGACGGGACCGGAGCACTTTGTAAAAAGCATCCAAATTTTTCCAAAAATGTGCCCTTCCTCTTTCCTGTGCAGGGCCCGGCACACGGCCGTAACCCCGCCCACCTTGGCTCTGCCCCGCGCATCGCCCCCCTCCGTCCTTTTCTCCACTCGATCGGAGCCGGACGCCCTTGCATCCTTGGAAGACTTTCTTCCCTGTTTTCCTCTATGGCTCTCGCTAGCGTTCGTCTTCTAGTCTCTTTTAAATTAGACTTTTCAGACTGTTCTTCGTGTCATCGTCGCTTCGTGAGGGCGGATCCCCATCCTCTTTGTTTAGAGTGTTTGGGTCCGGAACACCGTTGGGACTCCTGTTTTTACTGTGACTCCCTTTCGGTCCGGGCTCTTCAAAGTCGGTGGGAGGAGGTGTTCCGACGCACTCCCCCATCTCATTTTCAGGCTTTCATCGACGAGAAGAAGAAACGCCCGGTAAGTTCTTTACTTTTCAGAACACCCCGGCCGGGGGATACCTTTCCGGGTTCCTCTCGAGCCGGGAGGGGCGTTGATCGCTCTGTCACCGGGGTTCGCCATGAGGTGCCTGTCGGGCCTAATAATTCTACCCGAGTTTTCTCCGAGGGTCTCCGTAAGGGGCCTGTGTACACCGGAGTAACTTCCCAGGCCCCTCCTGTGGGGGCTGTGTAGACCCAGTTCTGCTGAGTCACAGGGTACCAGAGCTTGCTCTGAGGCCTCTTTCGGCTTCCCTCAAAAACAAGACTGGGGTGCGCCCCGAGGCCTTGGTTGGGCTTGTGTTTACCGAATGGATGTTCGAGGCCCGTGCCGATAAGGCTATTACCGGGCCTAGGCCCGAGGTCCCTCGTACAGAGGCTAAGGCTACCAACAGTTCTAAGGGGCCGGGCAGGGCCCTGTCGGTGAAAGCGGTTTCTCACCGTTCCCGTTCTTGTGGTGATACCAGATCTGTTGAGGGGGCAAAGAAGCAAGGTTCTTCTTTTACCGGCAGTGCCGAGGTCCTTCCTTCGAAGGCTCAGTTGGCGGTTGGTAACATTCCAGGCCTCACAGTACCGGCTCTGCCGAGGTTCCTTATGTTAAGGCTAAAATTAAGACCCCTGATCCATCGACGGGGACCCCTGCCTCACCTCCTCACGTGCCGCAGTTCCCCTCAGATGAAGACAAAATGGCGGCCGGTCCCGCCACGGCCACGGTGGCCATTTTAGGTACTACCCCTACAACTACGCCATCGGCCCCTGGTGTAGGGTTCGATCCTTCGGGTGAACCTAAGGTCACTTGTGCGTATCCTTACCGGCCCGTTTATGATTGGAAAGCCCGGATGCCTCTTCCGCACAATGTTTCGTTGCCTGCAGGGGCGGCCCCTTTGATTTATGTGGATACGTCGGCGGAGGGCCCGGCGTGGCACCCTTCTCCGTTACGTCCCTGGGTTTGTCCACCTCATGAGGGGCCTCCTCAGGTTCCGAAGCAATCTCATGAGGACGCTTTTTTTGGTAAATTTCAAGCGCTTATGCGCACCGACCACATGAGGGAGTATTTCAAAGGGCTTTTTAAGGAAATTTGTCCACCAGCGCCCCCGGCTCCACCCGTTCCTCTGGTGGTTCCGCTGGCGCCTCCTTTGCCCGTGGTGCCTGCCCCTGCTCTTCTGCCTTTGCCACCGTTGTCCCCAGTGGACAAGGCAGTGCCTGACAGGGTTCAGCAGGATCCTGACCTGTCAGATGACCCTCAAGACGAGCAGGACAACGAGGACCTTCCCCGCTCTGTTAGAGCTTTTCATGACCGGGTACTGGACATGAATTTCTTAGATGTTCCAGTTCCCGAGGCACCTGCTCCACAGGAGGGCGTGCTTTCTGGGGCGTTCACCCTGTCTCCTTTGGAGCGTACCGGCCTTTTCCTGCAGAAGGATGTTTTGGCCGAGGTCCGAAGAGTCTGGGAAAAGCCACACTCAGGACTTTTTGTCAATAAAAAGATTGACTCGAGGTACAGGCTACACTCTTCGGAGGAAGTGGCCTTGTCATCTTGTCCACCTCCTCCCTCCACAGTGGTGGCTGTGGCCACGTTGCAGTCCAGACCTGCAGCATCCTCTTCCACGACAGCTACTCAGGTCTTGGGAAGGGAGGACAAGCTCCTGGACTCCCTAGGGAGGAAGATCTTTGCCAATTCGGTCTTGCAGCTCAGGCAGGCCAATGCGTATGTGGAAAGGTCTGTCGGAGTTTGAGGAGCACATTCCGGTCGAGAAGTTGGAAGACTTCAGAGGTGGCCTTTCCGATGCCAGCGTCTTGTCCCAGGATCTCCTGGAGGCTGCGGCTCATCACGTAGACACCTCGGCTCGGGGCATGATGCTCGGGGTTGATACCTCGAGGCAAGCGTAGTTGCATGCCACTAAGTTTTCAAAGGAAGTGCAAGACAAAGTATTGGACCTTCCATTCAATGATAAGGAGCTTTTTCATTAGTCTACTGATGTAGAGCTTGTTAAGACGGATTTTTGAACTCTGTCCTGGTGGCGCAGAAGTTCAGAAGGCCAACCTAATTACTTGGAACAGGGTAACCTCTGGACGAGCCAGACCAATCAAGGTAGCGATCACGGCGGTCAAGACTAGGTCTCAAGAGGGGTGAGGGTGACTGAAAGCCCGCAATGAGCACACAAAACAAGATCACTTACAAACTACTCCAAACAGTTGTTATATAAAAATATATACACATTTATTTTAAGGCCTTTAAAACAATGACCGTAGCGAGAAAATCACAATATCACAATATTAAATCAACACATACCATATCAATACAATATATATACAAATACGACAGTCGCAAGCGTTATATGCACGAAATGTGTAGTCCACCTAAAAGGGAAGGAAAACGGGCAGTGCGATATAATGCTGAGACTCAGTTCGCCTTCAGAGGCACCTAACTAGATGGAAGTCCGAGCCCTGCGAAGAGTGGAGCCTTGTGCTCAAAGTACCTGCACGCGCTGGTGCCAACGGGCAAAAGGAGAAGCTCTTCGAAGGAAGTCAGGCAGTTCAGTTTAGTGCACAAAGAACAGGTTCCGCGACTCAAGTGCAGCCTCCACAGTGGGCAGAAGCAGAGCGCGAGTACGGACAAAAGGGTGCTGTTTTACACAGCGGGGCAAAGCAATGGGCTCCTGCAGGAGGGCGACCAGATCCTAGCTATGCTACTCACCGGTCCCCGATGCAAGCTGGCAGGTTCAGAAGAGCAGGGAACGCCTTGTCGTCGTGTTGATTAAAAAGACGTCCCAATCGAAGAAACCTGCACAGTTTGTCACCACAGCAGGGCAACGGAGCGGCGGTGTGTATCTGAGCCAAATGCACACTACTCACTTCAGACCTGGGAATGCCAAGTGTACGAAGCGTGTGAGAGTGACAAGGACTCGAAATACTACACAACCTGGCGGCGGTTACAGAGCAAGACTCCCGTGTAAGCTGGTCAGTCAACTGGATGGCCCAGAGACGCTTCCGAAGGCTTACTGGCAGGAGATGGTGAAGATGCCGAGAATAGCTGTTCCCGCTATTCCAAGGGTCGAAGTACCAGTACAGGCCTTCTGGTTCGATCAAAGGTGAAAAGGGTTTCACAAGGCAACGGCAGTGCAAAGGAGGAGTCCTTCAGCGGGTCACCAGCGATTCCTCGGTCCAGCCTCTTGGTTGCAGGATACTTGGCTCCTGTATTCCTTCGTTCGTGAGAACTCAGGAGATCGACATGGTAGTGGTGTTTCCAGCCCCCTCTTATCCACGGTTCCCTTTGCGCCAAAACGGAGGGGACCCAATGGGAGATCCGCTCATCAACACTCGCACCATTCGTGGACAAATCACGCACCACAGTGGTCCCAGGCATTCACACCACCCTAGACTCTCTGGCACCCAGGATGTGTATTGGGACCAGACATCCCAGCCCACATCCTGGAGACACACACACGACATGTAGAAGCCCGCGAAAGCATCCGTGTTTCGCGGGAAAGTACATGCCCAAATAAGGAAGGCCCCGGGTCGGCTCGACCTGGGGAAGGTGAAGGGAGCAAGACGGTCAGCGGACAGGACAAAGGAGCCTTGTAGTCTGGCCATTTTGGGAGCCAGGCCACCATTTTGGGTTAAGCGCGAGAAACGCGCTTAGAACGCCAAAAGGAGCTCAAAACACAAGAAAACGATCGCTGCCACCATTCCCGTCCCTGAATTACTTGCACCGATCAAATACAATCCTAAACGAGTATCTAGGGCCTGTAGAAGGCTTGAGTCGCGGAACTTGTTTTTCTTCTGTGTGCACTAAACTGAACTGCCTGACTTCCTTCGAAGAGCTTCTCCTTTTGCCCGTTGGCACCAGCGCGTGCAGGTACTTTGAGCACAAGGCTCCACTCTTCGCAGGACTCGGACTTCCATCTAGTTAGGTGCCTCTGAAGGCGAACTGAGTCTAAAGCATTATCTCGCACTGCCTGTTTTCCTTCCCTTTTAGGTGGACTACACATTTCGTGCATATAACGCTTGCGACTGTCGTATTTGTATATATATTGTGTTGATATGGTATGTGTTGGTTTAATATTGTGATATTGTGATTTTCTCTCTACGGTCATTGTTTTAAAGGCCTTAAAATAAATGTGTATATATTTTTATATAACAACTGTTTGGAGTAGTTTGTAAGTGATCTTGCTTTGTGTGCTCATTGCGGGCTTTCAGTCACCCTCACCCCTCTTGAGACCTAGTCTTGACCGCCGCGATCGCTACCTTGATTGGTCTAGCTCGTCCAGAGGTTACCCTGTTCCAAGTAATTAGGTAGGCCTTCTGAACTTCTGCGCCACCAGGACAGAGTTCAGAAATCCGTCTTAACAAATTGGTGTACAGCGGTGGGATACGACTGAAGGTATCCAGTGTTAAGCACGAACTAAGGCATTTCAGGTTATTCCAACCAGGACACGTAGTGAATTGTTGTAGTATAACTTTAAAAAGGCCATAGTCCTATCTAACAGTATGGAAACAAATACCTTGTTAACTTTAAATGCTTCCAAATCAGAAACATTGAAGAAGATGTGTGCGGAGAGAGGTGTTTCCTCTCAAGGCACGAAATTGGAAATGATCCAAAGAATCGTGGCGTGGCAAGAAGCGCAGCTTGACGCTATAACTTCTGAGGACAGTGCGGAAGGTGGTGGGGCTGCTCTCACTGGTAGAACCGACGGTTCTGCCGCCGCACTGTTCCATCGCGACCACGAGGACCGGGAGGACGAGATGTCTAATGTTTCCTCTGCCAGTGCTGATGGGGAGGCTATGCTTGAATTCAAGAAGCAAGAGCTGCGGTTTAGGCAGAAGGAGCTTGAATTCAGCATAGCTAAACTAAAAATCGAACAGGCAGAAAAACAAAAAGACAGGGATCACCAGTTGGAACTGGCCAAGCTTCAGGTTGCAAATGGGTCCAAGGGTCCTTGACATGGGTCTGGGGCCTCCTCTCATCCACGGTTTCCGAAAGATCTGCTCAGTGTGTATGAAGAAAAGAATGACATTATGGACTGGCTGAATGCGTTTGAGTATGCATGCGAAGTTCAACAAGTTGACAATGCTGATAAGATTGCCTGGTTACTCAGCAGACTGCCCCATTCTGGCTGTAGTGCCATTATGGAAATGTCGAAGGCTGAGCGAGCTGATTTCGCAATGTTAAAGCAAACTCTAATTTTGAAGTTTGGGAAGACTCCGGCCCAATATTTGAAACGTTTCAGAGAGTATAAGAAAAAGCAAGGTGGTACTTGGGTATCTTATGTCACTGAATCCTTGAAAAACTTAACTGGCTGGGTCGAAGTTTATAAGGTTTCTACCTTCGAAGGCATGATAAATCTTGTCATGCTGGAACACATTTTTGCTTCTTCTTCCCCGGAGCTTAAGCAGCATTTGGCCGATTCGAAGGAGATAGATCCTAAGAAGCTGGCCATTGCAGCAGACTTATGGGTGTCACATCGAGTGTCCCATAAGGACAAAACTCATCCTGGTAAGCAGGAGGAAGGGAAAAAGTCCAAAGATATGGAGGGTGGAGAATCTGCTAAAACTTCTTCTCATAAGGGCCACAAAAAGAAAAATAAGGGTAAGACACAAGAGAACTCACAGGGTAGTGGAGGTCAGCCTCCGAAACAGAACTCTGGTTACAATAAGCCTCCCTATGTAAACAGACCCAATGGATCTTGTTTTGCTTGTGGAGCAACTGACCACGTGAAGGGGGATCCCCGTTGTAAGGTTAGACCTTTGGGGGTCCACTCCGCTAATCTGGCCTTCTCCTCCTACGAGGAAGAAGAGATTACAGGAGCATCCTTCTCCTCAGACTCATTTCCCAGCGGAATAGAGGCTGAGGTAGTTTTAGTGTCCCTGGGTTCCTGGGAGCCTAAAGTCGCAGAGGCTTATGCTAGGATTCCGGATAATACCAAGCACTACTTTAAAGACAGTGTGCTGATCAATGGAGTAGATACTCCAGCTCTTAGGGATAGTGGGTGCAGTCGCACTGTAGTGGATTCTACCTTGGTAGACTCAGAGGAAGTTGCCAGAGCTACTCTGATGCCCACTAAGTTGGCTGACGGCCCCCTCCGTATGTTTCCAGTAATACCTGTAAACCTTACTTTAAATGGTACAGCAGTCAGGATTCCAGTGAGCATTCAGAGAAACGTCCCAGGAAAGGTCTTGTTAGGTAATGATCTCAGAGCTTTAGGGCTCGTAGGAGACACTGCCGAAAGACCCTACACACGGTCTCAAGCACGGGCAGCATTGGCCAAGTCCAATACGCCGCCCCAGCCGAAGGGGAAACCCAAGGCGAAAGGAGTCGACAAGTCACGACGAGGAGAAAGAGAATATTCCCCCGAGCTCGCCTACCACTGCGGTGGAGGAAGTTGGTCAATCGCCCGGGCCTGACGAGGAGGTGGCGATGCCTGAAGTATTCGACCCCAACGATCATCCTGAACTAAAAGACTTGTTAGTTGAAGGAGGTCCTGATAGGGACGAATTCAGTAAAGGCCAACGTGAGTGCCCATCTCTGGAAGGCCTAAGGAGACAGGCCTGCTCCCAGCTTGAGGGTGAACCTCCTGGGAAGCATAGGATTTATTGGGAAGGTGGACTCCTGTATAGTGAGCCCACAGAGTCTACAGAAGGAGACCATAGGAGGTTGGTGGTTCCCCTTGCTGTTAGGCCCTTCCTCCTGCAGTTGGCGCATGAAGTTCCCCTTGCTGGTCACCTTGGTATGAAGAGGACCAAGCAAAGGTTATCCATGCACTTCCACTGGCCCAAGATGGGGGTGCAAGTAGAAAGTCACTGCAGGAGTTGTGCCTCCTGCCAGTTGTCTGGTAAGGTTGGCGCGACAATCCAACCTCCGATGGTACCGCTCCCAGTTGTGGGGGGTACCATTTGAAAGGGTAGGGATCGACATCGTTGGTCCCCTTGACCCGCAAACATCCTCGGGCAATAGGTTTATCCTGGTGCTGGTCGACCATGCAACCAGGTATCCTGAGGCCATCCCATTGAAAACTGTAACTGCCAAGTCAGTTGCAAAAGCTTTACTCGGCATATTTACTAGGGTTGGCTTCCCTAAAGAAGTTGTGTCAGATCGTGGCAGCAACTTTATGTCGAAGTATATGCAGGCTATGTGGAAAGAATGTGGGGTCACCTACAAGTTCTCTTCTGCATACCACCCCCAGACCAATGGTCTGGTGGAACGTTTCAACAGAACGTTAAAGAGCATGATTGGGGCTCTGGAGGAGCCTCAGAGAAGAAAATGGGATCTTCTGTTACCATGCTTACTGTTTGCCTACCGAGAGGTACCACAGGAGGGTGTTGGCTTCAGCCCCTTCGAACTTCTGTTCGGTCATCCCGTACGGGGACCCTTAGCCATCGTCAAGGAGGGATGGGAGATGCCCACTCCCCCTGTTACTACCAACGTAGTTGATTATGTGCTAGGGCTCAGAAAACGGATGGTACTTCTGATGGGCTTGGCTAGTGATAAATTGAAGGCGGGGCAAGCGCTGGTGAAACATTGGTACGACCAGAAAGCTTCCCTCATCAACTTTACACCTGGTCAGCAAGTCCTGATCATGAATCCCATAAGGCCTCGAGCTTTACAGGATAAATGGTCAGGCCCTTACACAGTGGTGGAGCCCCTGGGTGAGGTTAACTATTTAGTGGACCTTGGAAGGCCTGGACAGGCTCCAAAAGTATTTCACGTGAATAGGCTGAAGGCTTTCGTCCCAAGAGTCGAAATCGCAGCACTGCTACTGGCTTCAGACGTTGAGGAAGAGGAGTCTGAACCTCTCCCCGACCTGTTCCAAAGCGGCCCTTCAGATAGCTCCTTTGAGGGTGTCCGAGTGGCCCCTCACCTGACTTCTGATCAGCAGGCTGAGGTGAAAAGTTTGCTTAGGCAGTTTTCCCCCCTGTTTTCACAGTCGCCTGGTTTGACACCTTGGTGCAAACAGAACATTGACACAGGAGACAGTTTACCTGTAACGCTCACCTGATTCCCACGGAGGCGCAGGTCTGGCTTCGGGACTCTGAAGATGGACAGGAAGGGCCCTCAACTCTGGCTTCTCCGGCTCGCAGGAATATTCCCCTGTGCGTGAAAAGGGAGTATTACCTACTGACTGAGTTATGCTCAAGCCTCCCACTCTCTTCCAACCCTCCACGATACCCTTCCACGATTCCCCGTGAAGTCTCACCTTAGGGTCTGAAAGGACGAGCTCTCCATCCTGCTTCTGATGCAGGGGCGCGTTAAACCCAGTTACTTCACTGGATTGAGGTTGAATGGGAGCTCAGGTAAGCTTGATTATACTGGTAAGGCACTGTAAAAGTTCTGTTGCAAGTTCGAAAGTTCAAGCTTTAAATAATAATGTTCATTGCCTTTTTTCAGGTGATGAATGAAGATTCCTTTGGAAACTCCTTGCAATTAAGTGCTGATGTTGATGTCTTTTCCCCATAGGGGCCGGGGTTCGGAATGCCGGAGATATGGCGCCGACCCGAAGTGAAACGTGCAGTTCCAGTAAAGATCTGGTAAGTCCTAGATGAGCGCTCAGGTAATGTTTTTGCATTCGCTCATCTAATGTCTTTGTCTTTTTTCCCCATAGGGGCCGGGGTCCTGCTTGGAAGCAGCAAGACCCGAAATGAAATGGGAATGACCCAACAGGTAAGTCTTAGAAGGAAACTGAGCTTTTCCTATTCCCTTCCTTCTCTCACCTCTTATTCTTGTCTTTTTCTCTAGGCTCTGGGAAGTGGCTGTGCATCCGGATGATCGCTGCTGAAGATGGAGGAACCCAGGAAAGGTGAGTGAAATGCAGCGCTGCAGCGATCGTAACGAAATGCTTTTAAAAATGATGTCTTCCCTTTCAGGATCGTCGGTGGTGTCTCCGTGGTGCAGATTAGCTGGTAGGTCTCTTGTCTCCCTTTTGCAGGTGACCCAGGATGCCGACAGGCGTGGCTGAAGTACAGATGCAGGAGCTGACACAGTGAGCGTCCAGCTGCGAGGAGCAGAACAACGCGAAGCATGAGTTGCTGATCGGGTGTGGTTTAAATAGCTTTGGAAGAAGTTCCAAAAGTGTATCCTTCCTCCGATCAGGTATGTATCCTTCCCTGACCACACCCGGGTGGAAAGTAATCCCACAGGTAAAGTAGTTCCATTCAGGCCTCAAGAGGGCCTGGATGTGGCAGCATGGTCTGCATCAGGTAAGTGCACATTAAAACACTTGAACACATGTCTAGCTTTATGAGCCTGGCGCCTAAGGCGCCAGGACAGGGGTCCAACATGAGCCTGGCGACTGCGTCCAAAGGGCCCCAGCTTGGGCCCGCTGGCGCTCCCCTGGGGGAAATGATGCCTGCCTCTGGGGTTGCTGGGTCGGACCTGGCTCCTTGGAGGTAGGCATCATGACAGTACCTACCAAAAGTAGGGGATACAGGATGTCAGACAAAGTACGGTCTTATATTAAGACCGAGGTCAACAAGATGTTAGACCTTGGGGTGATTGAACCCTCTAGTAGTCCCTGGTCCCGCCCTGTGGTTTTGGCTCCAAAGGCAGGCACTTCTGAATTGAAGTTCTGCGTGGATTACAGGGCTCTGAATGCTGTCACCAAGACATATGCACACCCCTTGCCTCGAACAGATGAGCTGGTGGATACTTTGGGTGCCTCCAAGTACCTCAGCACGTTTGACCTCACTGCTGGCTATTGGCAAATAGCTTTAGCAGAACATGCCAAGGAGAAGACAGCATTTTCTACTCCAGACGGCCTTTACCAATTCCGGGTAATACCGTTCGGGTTGAAGAATGCACCTGCCACTTTCCAGAGGCTTGTGAATCATGTGTTGAATGGGTTGGACGAATTCTGTCTTGCATATCTGGACGATATAGCAGTTTTCAGTGCCACCTGGGAAGACCATGTGAAACACCTCGGGATTGTGCTCCAGGCTCTTAAGAAAGCACACCTGACCATAAAGGCTAGCAAATGCCAGATTGGACAAGGCTCAGTGGTTTACCTTGGACATGAAGTAGGTGGAGGGAGGATACAGCCTCTTCCCAGTAAAGTACAAGCAGTACAAGACTGGCCTACCCCCACTACGCAAACCCAAGTGAGAGCCTTCTTAGGACTCATGGGGTATTAACGCAATTTTGTGGCAGACTATGGCACCATAGCTGCCCCTCTGACTGCCCTCACAACTCCGAAGAAACCCAAGAAGGTAACTTGGACCGACGAGTGTGAGAAGGCCTTCAATGGCTTAAAAGACTCCTTGTGCCAGGCCCCTGTCCTCAGGGCCCCTGATTATCAAAGACCTTTTAACGTGCAGACGGACGCCTCTGACATTGGGATAGGAGCTGTACTATCACAAGTAGATGAGAAGGGTAAGGAACACCCTATCGGTTTTATTAGTCGCCAGCTTAAGGACAGAGAGCTCAGATGGTCCACGGTAGAGAAAGAATGTTTCTCTGTTGTGTGGGCCCTAAGGAAGCTGAGGCCCTACCTCTATGGGACCCACTTCACTGTGCAAACTGACCATAAGCCGTTAAAGTGGCTGATGAACATGAAGGGCGAGAATCCAAAGTTGATTAGGTGGTCCATAAGTCTACAAGGCTTCGACTTCACTATTGAGCATAGGCCAGGTGTCCAACATAGCAATGCTGATGGGTTGTCCAGAATGTTTAACCAACCTGAACAAGAGACTCATCCAGGGGTGGATTAGTTCCCCCTATCCATAGTCTGGGAGGGGCGAGTGTTAGGAAAGATTTCGTAATTGTAGGTAATTTTCCTTCCATGTGGCAACCCCTAAACTTTTTGCTGTTGTTTTTCACCTTGTTCTTGACTTTGCCAGAGAAGTGCAGCCTTCTGCCGCACTCCTCTGGGCTTTCGCTCCTTTTCTTACGGGGAAACTGACATGCCCTTAAAACAGTCAATTCCCGGGGAACGCTGTTTCCCGTAGTTTCTTTTATCATGTTGTGGCTTTAGTGCAACATGACACAAGAGGGCACTGTAAGCTAAGTTACAGCTCTCTTGGGTCTCTAGCCTTCTACAGGCCCTAGATACTCGTTTAGGATTGTATTTGATCTGTGCAAGTAATTCAGGGACGGGAATGGTGGCAGCGATCGTTTTCTTGTGTTTTGAGCTCCTTTTGGCGTTCTAAGCGCGTTTCTCGCGCTTAACCCAAAATGGTGGCCTGGCTCCCAAAATGGCCAGACCACGAGGCTCCTTTGTCCTGTCCGCTGACCGTCTTGCTCCCTTCACCTTCCCCAGGTCGAGCCGACCCGGGGCCTTCCTTATTTGGGCATGTACTTTCCCGCGAAACACGGATGCTTTCGTGGGCTTCTACATGTCGTGTGTGTGCCTCCAGGATGTGGGCTGGGATGTCTGGTCCCAATACACATCCTGGGTGCCAGAGAGTCTAGGGTGGTGTGAATGCCTGGGACCACCGTGGTCTGTGATTGGTCCACGAATGGTGTGAGTGTTGATGAGCGGATCTCCCATTGGGTCCCCTCCGTTTTGGCGCGAAGGGAACCGTGGATAAGAGGGGGCTGGAAACACCACTACCATGTCGATCTCCTGAGTTCTCACGAACGAAGGAATACAGGAGCCAAGTATCCTGCAACCAAGAGGCTGGACCGAGGAATCGCTGGTGACCCGCTGAAGGACTCCTCCTTTGCACTGCTGTCGCCTTGTGAAACCCTTTTCACCTTTGATCGAACCAGAAGGCCTGTACTGGTACTTCGACCCTTGGAATAGCGGGAACAGCTATTCTTGGCATCTTCACCATCTCCTGCCAGTAAGCCTTCGGAAGCGTCTCTGGGCCATCCAGTTGACTGACCAGCTTACACGGGAGTCTTGCTCTGTAACCGCCGCCAGGTTGTGTAGTATTTCGAGTCCTTGTCACTCTCACACGCTTCGTACACTTGGCATTCCCAGGTCTGAAGTGAGTAGTGTACAGTTGGCTCAGATACACACGGCCGCTCGTTGCCCTGCTGTGGTGACAAACTGTGCGGGTTTCTTCGATTGGGACGTCTTTTTACTCAACACGATGACGAGGCGTTCCCTGCTCTTCTGAACCTGCCAGCTGCTGAAACTGACGCGGAGAAGCCTGGGTCTGCTTGCATCGGGGACCGGTGAGTAGCATAGCTAGGATCTGGTCGCCCTCCTGCAGGAGCCCATTGCTTTTCCCCGCTGTGTAAAACAGCACCCTTTTGTCCGTACTCGCGCTCTGCTTCTGCCCACTGTGGAGGCTGCGCTTGAGTCGCGGAACTTGTTCTTCTTCTGTGTGCACTAAACTGAACTGCCTGACTTCCTCCGAAGAGCTTCTCCTTTTGCCCGTTGGCACCAGCGCGTGCAGGTACTTTGAGCACAAGGCTCCACTCTTCGCAGGACTCGGACTTCCATCTAGTTAGGTGCCTCTGAAGGCGAACTGAGTCTAAAGCATTATCTCGCACTGCCTGTTTTCCTTCCCTTTTAGGTGGACTACACATTTCGTGCATATAACGCTTGCGACTGTCGTATTTGTATATATATTGTGTTGATATGGTATGTGTTGGTTTAATATTGTGATATTGTGATTTTCTCGCTACGGTCATTGTTTTAAAGGCCTTAAAATAAATGTGTATATATTTTTATATAACAACTGTTTGGAGTAGTTTGTAAGTGATCTTGCTTTGTGTGCTCATTGCGGGCTTTCAGTCACCCTCACCCCTCTTGAGACCTAGTCTTGACCGCCGCGATCGCTACCTTGATTGGTCTGGCTCGTCCAGAGGTTACCCTGTTCCAAGTAATTAGGTTGGCCTTCTGAACTTCTGCGCCACCAGGACAGAGTTCAGAAATCCGTTTCAACAGCGACTGGCTCAGCGTAGTGGATTTTCAGGACGCGTACATGCATATCCTGATTTGGGCTCCACACAGAAGGTACCTCCGTTTCTCTTTGGGAGAGGAGCACTTCCAGTTTCGGGTGCTTCCTTTTGGACTCAGCTCGGCGCCGCGTGTCTTCACGAAGATGTCGGTGATTGCGGCCTATCTTCGTCTTCAGGGTATCCATGTGTATCCTTATTTGGACGATTGGTTTCTACGCAGCCCTTGTCCGCTGGCGGCAGCGGGCAACCTCCAGTCTCACCTTCAGCTCCTGTTCCATCTTGGGCTGTCGGTGAACTGGCGGAAATCCTCCATGGCGGTCTCTCAGGACCTGATTTTTCTGGGTTTTCGTTGGAACACGATTGACTGCAGAGTATACCTGACCGGGGACTGAATGGCGGATCTGTTGGCCACGTGTCAGATGTTTGCGCAGTCGGAGAGTATGTCGGCCTGGTGGTTCCTCGTGTGTGCTGGCTCTTCCTCGTCTCAAAATGAGATGGACCCAGATGGCCCTTCGGAATTCATGGCGTCAGGCAGTGGACCCAGACTCCATGCGGATAATGATTCCGGATTCCATGAGAGTGGACCTGGATTGGTGGTCATCTCTCAGCAATCTGTCTGGGGGCGTGGGGTTTCAGGACCCGGTCCCTATGGTGACGATCACGACGGACTCCTCCCTCCTAGTGTGGGGTGCGACGTTAGATCTCCTTCAGGTCTCGGACCTCTGGTCGCCTCAGGACAAGCTCCTGCACATAAACCATTTGGAGCTTCTGCCGATTTTCTTGGCGCTCAAGGCGTTCAGACCGGTCATTGTCAACAAAGTGGTCCGCATAAGAACGGACAATGTGGTGTCAATGTATTACATCAACAAGCAGGGGGAAACGAAGTCTTCTGTCTCCCCCCCCCCTCCCTCTTGGACCTGTCCATCCAGATTTGGGAGTGGGCAGTGCTTCATGGTGTCTGGCTGCTTGCAGTGCACATCCCGGGCCAGCTGAATGTCACAGCAGATGCCCTCAGCCGGCGGACAGTGGTCAACTACGAGTGGGAGTTGAAGGCGGAGGTCCTCTCAGGGATTTTCTCGCGCTGGGGCACACCGCAGGTGGACCTTTTCGCGACGGCGGCAAACAAGAAGCTTCCCTTGTATGCCTCCAGAGGGGTGCTGGGAGCCTCCTCTCTGGGGGATGCTCTAGAGATTCCATGGCACCTTCCCGCCTCTGCCTCTGGTTCACTGGGCAATTTGGAAGTTGAAGAGCTCAGTGAACTGTTCTCTTCTACTGATAGCCCCGTGGTGGCCGGCCAGGTTTTGGTTCTCATAACTCCAACACCTGTCGGTTTATCCGCCGATCAGGTTACCGGTAACTCCCGATCTTCTCCACCAGGGGGAGCAGCAGCTGTGGCACCCCTCCCCACAATCGCTCAGCTTGGCGGCTTGGTGCCTGAGTTCAGGTCTTTAGATCATCTGAATTTGTCTGCGGATAACATGCGTATTATCCAGGCAGCCAGAAAACCCTCGACCAGATCTCAGTACAAGAGTACATTTCTCAGGTTCTGTCATTGGTGTCTAGAGAAGAAATTGGATCCAAGTGGGGCCACGGTTGAAACAGTGTTGTCCTTCGTGTCCTCCCTAGCAGAGTCAGGGGTTCATGTTCCCGCAGCGGAGCACCGGAGACCCAAAGTGAAAGCCACAGCAGGCAGAAACACAACGGGGTTGTGTTTGAAAACGCTGCGGTTTTTCTTTCCGAGTTTCTCGGGCTCCTCCGAGCCAGAGGAGCCTGAGAAACTTGGAAAGAAAAACCGCAGCGTTTTCAAACACAACGTTGTATTTGTTTGCGGTCGCTTCAAAAGCGACCGCAAACATAAATACGTTTTTAAAGCTGCGGTTTTATTTCTAAGTTTTCCGGGCTCCTCCAGCCCGGAAAACCTAGAAAAAAAACCGCAGCTAGTGCTTATTTTTTAATTTCAATAAATAGCACTTACCGAGATTCAGCTGCAGCTTTCCTGCTCTGGTCTCCGGTCCCCGTCCTCCGCGTACAGCACCAATGAAGGAAAAGCCACCCAGCGGTAGCATTTGTTTACTACAGCTGGCTGGCTTTTCCTTCATTAGTGCCGCAAAAGCCAGCACAGGCGGGCATCCATTTCACAAAATGGATGCGCCCATGTGCTTGCTTTTGCGAATTTTGAGCTTTAAAAAAAAGTGCTAGTATTTTTTTAATGTTGCCCATCTATTTTTAAAATAACATTTTTTTACTGGACTATCCCTTTAAGCCCCCAATGCAATATCATGTAAGAATTGATGCTTCAAATGATAAGTCTCAGTCCATGACGGGGAATTCCTTGTGAGAATGACCGTGGAAGTTGAAGGTAGGCATGGTATCCAAACGCTGAAAATCCCGACTGGCGGGATTTTTGTCCGACGATTAGAGGGGCGACTCTGCTAGTCGGAAGAAAGTCAGGTGCTCACGGTCCTGTAGTGGATCCCGCCACTCTTCCTCCTCGTCAAGGCGTTCGAAACAAAGGCACCCCCAGTCGCCTTCTTCGTCAAGTAAGTGCCCCTGAGAGGGTGACATGCTGGACCAAAACGTCAACACCAGCAGAGTGGGAAGCTTTCCGCTTGAACATGCTTAAGCTTTTTGAAAAGCAGGGCAAGACTACGTCCGTGCCTTCTGAGGAAGGCGGCAAGGAGCAGTCTCGGCCTGATAATCGCACGCCCTTAAGCCTTAGTTCACGGCGTGATCCACATCGAGCGCCATCGAGGCCTTGTGAGAAGGTGTCGAAGGATCACTCGAGACAGGAGAGAGAGGACACAAGCTCCGGCGTCATCAAGCTCTACGAAGCCCTCAAAGCCATCAACGCCGTTGTTGGTGTCCATTGGGTCTTTGACGCTAATCAAGCCATCAGTGCCTTCGGTGCCATTGTTGATGCCGAAACCATTGGCGCCGCTGGAGCCTAGTTTACCGGCTTTGCCTTAAGGTCCAGTGGACCCGCCAAGGAAGACTAAGTCTGCATCTTTGACGCCTCCTAAGCCTCTGGGCTCTGTGCCAGAAAAGTATTTTGTCCCCCTTCCTGAAAAGGATTTTTTTTAGGAACCTCTATTCAATTTTTTAGGAACTTTCGGACAACACGGTGGCCATGCACTACCTCAACAAGAGGGGAGGCGTGGGGGTCACTACCACTGTGTAGAGAGTCAATGCAGCTCTGGTATTGGGCTATTCAAGAAGGAATCTCCCTATCAGTGGTTTACTTGGCCTGGGAGGAGAACACGCCGGCGGACGCTCTGAGCAGGCAGTGCAGTCTCCCATGAGTGGGAACTAGCTCAGGAAGTCCTTCAAGAGATCTTCGCCCTTTGGGGAACCCCTCGGGTGGATCTGTTTTGTGAACGGTATCAACCGGAAGTGCGAACTGTACTGCTCAAGGCAATTTCCTCAGAGGAGCTCAGGCGACGTGCGGTGGATTGGGAATTCCCACTGCTGTACGCGTTTCCTCCAGTCCCCGTCATTCCTCAAGTCATCAGGCGGTTGAGGAGGTTCGGGACCCGCATGATCCTCATTGCCCCGGATTGGGCCAGGAAAATGTGGTACCCGGACCTTCTGGATATGTCCATCTGACCTCTGATATGTTTTCCGCAAAGGGAGAATCTTCTCTTGCGAGAGGTGGGTTGGGTTCTCCATTCAGAGGTCAACACTGTCAACCTTCACGCTTGGTTTCTGAAAGGTGGAGGTACAAGGATTGGGACCTCCTGGATGACGAAAGTTGATGTGTTTTATTTTTTTATTTTTTTTAGTGTTTGCGTCAATTTGCTGTGAGCAATGTGGTAGAAATGTGCTCCCCATCCTGACATTGAGTCTGTGGTAAGAGTGGCTTGAACTCTGGGGGGGGGAGGGTGGTAAATGATTTTCCCAGCAGAAGTTTCTCTTGTTCACCACCGCAGAGAATGAACTAGATTCTGTCTAAATTAGCACTAGATCGTCCCACTGACCGCTTGCTTGTTACCATTGCTTCGCTAGCCACTCTTGCATCTGATGCAGGCGCAGTCGGGCATTAAGTACTATGTAAATGAAGGAGGCCATCATCCATAGTAGGCGCATGGCCTTCCTCACGGTGATATAACAACCGGCTACATAATGTGTAATTTGACATAGGAAATTTTGTAACCTCTCGTTGTAGAGGAAGACTGAGTCTTTCTTTTGGATTTGTGTTCCAAGAAACTGTTTTGTTTTGACTTATCAACAAGAGTTCTTGTTGATTGAGAGGCACAGTTTGTAAAGCAGGTTGATGACCTTTGAGAGGCACAGTTTGTAAAGCAGGTTGATGACCTCTTGGGTGTTTTGATGACCCTCTTGAGTTGTCTTTCCTGTAATTACCCAGCACTGGAATAGACTCTCTGCACAGGTGGGCAGCTGCCAGTGCAAGTAAGTTTGTGAACACTCTTGGCGCTGAGGATATGCTAAAGGGAAGCACTTGGAACTGGCAATGAGTCGTGCTTACCTTGAACCCAGGATACTTTGTGTGCTGGCAACATTGAAATATGAAAGTATGCTTCGAGGGGATTGGGTCCTCCGGCGTATTCCTTATCTATGACAGTAATCACCACAGCTGTGCTGTTTCAGAAAATCTTTCTGCGTTGATGACGTTGATACGCTGCCCTCGAGGACCTCCACCTACGGCCGACGTCACTGGATGTTCTAAGTAGGACGCACAACGCCCGTACCCTCTGTTCCGATTTTTCCGCGAACGTGTTTGCTTCGGAGATCTCGGCGCGCTTCAACTCTTTGGAGTTTCTCTTTCTTGGTTCTTCGAACATGTTCGTTTTGTGAAGTTTCTTCTTCGTGAAGGATGTCTACCTCGTCTTCCACCCCGCGTCCGGGATTTAAGAAGTGCGGGGACTGTGGGTCCAAGATGTCGGCTACGGACTCGCACGACTCCTGCCTCTGGTGCCTCGGGGAGGCCCATGACGCGAATGACTGTGTCGACTGCCAGTCGCTCACGTCTAAAGCCTTGCGGGAGTGCAAGAAGATGTTATCGGTAGGTAAGGTGTCTAAGCCACGGAAGTTGAGGTCTGCGGGGCTTTCGACGGACGATTCAAGAGGTGACTCTCCGCGTCATTGTCGGAAGTCCAGTGGGTCTCGGTCCCAGAGTCGGTCCTGCCACTCCTCTGCCTCTTCGAGGCACTCCGGAAGCGCCGTCATCGGTTGCCTTCCCCGTCCTCTTCCGAGGACTCCGCCCGTCGGCTTACCCTACCAAGCAGGTGATGCCGGAGGAATGGGCTTTCTTTCGGGAAGAAAATGTTAGCGATTCTCGAATCGCAGGGCACCGGTCCGTCCGCGCCTCCGAGTGGGGTCGGTCGTGATCCGGCGAGAGACACTGCTCAAACGCCTTCGGGCTCGGGGGGGTTGTCACGATTCGCAGGAGAGGTCCCGCTCGGACAAGGGGAATCTTTCTAGTCCTGCCCGGTCCAGGTCCCTGTCTTCTACGCGCTCGAGACCGTGTGAACCTGTGTCGTCTTCGAGGAAGACGTAGACGCCTTTGGCGCCGAGGTCGTCGACGGACTCTTTCGAGGCCTCGCCTCTGAAGAAGTTGTCGGCGCCCAGGCTGTCTAAGGACACGCTCGGGGCTTCGGCCATGAGGCCTGTGTCGACGCCATTGATGCTGTCGGGGGCCGCGTTTGGCGTCAACGCCGATTCACTCTATGCCCTCGACGCCTTTCGAGGCTATGTGGATGGGGGGTACCCCGAGGCTCGGTGGAACCCCCTAGAAAGGCTCTGGCCAAGGTCGAGCATGGCTTTGGTTCACATTCTGTGCCTTCTTACCGCCATCTTGAGTTCATTTCAGAGGTGGATGAGGGCTCTGATGGCATGGTTCCTAATACGGTGCCAGACGAGATTCTCTCGGGACATAGCCAATTTGAGGACCTGAGGCAGTCCCTGCATGATGCTAGTGGGCCGGACACACCTCCAGAGGTGGAGTTTTGTAGGCCTGAGCCTGGCACTCATGCCAACTCCTCGTACCGGAGCCTTATGTCGAGGGTCACAGAGTACTTGGGATGGTCTGCTCCCCCAGGGGAGTTTCTCCAGGATGACCTTACGGATATCCTCGACCTTGGTCCACCAAATGACCTGGTACTGCCGTTTCATATGGCTCTACAGAGGAGGGTGGCGGTGGCTTGGACTGCTCTGGAGAGTCTCCCGGCAGTGGGCAAGTGTATGTTGCGAAAATACCACCCAGCCAGTAGCGACCCCTGCTACTTGTCCAAGCACCCCACTCCGGAGAGTTTGGTGGTGCAGGCGGCTACAGCCCCGGCAAAGCCGGCGTCGTATCCTACCATCCCTCCTGATATGGACGACAAGCGTTTTGACGGCTGGGCGAAGGTGTTTTCTTCAGGGGGTATGGCGCTTCAGGCAGCCAACTCCGTATGTGCCTTGTCACTTTTCACGCACTCTCTGTGGAACTGTTTCCTTAGCGGCTGAACATATTCCCGAAGGGTACGAACGGGATGGTTTCCTTGCCATGGTTCAGGAGGGCAAAGATGCCATGTGTGAGGCCGTTCAGTCGGGTTTGGACATGGCAGATTGCGTGAGCCGGTCCATGGCGGCGAGCACCGTGATACACAGGTTTGCGTGGTTGCGGAAGTTGGGGTTTGCTCCTGATGTGCAGGCCCGGCTCCTCAACATGCCCTTTGACTGGGAGCATCTTTTTGGTAGCGAGGCTGACGAGAGCCTTGAGAGGTTGCAGACCTCAAAAGCTGCAGCAAAGTCGTTGGGCGCTGCAGTTCGACAACCTCCGCCTTTTCGTCCTAGGGGACAGCAATGGAGGGGAGGTTCCTTTCGTTACAAGGACGAAACATGTTTGGGGATGCTTGTGGTCTCGTGCAGAAGGGATGTGACCTAGCAGTTCGGGCTGGACTGCCCCTTTTGGGGTGGGGCCATGCCTGATTTGCATATGGTCTTTCCCTTTCTGTAATGGCTTGGCAGGCGAAGAACGATGGTCTGGAGGGTTGCCCCGAGCAATGCCAGTGGTTAAGATTCAGTCTAAACCTTCCAGCCTTCACCTTTGTTTTTGTCCTTTCGTTATTAGTCATCCTTTGGTAAATCGAGAGGAGCTGCCAGTCAAAGGGGCCACCGCAGGAGTGCCAGAGGTGGAAAACAAGGTACTCGAGGTGCCAAGGCTGCTCGGGCTGTTGCCTCTTTGCCCTCAGGCAACGCCGCAGCCGCTTCAGCTCAGTCATGAGGCCATGTCCCATGGTTCGCCGGTTGGGGGAAGGCTGGCGCAGCATCTTGCAGAGTGGCGCGCCATTACTTCAGATTTGTGGGTTCTGGAGATCATAACCCACGGCTACTGTCTTCCTTTCCGGCAGAGGCCTCAAGACAATCCACCGGGGAATCTCTCTTTGAAGAGTCCGGATCCGCTCCTTGCGCAGGAAATTCAATCCCTGCTGGAGAAAGGCGCCATAGAACTGGTGCCTGTAGCGGAGAGGAACAAGGGATGGTATTCCCCTTATTTTTTGATTTCCAAGAAAGACTGGGGATTGAGACCCATCATGGACTTACGCGGTTTGAACAAACTCCTCAGGAAGGACAAGTTCAAGATGGTTACTCTCTCTCAAGTCCTCCAGGCCCTTCCACTTCAGGACTGGTTGGTGTCTCTCGACCTCAAGGACGCTTATTTTCATGTGCCGATACATCCAAAGGACAAGAAGTACCTGAGGTTCGCGGTTGGCGACTCTTAATTTCAGTTTCGGGACCTGCTATTCGGATTGACATCCGCCCCAAGGGTTTTCACCAAGCTCATGGTAGTGGTGGCAGCGCACCTCAGGAAAGGGGGATTCACGTCTACCCCTACCTGGACGATTGGTTGATCAGGGCGCGCTCTCCCGAGCAAGTCCTGGATCATCTGTCAGTCACCTGCCACTCCCTCCACAAGCTGGGCTTCTCCCTCAACTTGAAGTCCCATTTGACACCAACTCCGAGGCTCCAGTACATCGGAACAGTGCTCGACACGTCCCTGGGGCAGTGTTTTCCTCCTCAGGTGAGGGCTCATCACATTCAGGAGATGGTGCACAAGTTTCAGCATGCCCAGAGTCTCCCAGCGTTCGAATTCTTGAGATTGCTCGGCCTCATGGCATCCTGCATTCTTCTGGTGCCAGAGGACAGGTTGCGGATGAGATCTTTGCAATGGGCACTCAAGCTCCAGTGGTCTCAGTCCTCCGGCAGGATGTCGGACCCTGTTCAGGTGCCGTCCTTGGTCGCCCAGGACCTTCTGTGGTGGGCTGTCGACGACAATCTGATGAAGGGGGCTCCATTTTGGCTACCCTGGCCGGAGGTGACAATCGTGACGGACGCATCCCTCACGGGATGGGGAGCTCATGCAACGAGTTGACAGTCAGTGGTCGTTGGGTCTCCATCGGAGTCCAGACTCAATATCAATCTGTTGGAGCTGAGGGCCGTCAGGCTAGCCCTGAAGGCTTTTCTGCCGACTGTGCGAGGGAAGGATGTCCTGCTCCTGACGGACAACACAGTGGCCATGCACTACCTCAACAAAAGGGAGGGGGGGCAGCGTCACTTCCGCTGTGCAGGGAGGCAATGCAGCTCTGGTTCTGGGCAATCCAGCAGGAAGTTTCGAGCTCGGCAGTTCATCTGGCCGGAGACGAAAACGAGACGGCGGACGCTCTGAGCAGGCAGAGCGCGATCTCTCGCAAGTGGGAGTTGGCTCAGGAGGTTCTCCTGGAGATCTTCGCCCTTTGGGGGACCCCTCAAGTGGATCTCTTCGCCTCCAGTGTCAACCGGAAGTGTGAGAGGTTCTGCTTGCGGGAATTTCCTCCAAAAGGAGCCTTAGGAGATGCGTTCGTGGTGGAGTGGTCATTCCCACTGCTGTACGCTTTTTCTCCAGTCCCCGTCATCCCGCAAGTACTGCGGAGGTTACGGAGGTTCGGTTCCCGGATGATCCTCATTGCTCCGGCGTGGGCCTGGAGGACGCGATACCTGGACCTTCTCGACTTATCTGTCCTCCACGTCGTCTTCTCTACTGAGACGATCTGCACTCACGGGAGGGGGGTCAGGTTCTCCTTCCAAAGGTCCGATCCCTCAACCTTCACGCTTGGTTTCTGAAAGGTTGAGGTATAAGGATTGGGACCTCCCTGAATACGTGATGGAGGTAATGCTATCGGCCAGACGGCCCGCAACAAAGTCCCTTTGCCGTTGGCGTAAGTTCTGCGACTGGTGCAGGGTTAAGAATGTGGATCCTTTTGCATGTAAAATTCCCATGGTTCCGTCTTTTTTGCTTTCTCTGGCCCACAGGGGCCTTCAAGTGGGAACCATTAAAGGTTATCTGGCGGCGCTGTCCATATGTGCGCTCGTCTGAAGTGATCCCATTTTAAAATTCCTTTAATTTCTCAGTTTCTGAAAGGGCGCACTAATGTGTTCCCTACGTCACCTTTGCCCGGTTAGGATTTGAACCTTGTTCTCAAGTTTTTGATGGGTGCTCCGTTTGAGCCTTTGCATTCATGCCCTTTGAGACTGTTAACTCTTAAAACTGTATTTTTGGTTGTGGTCACTTCCGCTCGCACAGTGAGTGAGTTGCAGGCACTTTCAGTTAAGCCACCCTTCACTGTGTTTCATTAGGACAGGGTTGTCCTTCGAGTTTGTCCTTCCTTTCTTCCGAAGGTGGTGTCGGATTTCATTTAGGCCAGAAGGTTGTTCTTCCGGCGTTTTATCCTTTTCCACATCCTGGTAAGGAAGAGGGAGAGGCTCCATAGGCTTGATCCTAGGAGAGCGTTAAGCTTTTATATTTCAAGAATGTCCTGGGTCAGAGTGGACGATCAACTCTTCATTGGTTACGCTGGAAAGCGTTTGGGACAAGCTGTGACGAAACAGACTTTGTCTCGCTGGATTATTTTGGCTATCTGAGAGTTACCGCTTGTCGGGTAAGGACCCACCGGTCGGCTTACGGCCCATTCTACCAGGGGTATGGCTGCCTCTACTGCCCTACAGAGGGGTGTTCCTATTCGTAACATCTGTGATGCAGCCACCAGGGCTTCGGTACATACATTTGTACGTCACTACTCCCTCGATTCCATCCGGGGGCAGGATCTGTCCTTTGGCAAGGCGGTCCTTTACTCCGCAATTTGATTGGGCATTCTAAATTTGTTTTCTAAATTCTTTTCCCACCTCCTTGCATTGGTACTGCTTTGGGAGTCTGTCATAGATATGGAATACGTCGGAGGACCCAATCCCCTCGAAGAACAAGTTACTCTCTTACCTGGTAACGTTCTTTCGATGGGATGGTCCGACTACGTATTCCATAACGCTCCCTCCCTGCCTTCCCCGCTACAGAGTTTCTTATGCGATTGCAGCTTACGTTTCTGCAAGGATGTGTGGTCAGACTGGCAGAAGACTGGTGCCACACGTTCTGGGGAAAAAACTACAACTGAGGCTACGGGCGTTGTGCGTCCTACTTATAACATCCAATGACGTCGGCCATCGGAGGTCCTCGAGGGCGGCGTATCGACGCAGGACGCAGAAAGACTTTCCGAAGCAGCACAGCTGTGGTGATTACTGTCATAGATATGGAATACGTCGTCGGACCATCCCATCGAAAGAACGTTACCATGTAAAAGAGTAACTTGTTCATCTTCCATATCCAACGTTGCCATGTAATCCCCTGTTTTAACAGCAGGATCACCTCCTGAAGGGTTGTCATTGTAAACTTTTGGGGTTTGACATAGGTTTTTGCTGGTCAAAGGTTTAACACAATGCACATACTTAAATCCTTTTTGGGAACAAGGAAGTAAGTTGAATAAATACCCTTGTTTACCTCGCGAGGAGGGACCAGTTCTACCGCTTCTTTTTGAAGACATGCCTGGATTTCTTTCTGAAGAATTTGTTTTTTGTTGCAACATTTTGCACCGTTTTGTAGGATGAGGTTTTGATCGGAACTCTATGGAGTATCCTTTTATTACAGTGGAAATCGCACACTTGTCAAAAGTGATTGCCTCCCATGCTTAGGTGTAGTGTGATATTCTATTCGACTGCTAGTGGGGTAACATGGGAGGGGACCTGAACTGGGGCATCTGTTTTTTGGGCAGTGGCGCCGTTGGAGGTTGCAGCCCGATCGATATCTACTTCTAACCCCTCCTAAACCCTCCTTGATGGGTTGGCTGGAAGGGGGTAGCCAGCGCAGTGCTTAGATATTTATTTTGGCTGAATATAGACTGAGGCCATTGGATAACTTTGGCCTTGAAAAAACCTACGTGTATTAAACACGCCTCTTTGTGCATATGGTTTGTTTGAGATTCGTCCTAGAGACTAAGTTTCATGTTCTTGTTTGGCTGTCAAGGGCGTCATTTACTGCCTTCCCGAAGTGCACACTGCTTTCGATTGGCATATTTTTTAAAGTGTTGATTGTGTTTCCAATTTAAAGCCTGACTGATGTAGCCAGGAATGGCGTTTTAGTATGGTTCCTTCGGCAACAGTTCTGCCTGCATGATCTGCTGCCTCGAGGTTGCCTTTAATAATGTTATTTGCCACCTGTCTACCTTCATTGACCGTTTATAAAATTTCTGTACGAATAGGGCCTGGGACAGAATCTAGCTGCATTTGCACCTTATCTCAAAGGGACCTATTGTAGCTGGAGAGCAGGGTAGTGTTAGCAATTTGTACCTGGTAAGCGGCTGATGTTGCCACCTTTTTTTCCCAGTGCAAAATGTTTCCTGTTCTTTCTCTGGGTGCCTCAATAGATAATGGTTTCCCTGCCCTTTTGCTTGTGTTGGTAACCACCAAGGAGTCAGGTTTGAGATGACCCTTGATGTACAAAGGGTCTGAAGGTGCAGTTCGGAACGTTTTTTTTCTATTCTGGTGTTAACAGTCCTGGTAAGTGATGGTGTAACTAGAGAGGGTTGTATCCTTTTATTTATTAACCGTAGTAGAGGTATACGTTGAGCTACTGCAGATTTGTCATATAGCATCTCGTCTACGAAATCTGGATCTTGGGGAATAGCCAGCGTTGGTATTTTAACGTGATCTGCTGCCCTTTTGAGAAGATCACTGTATAAGACCTGATCGTGCACAGCAGAGTCAGCGACTGGCTGCTCAACATGTGGAGGTAAGAGTGTTGTCATTACCAAATTGATCGTTCTAATAGCCTGTATTTTCTTGATCTACATCAATGACTTCGTCTTGTGTAGGATTGGTAGCATGGGGCTGTTATAGGTCATCCCCTTGTAATCTGGAGACTTTAGAGGATGGCTCTCCTTGCTTTATTTGTATTTGTTCTCTCTAAGTGGGCATTTTTCCATAATATTTACAAAGGAAGAGACCTTGTTCATAGTTTCTTTGAATGTTTCCTTTTTCCAAGGGTTTGAATGTGTGTCTTGAAATTAAACCTCTTCAGGGATATGTTATCGGCTATAACTTGATGCCCGAGACAAATGAGAAGAAACTTCTGAGTAATGTGTTTTTTTTTTTTTTTTTTTTCTTTTTTCTTTTTTCGGCAACGCATGGGAATGTGAACCTTTCGATAGTTGTTTGTCGAAACACGCTCAGTGGTGTGCGGAGCAGTGTGAACTGGCGTCTGTTTCGGCAAACTTTTTGGTGTGTGCACGGTTGAAACTTGCCGCCCGTGTTTTATGTGTGGATGTCTTTTTCGCTCGACGTTTGCCTTTTTGGGCTGTCAAGGTGTGCACGAGTTGTGGGCACAGAAGACTAAGGCAGAACTGCTGGCGGAGCGTTTCTGGTCCACGTGGCCATGCTTCAACTTATGTTTTGTCGAAGGGCTGCTGGGGGTTGTGTGTTTTGATCGATAGAGAGTGAGGTTCCCCCTAGGTTTTTGTATGTCCGTGTGTGCCACTGTCACCACATGTAGTCTCCATATCGATGCAGCAAGCATGCCTTTCAGATGGGGCTGGGGGGGACTGGCACTTGGGAAGCTGCTGCTCCCGTTTAATCTTCGGTGTCACTTTGCGCACTAAACGCATCCTGCTGCGCCTGCTGGCACGCTATAGCAGCTTCCGCCTGCATGACGTGGGCCGCCCAACCGTTAAGTCCTTGAAAGTCTTAGGTCGAAAAAGCTGGCTTGAGATGCAGCTTTTTTCACAGTGATCACAAGGAAGGCACTGATTGCACACCTTATTGGTGTCCTTCCAGGTATACTTTTTATAGCAGGAGGGGCAGAATTTAAAGGGAGTGTTCTCCATGATAATAGGAACTTGTAAAGATGTAAGTAGGAATGAGCAGGGAAGTGAAATGGTATGCATTCTCTAAGGGACACATGGAATGTGACCACGTCCTCTCCCGACTGTGTAGGCCAAGGCCAGAGGTAGGCTGAAGCCGTTAAGGCAGTTAACGAGGAGTCTCTGTGATTATCTTAGTCTGTTGACAGTCCATCGAGAAGAAAGAACTGTGTTGGGCCAACGTGATATTAACTGTAAGTAATGAAAAGAAATCAAGGCAACAAGGCACAAGCTCTGCAATTTGCGACTGTCCACTATGGCGGAAGAATCAATTTGATTCAGTAGAAGCGCTCCAACACTCCTTTTATAACTTTTGTTTTGCCGTAGTTGATTGTCGGACCCTTTTCAATGCAACCTTAATGAAATAGTCACTTGTTTGAGTGCGCTAGAGTTCAGGGCAATTGCGTCATCAGTATCTTTATGTTCTTGCTAAACTTTAGGGCATCTGTTTGCAGATATTCTAGTTTGACGACGATCTTATTGATGAAATATGTTAGCGCATGAACACTGCCTTGTCTTATCCCCACGCTAATGTCCATCAGGCTGTCCTATCCTAGGCTGGGCTCCAACAAACTCTAGTTGTGTTGCAATTGTAAATACCCTGGATCGAATAAAACAATAGGGTTGCAGCATCCAGAACTTGCAGGGCCTCCCATAATTTGATCTTGGGATCCACAACAAATGTGCTTTTCAAATCGATGCATGTTGCATAAAGACTCCTTCTCCTGAGTGCAACATACTTTTGAAGAAGCATATATATCATCTAAAGGATTAGTCGACTGTACTAATATGAGGCTGAAAACCACACGGGAGATGGCTAATTATCTTATATCGTACCTATCCTGGAGTAGCAGAACCCTCGCATAACTTTCCCGACTGCATCACGCATAGAGATGGGCCCATAATTGGCAGGATCCTCACAGCCTCCGTTTCAAATGGATTGTGTCCTCCAACGTATTCCTCATCTTTGACATGTAATGTCCACAGCTCGGCTCCTTTGTAAATATTTCAGCAGAGGGTGCCCTGTGCCGATGGCATCGGTTTGATGTCCCTCGAAGGCCTCTGTCGAGGGTGACGTCATTGGATGTTATAAGTAGCATGCACAGCGCCTGTAGCCTCAGTTCCGTTTTTTCTGCAAAAGTGTTTATTGTGAAACCCGATTATTTCTTCGTCTTCTACCCTGACCACCCCAAAGACGGGATTTCAGACGTGTCGGGACTGCGGCTCCAAAATGTAGGACAGATTCGCATCGCATTTGTCTGTGGTGTCTCGGCGAGAGCCACGATACGGATGACTGCTCGAAATGTCAGTCGTTGACTGCCAAGGCCTTGCAGGAACGTAAGGAGAAAATAAAGGTTGGGAAGGTATCCAAGCCCGTAAATCCCAGCCTGCTGGACTTTTGTCCGATGAGTCGAGAGGGGACTCTCCTGGTCGGAAGAAGTCCAAGCGGTCTCGATCTAGGAGTGGTTCCCGCCACTCGTCCTCATGGAGGCGGTCCAGGAAACGGCACCATCAGTCGCCTTCCTCGTCCTCTTTGTCCGACGCCTCCCCAAGAAGGATGGTATGCCCGTCCAAGTCATCGACCCTGGCGGAGTCGGATGCTTTCAGGGTGGCGATGATGAAAGTGTTTGAGAAACATGGCACTGTTCCGCCCGCGCCTTCTGACGAAGCCGGCAAGGAACGTTCTTGGCCGTATACTCGTGTGCCTTCAAGCCCGGGTAGACGGTGTGATAAACACTGGGAGCCTTCACGGCCCCATTCGGACAAGGCATCGAAGGGTCACCCGAGTCGTGCCAAGGTCTTCATCTCCGGTAAAACCAGCGAAGCCTTCGACACCCTGGAAGTCCTTGAAGGCATCGGTGCCATGCTCGTCGAGTGTGCCTGTCTGGTCTTCAACCCTGGTTGGGCCCTCTACGCTGTTGACGCCGTTGTCGACGCCATCGGAGGCATCAACGCCATCAGTGTAGGCTGGGGCAATTTTGACAAAGAATGTCCCTGTACTTGTGGACCCTCCATGGAAGGCTACTGCTAAGTCTGTAAGACCTGCACCTGATAAGAGGTTCGCTCCTCTTCCCAAGGAAGGACTTTTCTAAGTCCATCACTGACATTTATGAGGAGAAGCAGTCTGAGGATGTTGTCCTGTTTGTCCTCCAGTATGCGACCCCTATTTCTCCTGAATGCCTCATTTCAGAGCAGAGTAGGATGGAGGATCTTTGTCAAACCTTGCACAATGCCAGTGGTATTTACACTTGAGCTGGAGTTTGGCAAGCCGGACCTAGGGGAGTATGCTGATTCCTCATATCGCAGGCTCATGTCTAGGGTTGTGGAGTATCTGGGCTGGTCCAGGCCTCCTCTACACTTTGAGCAAGATGCCCTTACGGATGGATATCTTGGATCAGGGTCGGTCTACCGACCCTGTGTTTTGCCGTTTCATATGGCTCTGCAGAAAAAGGGTGGCTGCAAAGTGTTGCACCCTGGATGCTATTACGGCGGTGAACAAGTCTCTGATGAAAAAATACCACCCATCCAGTAGCGACCCCGGCTACTTGTCCACTCGCCCCACACCTGAGAGTTTGGTGGTCCAAGCAGCTACGGCAAAGCAGGCGGCGTACCCTACAATCCCTCCTGATAGATGATCAGCGTATGGATGGATGGGCACGCAATGTGTTTTCTGCTGGGAGTATGGCGCTAAAACTGTCCAACTCTAATTGTGCCTTAGCAAAAAAATGTTTGCACACTCTATGGAATTGTATTTAGTTAGCGGCTGGGCATATTCCCGAAGGGGAAGAATGGTATGGTTTTCTGGCTATTCAGGATGGCAAGGATGTCATGTGTGAATCCCTTCAGTCTGGGTTGGAGATGCCAGATAGTGTGAGCAGGACCATGGCTATGGGCACCATGATGCGCAGGTTTGCATGATTGAAGACGGGTTTTGCACCTGATGTGCAGGCTCGTCTTCTCAGCATGCCCTTTGACAGGTCTCATCTGTTTGGCATCAAGGCTGACGAGAGCCTTGAGAAGTTGCAGACCTCGAAGGCAGCTGCCAAGTCTTTGGACGCTGCTGTCGGGCAACCTCAGCCTTTTCGTCTTGGGGGACAACAATGGAGGGGTGGATCCTTTTTTGTTTCTGCTCCTCATTTGGAAGGGCGAGAGGAATGGCCAGTCATAGGGGCCAACGTAAGTTTCCTCGTGGTGGACGAGGTATGGGTGCCAAAGCCGCTCAAGCTGCAGCCTCTTTGCCATCAGGCACTGCAGCAGCCGCTTCAAAACAGCTCTGAGGCCTTGGTTCACTGGTAGGGGGCAGTCTGTCTCAGCATCTAGAAGAGTGGCGAACCATTACTTCGGATGCGTGGGCTCTGGAAACAATTGCCCACGGCTACTGCCTACCTTTTCTTCGGCCTCACGGCAATCAACCGGGGAAGCACTCTGAAGATTCTGGATCTGCTCCTTGTGCAGCAAATATTGGCCCTGCTGGAGAAAGACACTATAGAACCAGTGTCTGTGGCGGAGAGGAACAAGGGTTGGTATTCCCTGTATTTTTTTATTCCCAAGAAGGACGGAGGACTGAGACCCATCTTGGACTTATGGTGCTTGAACAAGTTCTTCAGGAAGGATAAGTTCAAGATAGTCACTCTTTCTCAGATCCTTCAGGCCCTCCAGCTTCAGGATTGGTGTGTCATTGGTCCTGCAGGATGCTTATTTTCATGTGCCGATCCATCTCAAGCACAGGAAATACCTGACGTTTGCAGTTTGCGGCTCGCACCATCAGTTTTGACATCTCAGGAGAGGGGGATACGCGTCTGCCCCTACCTGGATGATTGGCTGATCAGGGTGTGGTCTACCGAACAGGCCTTGGATCATCTTCGCATCACCTGCCACTCCCTTCACAAACTGGGCTTCTTCCTCAATTTCAAGAAGTGACATGCCACCTTCCCAACAGCTCCAGTACATTGGAGCTGTGTTGGACACTTCCTTGGAAGTGCTTGCCACCCAAGGTGAGGGCTCAACACATTGTCCAGATGGTTACCAAATTTCAACATGCCCCGAGTTTTCCGGCTTTCGAATTCTTAAGGTTGCTCGGCCTAATGGCGTCCTGCATTTTTCTAGTGGCAGAAGCCCGACTGAGATCCCTTCAATGGGCTCTCAAGACGCAATGTTCTCAGTTCTCAGGCAGGATGTTGGATCTCATTTGGATTCTGTTCCGGGTATCACAGGATCTTCTGTGGTGGGCCTGCGAAGGAAATCTCATGAAAGGCGAACCTTTTTGGCAACCGAGGCCGGAGGTAACCGTAGTGACAGTCTCTTCCCTTAAAGGGTGGGGGCTCACGCTAACAATCTGACCGTCGGCGTTCGTTGGTCTCCATCGGAGTGCAAACTACACATCAATCTTTTGGAGCCGAGAGCAATCAGGCTAGCACTGAAGGATTTCCTGCCGTCTGTATAGGGGAAGAATGTCCTGATGATGACGGACAAAACGGTGGCTGTGCATTACCTCAACAAAAGAGGTGTAGGGTCACTACCACTGTGCAGGTTGGTGATGTAGCTCTGGTTGTGGGCAAATCAAGAGGGAATCTACTTGGCGGCGGTGCTTCTAGACCGAGAGCATAACACGGCGGCGGTCGCTCGGAGCAGGCAGAGCGCAGTCTCCCAAGAGTGGGAGATAGCCCAGGAAGTCCTTCAGGAGATCTTTGCTCTTTGGGGAACCCCGCAGGTGGACCTGTTCGCGACTGGTGCCAACCGAAAGTGCGAGAGGTACTGCTCACAGGAATTTCCTCTGGGAGGAGTTTTAGGAGAAGCGTTCGTCTTGAATTTGTCATTCCCGCTTCTGTACACGTTTCCTCTGATCCCCATCATTCCTCAAGTTCTAAGGAGGTTACGGAAGTTCGGGTCCCACAAGATCCTAATTGCTGTGGATTGGGCCAGGAGAGAGTGGTACACGGACCTTCTAGCCATGTGCATCTGTCCTCCCTTACGTCTTCCCTAAAGAGTGGATCTTCTCTCGTGAGAGGAAGGACGGCTTCTCCATCCAGAGGTCCAGACTCTCAACCTTCAGGCATGGTTTCTGAAAGTTATAAGGATTGGTACCTTCCGGATGACGTAATGGAGGTGTTGCTTTCGGCCAGGCGTCCAGCAACAAAGTCCCTGTACTGTTGCTGTATGTTTTGCGACTGGTGCAGGGAGTAGAATGTTGATCCTTTTCAGTGTTCAATTCCAGAGGTTCTCTCCTCCTTGCTTTCTTTAGCACACAGGGGTCTTCAGGTGGGGACCATTAAAGGTTACCTAGCAGTGCTGTCCATATTTAGGCACTTATCTGAAAAATGCTTTTATTTTAAGATTCCACTAATAACTCTGTTTCTAAAAGGGCTCGCGAATGTGTTCCTGATGTCGCCTTTACATGTGCCGGTCTGGGACCTTAATCTGGTCTTAAAGTTTATGATGGGTGCTGCGTTTGAAACTTTGCACTCTGGTCCATTGAGGTTGTTGACCTTTAAGACTGTTTCCTTGGTTGCAATAACATTGTGCTAGAAGACTGCGGCAGTTGCAGGCACTGTCTTCTAAGCCACCCTGTACTGTGTTCCACAAGGTCAGAGTTGTATTGAAAGTACGTCCTTCCTTCCTCCCTAAGGTAGTCTCTGACTTTCACTTAAGTCCAAAGGTTGTACTACTCGCCTTCTATCCTCCTCCACATCCTAGTAAGGAAGAGGAACAGCTACATAGGTTGGATCTGAGGAGAGCGTTAAGCTTCGATCTTTCCATATTGTCCTAGGACAGAGTGGATAACCAGCTCTTTGTGGGGTACAGTGGTCACAGGTTGGGCCAGGCTGTGTCTACACCGACCTTGTCTTCGTGGCTCATCCTCACTATTTCTGATTGCTGTAGACTTCCGGGCAAATACCCGCCTCAGGGCTTGAGGGCTCATTCCACCAGGGGCATTGCTACATCGACCACCCTACAGAGGGGTGTCCTGTTCAGAATATCTGTGATGCTGCAACGTGGTCTTCCATCCATATGTTTAAGGATTATTCCCTGGATACTTCACATGTTCAGGATGTGGCCTTTGGGAAGGTTGTTCTTTACTCTGCCATTTAATTGGGAATATCTAATTTCTTCTCCCTCCTCCCCTTTGGTTACTGCTTTGTCAACGATGAGGAATACGTTGGAGGACACAATCCATTCGAAGAACAAGCTACTTACCAACTGGTAATGTTTTTTCAACTATGTTCCTCCAATGTATTCCTCATCGCCCTCCCAGCCTACCCCTCTGAAGAATTTCCTGTGCTGTTGCAGCTCGCGTTCTGACAAGGCTGAAGGCAGTCTACGCTGGTTGGGCCCCCATGGCCTACATGAGAAGTGGAAAAAAACATGAACTGAGGCTACAGGCGCTGTGTGTGCTACTTTTAACATCTGATGACGTCACCCTCGACTGAGGCCATTGAGGGACATCGACCCGACTTAATTGACGCTGGGCACCCTCTGCCGAAAAATCTCCAAAGCAGCCGAGCTGTGGACATTACATGTCAAAGATGAGGAATAGGTTGGAGGAATATCCAGTCGAAAGAACGTTACCAGTTGGTAAGCAATTTGTTCTTCTGGATAATGGGACAATGATTGCTCTTATCCATGAGCTGGGAAATGTGCATTATTCTAGAATGGCATTGAATAGGCAGTAAAGAACCAGCATCCAAATTTCCTGAGCGTTCTTGAATATGTAGAATGGTATCCAATATGAGTTGGGAGTTTTCTCCCATTTCTGTTCCAGGTCCTCATTGACTTCTGCATTTGTCGATTTCAAAGTAGATGAATTTAGGGGTTGTGGTGTTTTTCAGTGATTCATCGTCCTGGGCACACCCAACAGACACAGTATAAAGATCAGTAAAATGATCTAGCCAAATCTTTTCCAGGATGTTGACCTGAATTACGTTCCTGTCATTAGATTTTGAAAGTGTTACCCTCTTCCAAAAACCCACACTATTCTTATTTGCAGCTGCCTAGTAAGCCTTGCTATTGGCCTTTGACGAAGGCATCTTTTTTCCCTTCGATTATATCCTCATAGAATGCATTTGCTAGTTGTAGGGTCAAGATCGATGGCTTATTTGATTTTCTTGACAATAGCTGTTTTGTCTGTACACAAGTCAAGGTGTGACGAGGCAAGGGAGGGGGAACACAGGGAAGACAGAGAACGATCTTACAAGGCCTGGTGATTTTGAGATCGTGCAGGGGAAGGGGGAAGTGCAGTACATGGGATCGACAGTAAAATAATAGAATAAATAAAGTAATAAAGAAAGTGCGGCCAGCTGGTGGCAAGTGCAAGGGTAAGTGCAGACATCAGGTGTCAAGTGCTGGTAGGGGACTGTAGGGCTACAGGAAACAGTCCCAAGTGCGGGGGTTGCCGGGGAGGCAGTGCAACTGGCAGGGGAAGGGGACCTGGGCCTGCGATCAGAGTTTAGCCGGGTGACCAGTACAGTTTGTCAGGAGCTCAGCATGGGAGAGGAGGAGAGAAAGCAGAAGCAAAGAGGAAGGTTTTTATGGTGCTTCCAGAACCAGAGATGGTTCTCCACAAGTTTCAGGGAGGCTGTACCCGAGGCAGGCTCCAGCCGAGGAAAGGGATCTACCACCAACTTGTTGCTTGGAGAAGCGACTGACCCTGAGGGAGTTGGAGGCAGATGAGCAAAGAGCTCAAGAAGGAATATATTTAGGAAGAGAGTTGAAGGCCCCAGACCCCAGAAGGCCTTGTGGACAATGCAGAGGGTTTTGAACTTAATCCTTGCAGCCACTGGGAGCCAGTGGAGAGATTTCAGTCCTGGAGAGATACGATCCCTGGGCTTGATGCCAAGGACAAGTCTTGCAGTCCTGTTCTGGATGAGTTGCAGAGGGCGGAGAGTAGAAGCAGGCAGATTTAGATATAGGCTGTTGCAGTAGTGCAGCCTAGTGAGAACCAGAGCTTTGGAGACGGTGAGCTTCTGGGGGAAGGAGAGGAAAGGAGGAATACTTCTGAGGAGGTGCAGCTAGTAGTGTGACTTCTTAAAGACGTTGAGATGTGAGGAGAGTGTGGAGTCGAGGATGACCCAGAGGTTTTAAGCCTCACAGGTGGGAGAAGGAAGCAGGCTAAGGGAGGTTGGCCAGAGAGCGATAGGAAAGGAGGGAGCAGGTGTGCCGATGAGGAGAATCTCAGTCTTACTGGCATTAAGGCAGAGATCATTGGCGGCACACCACTACTGGATAGCGGACAGACAGATGAGAGAAGAAGTGGCGGAAGGGAGCCTGAAAATGAGTTGTCCATTTGCATAGCACTGAAAATTGGGTCGAGAGCGACAATGCAGAGGGCAAGTCTTACAGCAATTTGGTTAATACCATATTGAATCTTAGAACGCAGGTCCTATTTTTGTGGTTTGGGTACTGGCAGACTCATGTAGGTATTACCATAGCATTGGAAGAACTGCTGGAAAGTAAGGTTTCCAACTCAACCAGGATATTATTGTAGATGTGTGGTTGGATGTCCTTCTCTACAATGTCTCACAAATTTATTTTTTGTCTCGCTTTATCAGATATCAATATGACTGCACGGTTTGTAACGATGGAAGTGGAAACCATTACCGATCCCTTCATAGATCGGTGTAGGCAGACCAGCCGATGGTCACTACCCAAGCTGCCCTCAACTGTCATGTCTTTCCCCATGGACCAATCTTTTGCATTTATGAATGCATCATAGATGAGCGAGGTTTTACCTCCACTTACAAAGGTGAATCTAGCAGGTTGGTCACTGATTGTTCTGGCCTTGCAAGCCCCAGAGTTCGAGGTTAATTAGCACCCAGGTCGTGCAGAGCTATCTTATGCATTTTCCTCGAGTAATCTGCAAATGCTTTAGGCATTTCCTTTGTGGCATCCTCCTTTTCCAATCACTGTGATCTAAGGGGCTCATGCTGCATGTTGAAGTCGCCCACTAAGAGGATACATGGTTCATTTGGATATTTTGCACTTGCCGAAATAATTCTGTTCTTGGTCAGGTCTATTATGCATTGTTTAGTTTTTGATGTGGGCAATTGTAGATATTTCAAAAAAGGTAGCAAGCGCATTGTAGATGTTTACTAATGTCATGATCACTGCTTCCAAGGAGCCAGGACCAGCCCAACGTCCTTGGAAGCAGGCCCCTAACCCTCATCCTAGGCACCAGCCGGTCCCCACTGGGACCTTTTGGACCTTGTCCTGGCGCCGGTGGCACCAGGCTCATCAAAGCAATCGGTCCCGGCACTGGAAGCGCCGGGCTCATAATATGTATGAAGATGCTTGGGTGGACTTACCTGCAGCAGACCATGCTGCTTACTTACCAGCCACATAGAAATCCTCTGTGAGCAGGAACTACTTTCTTACCTGGGTGGGGCAGGCTCCACTCCCTGGATACAACACTGGAACTCTTCTGGAACAGGAACTCTTTTCTTAACTAGGCGGGGCCGTGGAGGAAGACGCCTCATCACTCCAAGGCTATTTAAACCACACCTGATTGATGAAACGTGCTTCGCGTTATTCTGCATCTGCAGCAGAACGCTCACCGAGTCTGTTCCAGCTTTTCTTCTTTCTGATCCTGAACCTGCAAGCATAATACTTACCATTCCAGTATCCAGTCTTCAGTAGCACCTGCAAAGAGAAGAAACCGGTTAGCAAGGCAATCTTCAAACGCAGCGCTTACCTCTCCTGATCCATCGGCAGCGACCATTTCTTCACGCTGCTCCTCCGCCTGTGAAGGCAAAAGCATAGTTAATACTTACCGGCACTCCGCGAATTCCGGATTTCTTCAGCGCTGCAACCCTGCATCTGAAAGACAAGAGCAGAGACATTAGACAGGTATTTACTTACGCCCATCGCGCTCGCCAGAATAGGACGCCTGCAAATACTCCGGCGTTTACCTGCATCTCTTCAGCACGAACTCACAGCTGCAAGGGAAAAGAGACAGTTAGAGCGCTTGCATTTACTTACGCATTTCCAAGCGCTTCATTCCAAGGCTCTGGCTCCAACTTCGGCTCTCTTCACACCGTCTTCTATCTCAGGAGCCCTGCAAGACAAATAGAAGAAAGCATTATACAGAGCCCTGTACGTGCCCACGCACCTAAAAACTAAGGACTAAAAGGTGTCCGGAAACTCACCGCTCGTGCAGTTAACGACGGTAGTAAACCTCTGATGTCAAGAGGCCTACGTTTCTCCCAGTGAAGGAACTGGCAACGGCACCCTGCACCAGACGCAGATGGAGAGTCCAGCATTCACCTATCTAAGGTGAGCACGTTGACCTGGAGGCTCTACGGAGAAGCTAGGGAGAGAGAGAGAGGGACACTCAACAACCCAGATCATTAACCCCCATATTCTTTCACCTGCAGAAATCCCTCTCTTCGAGTTCGACACACAGTGCGAAGAGGCTCAGCCCCAGAAGCCAATCGAGTCCTGCACATCACTTTTCGAGTCACAGACACCTTCCTGCCAAGACCAGTGCCTCCGTGGGAATCAGGTGAGCGTTACAACTAAGTAACGTGACTGGATGTTCCAATCCTTTGTTGGAAGTGCATCTCTTGTAGCTCGTCAAAGGAATGCAAGGGCCATCGATTCACAGTTTTTTTAATCTACCTATATTGTTAAACCTCCACAGGGTCGACCTTTTTTTCTAGTGTTTGAAAGAATTTGTAACTTTGCTGTTAAGACCCAGGTTTCCTGTAGACAACCGATTTGGACTATTCACTAAAGGACTGTTTGTTATGAGCTCCTCTGGTACCCCTGTACGGAGTACACCATTTGGCATTTGCCATATTTTTGGTAAGGCCCATGATGTTCCAGAAATTACTCCTCCATGTCCAGGGCTATATCCAGTTCGCCAACATGATCTGGAGCCGATTCATGCCGGGTGATGTTAGTGCTCAGTCATTCGATGGAATCCAGCCCATTGCTCCCTTCCTGCTGCTCGGATCGCTCCTGTGGCAGGTTGGGTAGCTGCTCATCCCTGGCAGTGACTGGGTGGGTATGCCTGGTGCCATGCTATGCGACCTAATGGACCCGTAAACAAATTTCAGGTGTAGGCCTGAAGGTATGGTGCTTCTTGTGGGGTAAGCTCTCCGTTCAATTTTCCGGTCTGGGGACAGGGGGCAGGGGGATCTATATTTCAACCGTTGGAGGCCTTGTGCCACCATTGCCTCCCTCAACTCTGTAGAAGCTGGGCCTTGAGGGGTAAGCCTTGTACAACACAATGTCATTACGTATATCAAAGATGTATCCTCCAATGTGGCACATCTAATGGATGCAGGAACAAATCCAGTGCGGCTGCAGGGGGGAGACTGGACGAGCTAACGCCAGCCGCAACAGCCACCTGCCAGGTACACCATGTCAGGAAAGTGTTTCACTTATTTTTAATTGGTTATCTGTGAAGTTCTTTTTTTTAATGCTGTTCGAAGCAACTTGCGTTTTATTTCATGCGCCCTCTTTGCGTGTCACTTAATGAGTAACTTGCGTGCAATTCGCTCATGCTGACATGTGAGTGTGGTTGTGGGTGGGCTCCTCCTGGAAAAATGCTGGCAGCGCCTTCAGTGGTTGAAAAACGCAGGGGTCCCCAAAGTGGCACGAGAGGGGTGTGGCCTCGGAGGCGAGTGGGTGTCGCCTAATAATAATCAGCCAGCATTGTCTTCAGCTTCATTATGAGCGGCGATCAGTCCTGTTTAGATTCTATAACTCTTCTTGCCCTTGCACGCTGCTTATTCCCCTAGTGTGTTACTAATCTTGCTTTGTATAGGATGCAAGCAAAGGAAGAACGCAATGGCCACATTTCTATTAGCTTTAATAAAGCACTTGTAATATTGTTGTATGCGTGCACATGCTGGCTAAATAAGTGGAGTGGGGTGCAGAGAGTTAACATGATCATACTCACAGGAGCGCACAATATGCTGTGATGGGGACAGCTGGGATTGGCCTAGTTCCTTCAATGTTTTCTGATTGGAAAGGAAGCCAGCAGCCAACAGACACCAACAAAACTGTAAATGTGGCATGGGTGGTGTGTAGAGCCATTACTCCACTCCAGAAGGCCCTTGCCACTCTATCTTACCTTCCATAACATAGACTGCCATAGACTTAAACCATGCATACTTGGAGAGATTTGTGACCACCAATCCAAATCCACTCTTCGGTGAACTGTAAATGTTGCATTCCATCACACATTAACATACTAGCCACACATACAGAGAATGATCAAGATGAGCCTGCATCGCATTTAGACAGGTGTAACAATGTTGGAATATGCCACACTTGGATGTCATCCTTAACTTTGGCCTGCGTCGCATCTAGATAGAAATATGAATGTTAGCATGTGCCACACTTAGATGTCATCCTTAATTCTAGCTTCCGTCACTTCTAGACAGGGTTATGAATGTTAGCATGTGCTACACTTGAATGAAACTGTGAGTGATAAGTGCCACACTTGGATGGAATAGTGAATGATGGCGGGCATCACACCTAGACACAATTGCAAGCACAGCAATGGCAACTAACCAATCCACTAACAAATTCAGCCCCCTGCATACACCTCTCAAACTGTAACCAAACACAACCACATGCCTAAATACAGCAATCCGCACAAACTTCACTACATTGCAACAACAAAACAAACCACACAGACTTTCACAACAGCACACGACGACTGCCGACCGAAGACGCCCCAAGCCCAGCCAACGGACCCACCGGGCTGAGGCTACCACCAGCACATCACTGCTCTCTTGCACTTTTCCAGCTTATTCCCACTAACTAACCCTCCTCGCCCCCCTTTCTCCCTTTTTCAGAGCCGCCAGGGGACCACTCCAGTGGCGATAGTGTGGGGTACAAATAGCCTTTAACATTTATTATAATAATATGCATTTGTTCCTTTGACCTGCTTTGGTTTCAATTTGATTCATGCAGTGCTTGGGTACTTTGCATCTACATTAGCGTACAATTCTTGATTCAGAGAATGTGATTGTGAGGTTATGGGCTGATTTGACTCAACAGTATGCTCATTATAATGGCCAAAGGAGTGGAAAGTAGTTGTGGGTTATAGGTAGATGTTATAGTGGCTGCTATGCTTCCCACACTATCTTGTTTCGGTTCTATGTGCATGGTATTGCACTCTTTGAATCTGGGTATCGTATGATTCTTGTTGTTGGTCCCATGCCTAGGTTGAGATCTATTAATGACAGTTTTAGTCTATAATGAACCAGTCGTGGTACACATTTGCTGGAAAGTAGATCCTGGTAAAGCCACAACGCTTATGCCAGCCTTAATTAGTGGGTCGACTTGTGCAGACCTGTTGGCACGTTGAGACTTGCAGGGAGTACTATAATTTATATCTTTTCTCAGGGCAGTAATTTCTAGGGTCAAGGTCCTAACCATCCTCAATGTCCCTACTTTACCAAAATGTGCATGGCATTTACATTCACCAATTTCCTAGTGCGGTGCATCTTAACTTGCCTTCACCATTTGGCAGGGCTTGACGACCTGACTGAGTGTGGAGCTGATTGAGAGATTTGCTCTCCCTCTCGGGGATGTAGAGTTAGAAGATGAATTGTTATTGCTGGGGCGAGGTAGCAAATGCACTGGCGTTGTCCTTGCTGGAGGGGCATAATGTGTAGAGCATAAAGATGTGAATCTGTTGGCTATAGGTATGGTGCTCGCCACAAGGCCGTTATGTCCGTGTGAAAGGTGGACAGGTGGAGGAGTTGGTGCTGTTCTTTCGATTTATACGTTGTAATGTGCTCAAAACTTAACTGTGTTTGGAATATGGTCAACTAACTTTTTAAGACTGCAAACAGATTTCGGTTTTGCTTTTACGTGTTTGGCTGTGTGGATCATAGCGAGTATCATGACTTTCTCGCAAACCCTTGTGATCTTTGTCTGGGTGTTTGAAGCTTGGCAAGTGGATACGCCTGCTTCTTATTACCCGCAGGTGGTGCAGAGGTCATACCAGTAAGATCAGAGGCATCACTGGGGTAGCTCTTTTGACATTGGCTGGTTTTAGGGTGCTTCCCTTCTTACTAGAGGGTTCGTCGTTAATGGTGCAGTAGTATTTGGACTGTTTCCTGCTTCGCAGTGCCAATTGCACAGTAACTATTTGTTGTATCAACGTTGTCAAGCGAATATTGCAGTTGTTTAATCTTAGTAGTTCGAGCATATTGTGGGACTTCTTTTTTGCAGCAATATGAGGCTACTTGTAAGGAGAGAGGCTGGAGGTAGTTTTTCTTTTTGCCATGGTTGTATGGAGTGGGTCAGCTGAAATGCTACGTAGGGGTGCAATGGGGAATGAGGACAGGAGGGAAACGCCTGACAGTTTGAGGGGCAACCAGAGTTCGTCTCCGCACCCGCCTCAAAAATAGTGGTCTGCTTCAGGATCTGATCTAACTGCTATGGCCATATGGGGATCTGAAACCACGGTTAAACTAGGAATTGTATGCAAGAAGTGGTAGTGCCAAAGTTCAATTGAGGATTGCGAACAGCAAGCTTGCTTATTTAATGGTGTCTTCTGTATTCTACGATGAGATTTCGATGATATGGGCAGGCCACTTTGATGGAAGAGCCTAGCAGCGAATGGTGGCCTAACTACGGCCAACAGCAGGTGCGCTCTACGTGCAGACCTTGCCATGGGTTTGTAATCGCGGTTGATGAGTGCTAAGCATGTCCCACTCCGCTCGACGCACCAGGCTCCACCAGGTTCTAGTGCCATAAAACCGCAGTGTCAGCAGGAGTTGATGTCGCGGTCAACACCAGGCCTTCTAATCCATCTTTTTGCTGCTAATTCTCTTTTCACTTTAGTGAAATGTATGTATATAAAAGGGGAACATTTTCAAGTTCTAGGCTACACGCAAACCATAAAATGTCAGTCACCATGTCACTGCTAACAAAAACCAGAAGTGATGCCTCACGGAACAGCAACTGTTTTACTTGTTTTTTAGACTATAGGCCACATCAAAGGAAATGAGCAAAGGATCAGCGTAGGCTCTTCATTTCTTGAACATTTTTATCAGATTCTTTATTAGATTAGTGCATATTTTCTTTAAAATTGAACACGCATGCATACAATCAATTTTAAACATTTAATGCCTTAAATTTAACCTTTTATGTATTCCAAATTTCATTTAAGAAAGGTATATAATACATATATCAAAATGGTCAAATCTAATAGACAAAAGGTGAATTCCTAATCGGGTGCAAAACTTGCGTTGTGCAAAAAGCACGAGCAATTAGTGGAAAATCTTAATTCACGTTTAAGTTGTATCGAAGAAAAAAGCTTTTATCATTCTTGAAAATTAATTCAACAAAACACCATTCAAGTAAATGCCAACTATAGGTGTGTGTAGAGGACTGTAACCAAAGACATATTCCTCCTATTACAATTTACAAACTTCCCTTATCTATAGTTTCAACAGTAAGCTATCTATGTGCCTTTAATGGGTACTGATTCCAGTCTTCAGGATTTACAGGGCGGTTGAGTGTATTCTTCTTCTTGTCGCACTCGCCATCCTATGGTGTGACTTGAGAATTACTAAACATGAATATATAACTACTGTAAAAACCCAAACACTGATACCTTACTAAAACCTCACATGTATGACATTCAGTCCCTATTTATTGAGAAACAATGAGCATTCCCCCTGCTAATAGCGCAGGGAGCTCTTGATTCTATTAAAGACAAGGAGGCGAGCATTATGTTTATCTTCTCTTTATTCTACTCTTCAGCAGTTTCCACAAAATAACAAACCTTTTACATTCTTTTTGAAAATGAACTATTATTTTTTCATGTCCCATCAGTCCCAGGTCCTTGTAGTCCCAGTGTCTTAACCATGTGTCCTAGTCCTTCCTCTTCCTGTGTTCCTCCTCTTCTTTGACTGCTTCGAACTGCAATCTACTCAAACTGAACTGCCAACCAGGCCAACTTAGTCTCTGAACTTTGAGATCTATGTCGAATCGATCTCTCGCATTCCAACTTGCGGATTCGTTCCACACGGCTCGCTCCTTTCCAGGGCAATTTCAGCCGTTCTTCTGCTCATCTCCTAATGTCAGTAACAACAATAGTACATGTTAAGACCGGCGGATACACACCCTATTCTGGGAAAAATTCATGTAAGTCATTTGCAATACATCACATCAATCTATTCATCACTGCTTTAAATCTCCTGTGTATCTTGGGCGGGAAAATGCTTGCCTCCTTGTTTTTAATAGAATCGAGGGCTCCCTGCGCTATTAGCAGGGGGAATCTTCATTCTATGTCAAGACGGAGGCGAGCATTATGCTTGTTCAAAGCTAGAGTGTTAATCGTTCTGAAATAAAATGTTCTAAACGTCGTATCACTAGCCCAATCTGCTGCCTTCATAATATCTTGCAAAGCTGCGCCTTGCCCCAATGCTTTTGATGCCATTGCGCCTCTTTGTTTTGTACAAATGTAACCACTATTCGGCAAAAATGCTTTGGAAATTTTTTTGAAGACCAAAATGCACATATTAATAAGAACTTGTGGCATTATATCTTTTCATCAACTGCCTTAAGGACCAAAATTGTACGATTTTTGGATGAAATATTTAGTGTATACTCATAATTAGCGTAATTGAGTTAAACTAATTTTGAATTCTTAACTGTGGTGGATGAACAAACTGCAAATTTGCTTTTATGAATTGTAGTGTTTTGATATTGTGATATCTCTTGATATTTGAAAGGTTGATTTTATTAACCATGTAAATAAAAAAATAAAAAAATTGCGCCTCTAACTGAATGTGCTCCAAATTTTGCCTATGCCCGCTAGAGACTACTCCTTTTATGTGGTTTCCTGCACGCTATTAAGAATTGGGTCGTCCCTACTGGTCTTAGCTGGTCTTAGCTCTGCTGTTTTACTCTTGTATTCTTTTATGCATGCGGCTACACACCACTTTGGATGCTCCTGCACGTAGTGGTACGTTATCGTTGATGAGTGTCTTCGTTCTCCTGGCCAAATTGAAGGTTACTCTGTCTGGACCATATACCTTTCTATTCACTTCTAGCGCCTTGACGTCTGCCACTCTCCTACATGATACCATACATAACAGCATTGCTAGTTTCCCCGATAGTTTTCCTAGCGACAGATATCTGTTACTGCGCCAATCTGCTAGTAGTTTTAACACTATTGCCACGTCCCATAAGGCCTCGTACCTTGGCTGTGGCGGCTTCCTAAATCTTATTCCTTTTAGAAGTCGAATCACTGCTACATTCTCTCCTACCGGCACTCCCTCCACAGGCTAGTGACCTGCTTATATCACGGGTCTTTACACCCCTATTCTATAGGCTTTTCCATCTTGTAGGAGTTCTGCTAAAAGATTCAGTATCTCGACTAAAGGGGCAGAAACGGGATGAATACTTTTCCTTTTGCACCATGTCGACCATCTGTTCCAAGCTGCTCCGTAGCTCCTAGTTGAAGGAGCCCATGACTCGGCGATGAGGCTTGCAGGCTGTGCTGAAATCCATGGGAGGTTCCAAAATCTCCTGCTATCTTGCACGCCATCAGTGGCAGCGTCCCCTTCGCGCTCAGAGGGTGAAATGACCCAACTGGGTCAGTGAGAAGGTTCTCTCCTCAGGTAGAACTCTCGGGTTGTCCGCTACTAGCTCCATGAGCGATGGGAACCATACTTGTGATTTCCATATTGGAGCTACTATCAGATTCGTTGCTTCCCTGTGTACTTTTGACAGTACCCTGCTCATTACGAACGGTCGGAAGGCGTAGAGTATCTGTCCTCTCCAATCTAGAAGAAAGGCATCTACTCTGGCTGCTGCTGGGTCCAGTCTCCAGCTGAAAAATCTTTCCTTCTGTGCGTTCAGTCTGGACGCAAACCGATCTGTGTGGACTGAGCCCCATTGTTCTTTTGTCTGTCGAATATCTCTGTCCAGCATCCAGTCTCTGGAGTCTGATAGGTGCCTGCAGTTCCAGTCGGCTATTGCATTCAACGAGCCTGGCAGGTATTTGGCCACTACTGAGATCCCTGATTCTAGGCAGGAGTGCCAAAAATCCTTGGCTATCTCCAGCCCCAATGGCACCCTGACTCGGGAGGACCACCCATCAGCTCTATCCAGAGCTTTATCTCTACTCAATTGGGTAAGCCACACCACCCTGTTTCTTAACCCATTGCCTTATAAATTCTTAAATGGCTCTTCCAACTAACCTACTATTGTCCTTTCTCCTTCTCTCCCTTGGTACTTAGCTCGTCTGTTTTGTATGATCACTTACCTCTTAATTGATAATCAATGTGTACCTAATTGAATATTATTACGAATGATTGTAATACATTACCTGCCTCTGGAAACCACCTCTTTCACTCACTATCACCACCTAATAACCCAACCAACCATGCTACTTTACCTGTGTTTCCGAATTTGCTTCTTGTATACCTTTCAAATTACCATGTGACCGTAATGATCGCATTTCAATGTTGATCTTTTGCCAATTCAACTGTGGTCCACAAAAATGTCACTGCGTCACTCACCGAATCTAAAATCACACCACCACATGCACTACTGACAGCCCTGAAAAAGACTTGGGTCGAAATGCGTGTCGGCTGTGTGCACTCACCTATGTTGAACAATCTGGCAATTTCTGCCAACTTAATGTTTTGGGATTGCTCTGGTGTTTTTGTTGACAACTATAATTAAACAACAAATGACTAACACCACCATGACTCTTCTGACCTGATGATGAACCTAAACCTCTAGCAAATCAGCTAAATTCGTGGATTATTGAATCCTCCCAGCGCCAGATATCATCCACAGGTTTGCCATCCCACCTATCTCCGCTAATAACTTGGACTTCGTCCCGCCTAAGTGATTGATATACTTGACTGCTGAAATGTTGTCTATTTACAACAGAATACATTAATTAACTTTGCCTTTTGTAAATGCCTTGATCGCAAATGATCCGGCTAACAGTTCCAGACAGTTGATGTGCAATCGGAGTTCCTCTGCACTCCACCTGCCTCCTGTTTGGAGCTCTCCGCACCGAGCTCCCCAGCCCGCTCTGCTGGCATCTGATTCTATTAAGTCTGGACGGTCGCCAAAGATGGCTCTCCCATTCCATGCTTCCATGTTCAGTAACCACCACTCCATCTCTGTCCTGGATTCCTGGTCTAGGGGTACCAGTTGGTGGTAACCTAAGCCTTGCTGACGGTGTCTTATCTTCAGCCGTTGACGGGCTCGATAGTGCAGTGGCCCTGGAAATATTGCCTGTATCGATGCTGCTAGTAAGCCTACTACTCGCGCTATAGAGAGATAACTGTTTTGCTGAGGCATATTCTTATTTCTCTTTTTATGTCTTATATTTCTGCTCGGGAGCTCTAAGGTTGCTGTCCTGGTGTCTATGACGAACCCTAGGAACTCTATTGTCCTCGTTGGTCTCATCTCATACTTTTCTCGATTCACTAGGAACCCGAGGGAAGTCAAGAGGTTCACCACCCAGTTGGTCTGATAGGAGTGTATCTCTGCTGTTGGCCACCAGCAGGATATCGTCTAGGTAGATAATCATTTGTATCCCTTTCTCCCTGATCGCTGCTGCTACTGGTTTCATGAGTTTCATAAACGCCCATGGCGCTGATGCCAGCCCAAACGGCATCGTCGCAAATTGCCAGAATTGCCCGTCCCAGTCGAATGCTAGAAAGGGACGGAAGTCTTTTTGTACTGGTATTGTCAGATGGGCATCTTTCAGATCTATCCTCGCTAATCAGTCGTCCTGTCTGAGTGTGTCCTTGAGCTGGTGGGTACATTCCATTTTGAAATGATTGTAGACCACCCAACTGTTCATGTCTTTCAAATTTATCACTGGCCTTACTTTTTCTTTTCAGTGGACCAGGAACATATTGCTTACGAACCTCGGTTGTGCCTTGCACGGTTCGATTGCCCGTTTTTCTGCTAAGCTCTGCGTGCAATAAGTGTGTGCTGAAGCTAGTGGGCGGGGGGCCTGGTATTGGGTAGGGGTCTCTGTAAACTCTATGCGCATGCACTTGGCTGTCTGCAGAACCCAAGCGTCGTTGGAAAGCGTGCGCCAATTCTCCCAGAATTCCGCCCTCCCCCCCCCCGTATGGTGGGTATGCAAAAACTCACCTGCGGGGAAGTTCTGTCCTCTTCCCTGCCCTCTGCTTCGCCTTCCTTTATAGAAATGGCCTCTCGGCAGGAAGAAGGTGTCTGGCTGTCCTCCCAGTATTGGGCTCTATTGGCTTGAGGCCTTCTGGATGTCCGGTAGCGACCCGTCGCTCGGACTCGGTACCGACCGGTACTGCCAAAAACTCTTCCGGGGAAGATTTTCTTTATGGAGGCCTGAGCCTTCTCTAGGGAGGTGTAGCTTCCCACGAACCTCCCCATTTCTTTGCCGAAAGTCTCTCCGAACAATAGTCCTTGAGCTGCTTCGCCTGCTTCGTATGATGATAGGTCTCCCAGTTTGGGATCTATCTTGAGCAGGAGCCCTCTCCTGCGTTCGGATGATATTGCACAATTGGCGTTTCCTAGGAGGCATACAGCTCTCTGCGCCCAGTTCGCCAGGACTCCTGGGTCCACTTCCTCCCCTGTGTCGTTAGCTCGCTCGGCTTAGTCCATGATTTTAGCCAGGGGTCCGGGTAGGTCAAGGACCTTTTCCTGACGGCTTCACCATGAGTAATCTATTCCTTTCCTGGGGTCTCTGTTGGACTTGGAAACAAATGCCAACATCTTCGGATCTAGCTCTGGGGCTTCCGCTACTTTGCCCGGCAGTTCCGGTCTTGGACACTCCGCTCTCATTCCCTGCTTGACTTCTTTCTCCAGTGCCTGCCGTAGTCTTTGGGTCATGTATCTTGCGACCCTCTGTGATGGTACCCATTATGAAGATTTCAGATTCCAGATATCCTCTGGATGAAACATGTCTGAAGTCTCCTTCTAAATTATTGATCTTTCTCAGCTTTTTCTTTGGAAGAGGCAGACTTCCCTCATCCCCTTCGTTATCTGCTTCTTCCTGTGTTGAGGTTGGGGATTCTACCGGTTCTTCTGGGAAACCTTCTGTATCGCCCATATTATCCTCCCCTGGGTAGGGGGTCTCGAGGCTCAGCACCTGTGATTCTTTCATGAACGCTTCCCACAATCTATTGAGAGCGTCGGTAGCCTCTGGGGCTGTTGCACCTGTCCCTTCTGTCTGGCCCGGGGGTCAGAAGAGTCCTTGCTCTTCCGGGCCTTATTACACCCCTTGGGGTCCTTTGGCGTGACCCTTGTGGACATGCTTTCCTTTAATAAGGTGCTCTTATCCCTGCCTCAGATATAACTAGCACTTCCTTGAAGCTATAGGCTAAGTCTTCTGGGTAGACTGCCTCCTGTTCTTCACTCCACTCAGTTTGCCATACTTCAGTGCTGTTGGGTGCCTTGACTACACCTTTTCAGGTGTAGTGGCACGTCCACTGACTGACTGACTCACTGCCGTATGAGGCTGCACCTTTTCTGCTCTGTAGGTCTGGATGTGCAGGTCTGTCAAGAGACAGTTCTCTTAGTATCTCCTTATTGCTCAGGTGTGATTATAATGCTTATATTTAGCCCGTGAGCACAGTGGAGCTTATAATTATACTCCGTAGCGTTGTGCGGTGTCTATAGCTTCTTATGCCAAAGCTTTAGTGGAGCCGTTTGCACTCTGGCCCCTCCCACCCGAGGGTGGGGGCTCCGAGCTCTTTAATACGCCCTTATGGCACTGGCGGCCACGCCCTCGCGAGGGTGGGGCCGTTCTCTCGGTTCCGAGGGGAGATTCTTCCCGCTCGCGTTGCTTGCTCCACCCCCACAAGGGTGGGGGCTGCCTGCTCTTCGCGTTGAGAGCCGCGTATGAGGCGGCCGGCGAGCCCCTGAGGTGCCGGGTAGTGCGGCACGGGGCTGCCGGCCCCCCTTACTATCTCTATTATAATCTAACGCTGAGCTTCTATAAAACCTTCAGATCTTCCAAATACGGTCAATTAAACTGTAACTTGGTCTGTATACTGTGTAATTACACTATAAACTTATAATATTGCGTAGCTAAGGTAGCATAGTACTTACCTTCTGAAGAGCAGGTAAAGAGGAGGAGGAACACAGGAAGAGGAAGGACTAGGTCACATGGTTAGGACACTGGGACTACAAGGACCTGGGACTGATGGGACATGGAAAAAAGTTTATTTCAAAAAGGAAATTTAAAATGTATGTTATTTGTTGAAACTGTTGGAGAGTAGAATAAAGAGAAGATGAAGCATAATGCTCGCCTCAGTCTTGACCTAGAATTTGCCCATTTTCAATTCAACTCAAGAGCTGTACAGATCCACATTTCTTCATCTGTTGCCAATATTGCAGAATTACTCAAAGCAAACCTTCTGCAAAGCCAACCTAGAAAGGTAGGAATCGATCACTCCTTCCTTTAAACGTGGGGTCGTGACAGAAACACAATATAACAGTGGGTCCTCATCTACCAACCCTTCAACAAGCAGCATCCACCGAGCCCATATAATGCCCAGAGACTGCTAAACTTTTGGTTTAGCTGGCACTTCACTTCTAGTGTTCTAGTAAACCAGCAGCTAAGAAGCCAACAAAAGTAACTAATTTTATTCCCAAACCAAGGTGTGTTACAGCCATAGTTTTGAACACGCGCGAAAATATGACGCTCAGTGAAATACTGCATCTTTCCACATACCTTAACACTTAGTTCGCCATTCGTTACCATCGCTGTTCCTCATTACCAGCGTTCTCATATGTCGCTCTGAAAACAAAGAATGTACTCATGTTGTTCCCAAGTAGCACAAATTCTAAAATCAATGCACCGCTAAGTTTGCACCATACACGAGCAGTTGCTTTGTATTTTCATTCCTACCTGTCTGTAATTCTTGTTTAATTCTGCTTCCGGACCGTGAAAAGCTGCCTCCGCCGGGTAGTTCCTACCGTGAACTCGACGATTCGCACGTGATACTTTTTAACTTACTTTAGTATAGTCAAAGACGGGCTGCGTCGCACATGGACATTAAAGTTGTCCTAATAATAGAAAAAGGACTAAACTCCCTCGGACTCGTTGCACTGCAGAGGCCAGCAGTATAGTCATAAAAAGCAGATATTATTTATGCATTTTAGCTTCAAGAACCTAATGCTTATGTTATTCTGATTGAAACCTGATAACTCCTCATCAATTCCATAAATCGCGCTGACATTAAGGCAGCTTAATATGAATTTATTGAAAATGTTAGATATTTAAGAAAACTGATAGTCCTATCTAAATATCATGCTGGTGACAGCTGTTCTTTAACAAACCTCGTTTCTAATAATCCCAAAGATATTTTTTAGATATTTCATACAAAATGACAACATATATGCAAAATGTATATTTTTTTAAAAGACAGGTGAAGCTTCACTTCCTAGCCTTTTGCTCATTTTATTAAGGGGGAAACTGATCATTTCTGGGAACCTTTTTCCATTTTGATCTTTTTACCTTACAATGCAGTGGGAATACTTTTTTATCACATGCAAAACAAGGTCTGGGAGTCACTCTACTGGCACAAACGCAGCCCATTGACCTGTTCTTTGGCCTCCGGTAGAGTCTCAACCACACTTTAGCTCACTGCACTTTTCACAAAGTAGAGATTTCCATACGCAGATCAGTATTTGTCGCAAAGGCAGTTCAGCACCGAAATGCTAGGCAAATCTCCTCTGAACAAGAGTACCAACAGCAACCCCAGACACATGTTTCGGCCTAGTCAGGCATCATCAGTCGGGTGGAGCTGTGCCAGAACCCCCCTTGTTTTGCATACTTTTAAAAATCACTTTAGTCTTTTTCAACGGGGATTTTTGGTTACTTTTATATGTACCTGAAGACATGCTGGTGGCAGCAGATACATTTTTACAATTTGTGCAGTATTTTTAGTGTGCACATTTGCATTTACCGCATCTGCTTACTAAACGTGGCTAGTGCCCTAAGAAGGCAGTGCCATGAGCTGTTTCGCTTGTTTATTTTGCCATATTGTTCCCTGGCCACCTAACTGACTTCTCGGGTCAGGAAATCCCTTATATGGTCATGCATTCGCCTGGGAAAGCTACAGCTTTCATGGGCTACTGGATGCCATTTGTGTTTGGACCAAGGAAGTGGGTGGGACTTTTGGGGTCCCACTCCACATGTGTGGTGCCAGAGTCTGGGGGTGTGTGCATGAGTAAAATCCACAGTGCTCCCTGATTGGACCACTGCTGGCTGTTTGGTGTATAGTCTTACCATTGGTAGGCTTGGACTTGCTTCCAGCCAGGATTTGGTATAAGAGGAGGACTCCTGCAACCATGTCTTAAGATAAGCGTTGGAGCCAAGTATTCGATGTAGAAAAGCAGCCGACTGAAGATCCGTGGACGACTCCTGAGGTGGCCTGACATCCCTTCCTGCATTTGTCCCGGTGAGACACTGCTGGACTACTTTATCTGCGAAGGCCATATTCAGTGCTTCAACCCTTTGACTGGTGGGACAAACGAGTCTCTATTCCTTCTCGAGATGCACCTCTCCTGATCCCTTTGTATCGTCCCTGGATCACCTGGTGGGTCGACAAGCTCTCCAGTGGGCTACCTCAACAGAAGTGTCGCTGTTACGCATTTTCATCTGGAGTTTCGGTGGTTGCCAGCTCGTGCCACAAGTCTCCTTCCTGCCTCGTTACACCTTCCCAGCATCGAACGAACCTGTCCTAGAAGGCCTTCGACCGCGACTGGAGATACCTGCCGTCGCCAGTGTGTGCTGACTGTCGCTGGAACCATCTTCCCCCGTCTGGTAGTGTACTGGCGAGGCCTACATCTGTGCCTGCTGGATATCTTTTTGTCAAAGGGTTGCACTCCGCTCCTAAACCCGACCGGAATCCCCTCTGCACCCTCACCTACATACTGAATCCAATGGCGGGAAAACCTACCTCCAGCGACTTTGCCCACCTGCCTAGTAACTTGGGAAAATCGTAGTCTGGGGCCAAGTTCTCAAAATACATTGTTGCCCCTTCTCCCTATAATAAAATTAAGAATAATCTTTGGTTTATTCCATCGCTTTTTGAACGTTTGTTGTTTGTTGTTGTTTTTACTTGGACTCTAACTTCAACTTTAGCAGACAAGTGAACTCACTAGCCTCCTCCACGTCCTATACTTGTAAATTGATCCGGACAGCTAAACCTTTTTTATCCGAGGCCAGTTGTCTGACCCTGGCCAGAGCCCTTATTCTCTCCCGCTTGGACTATTGCAACGCCCTCTATCTTGGGTCACCTAAAGCCGTCACTGGCAAATTACAAACTCTCCAGAATAACGCACTTAGAGCGGCCCTGGGCATCTCAAGAAGAGACCACATCACAACATACAGCAAACAACAAAACTGGACCCCCATTATAGATAAAATCTCCTTAAAAACTGCCTCACTCACCCATAAGTCCATTAACAATGCAGCCCCTACCTATCTGATTAACAGATTTCACAGACTAACATCCACAAGACCAACGAGGTTAGCTTACAGAGACTCCCTATCCGTCCCTTCTTACAAACGTGCAACTATAGGTGGGAATAGCTTCCCAGTGAAAGCAGCCAAGCTTTGGAACTCCCTACCACCCACTCTTAGAATGGACCTACCCTACCAAATCTTTCGCTCAAAGATCAAATCCTGGCTGAAGACAGCCATCATCTAGGACCTCCTGGCCCACATCTTGGATACACAACTGCTAACTGTACATATGTTATATTTACCGCTGATTGATATTATTACTGTATTCATACCTGTACATATATTACTGTCTGTAACTAAGTCTTGCAAATTCTTGTATCTGCTGCGCCTTGTTACCCTTGGGCTATTCGGCGCATTATAAATAATAAACAAACAAACAAACAAAAGCGGTTCTGAAGGATCGAAAAATCTTGCTCACCTGTAATTTTTTGATCAGTTGTTAAAAAGTACACTTCTTGAGGCAGCAGGGGAAGGTTGTAGGTTCCTTTATTCAAGTCTTCAGGTATGACTGTTCAAGTTACAGTGAAGGTTACAAGCTTAAAATATTAAATTAAGCAGGAGATATTAATGGAACAGATTGAGCCACTGGCTCCCACCACCCAAGTTAAAGCATTCTAACTGCCTAGGCTGGAACACAGACCTTCAAATTAATACATGTAAACATTCCAAGCATTTGGAAAATTCTCGCTGTGACTTCATGGCATGACATCAGACACACTCAGGCACAGCTAAAGGATATAAGTGGCATCTCCCCTTCTTGCACCTAAGGAAGGCAAGATCAAAGAAGTTGCAACATAACACACCTCCCTCTCTTGCAAAAGACACAGGGTGTGTGTCCAGGAGATATCAGAAAAGGGGTATCCCCATTCACATAGAGGAACACTATGCTGCTCCGTAAGCAAGATCCTCTTATATAACACCACCACGTCCTAGTGTGCTTGCCAGCCAGACTAGGCAAACTGCAGTTAAGCTTCAATTAGCCGAACACTTACATATAACAAACTGCTAACGAAAAGAAAATAGAAATGCAATAAAAAGATGACAAGTGGTTGTCAGGGTGACACTGCGCAGGGGTGATGCTCAGCAGGTACCAATAGCATTGCGGTTGCTGATGTGCAAATGTCAACACCAAAATAAAGGCACACCAAAAAATCAATTTTGCACTGCATAAATTAAGTGAGCCTGGCGTACCCTAACCATGAAATATCAAGGAAGGCTTCACAAAGTAAGAACTGTCAATGCCCTATAAAATCTCAAATCAGTATAAAATAAAACACCTCCATAAGCAGTGGTTGATGGGCGTGAGCCCAGTGGGAAAACGGGGAAGTCCTTACTTAAAGTAAAGACCCCACCACAGGATAAGAGAATAACCATATCCTGAGAAACACAACCTGCAAGAAAGATGCGTGAGTGCAAGAGAAAAAAACAGAATTACATCACATTTTAAAGCGAAAGTGCGTGTTAACATCAGCATTGATTAATGTCATAATGATCAAAGCAGAATACATAATTGTAGAATTGTAAAGCAAAAGAACTGAGTGGCGGAGGCATCCCAACCTACACTTGCACATTTTAAAACTGTGATGCAGGAGGCGTCCCATTCCGAAACAGTCAGGTTCAGCACACATTCAACCATACACATTTAGGAATAACATGGTGTAAGTCACTAAATCACAGCAATAAGAACACAATTGCAGTTGAGCTGTGTGACACAATCCTCAACAAAATAATAGGTCATGTAGTAACAGAACACTGATGGTGTTAAAACATAACATTTTCCTCAGTAATAATGCGAAGTAAACACCATGACAAGTAGTAATGAACTTCAAAGAATAATACATCTCGTAAAATGTTTGATGTAATATGTAGAAGTATAGCATAAATGCCACAATGATGCTAAAAGTCCCCGTCATGTAAAATGACGCTAGGAGAAAGGAGTCTTCATAATATCAGCTGACTCTAGAAGCTGGAATTCCCAAACAGTTAAAGTAGGCACTGCTAACATGCCTATACACAAGAGCCCATACATACTAAGCACATATTGCCTGTAATGCTTAGTACATTGGTAATTATTAATTCCAATTTAGGCAATCAACCCAATCGTATAGTACTCAAGAAGAAATGCACTAAAGCAAAGGTGAGGTGTGCAGGCATCTATAATTCAATCAAAAGTAATGAAATAAGGCGCTTCCTCTGCCTGATATGAACGATGTAAGAATAATGTATAATACTTGTGGAAGGGGGACACCATTACTAAAACATCATAGTAAACATTGTCATAAGGGTATAAGTCACTGCATTAAATATGTTTAAAATGCACATCGAGGGGATTGTGTCCTCCGACGTATTACACATCTCTGACAGTAATGCAGTGCACCGTTCCGTCCGCGACTTCGAGAGAAGCCAGCAAGGAACGAGCTAGAGCCACTGCTCGCATGCCTTCGGGCTCGGGCGGTCGGCGCGATCATCGGGAGCCGTCAAGGTCCCGATCGGACAAAGTTGATCGCCATAGCCGTGCCAGGTCCAGGTCCTCGACGCCCTCGAGACTGTCGGAGCCTGTGAGGCCTTCTAAAAAGGCATTGGGCGCCGTCGGCGCCATTTCCAGGTGTCTGGATGGGATTTGAATTTAGTTCTAAAGTTCCTAATGGGAGCTCCGTTTGAGCCCTTACATTCTTGTCCATTGAGACTATTGTCCTTTAAGGCTGTATTTTTAGTTGCGGTTACTTCCGCACAGTGTGAGTGAGTTGCAAGCACTTTCCGCCAAGCCACCTTTCATGGTGTTCCATAAGGACAGTCCTTAGGGTTCGTCCTTCTTTTCTTCTGAAGGTTGTGTCAGAATTTCATTTGAGCCAGAAGGTAATTCTTCCGGGGTTTTATCCTCCTCCGCATACTGGTAAGGAAGAGGAGAGGCTCCATAGGTTGGATCCTAGGAGAGCTTTGAGTTTCTATCGCTCACGGATGACCCGGGTCAGAGTGGACGATCAGCTCTTTGTTGGATACGCTGGAAGGCATTTAGGTCAAGCTGTTTCTAAGCAGACCTTGTCCAGATGGATCATTTTGACGATCTCTGAATGTTACTGTTTTGTTGGTAAGGACCCTCCAGTAGGCTTACGGGCTCATTCTACTAGGGGTGTGGCTGCCACCACTGCTCTGCAGAGGGGTGTTCCCATTCGTAATATCTGTGAAGCAGCCACATGGGCATCTGTCCATACTTTTGTGAGACACTATTCCGTGAATTCCATCCATGGGCAGGATTTGACGTTTGGTAAGGCAGTCCTCTACTCAGCAATTCGATTGGGCATTCTAAATTCTTTTCCCACCTCCATACGTTGGTACTGCTTTGGGAGTCTTTCAGAGATGTGGAATACGTCGGAGGACACAATCCCCTCGAATGAACAAGTTACTTTCTTACCTGGTAACGTTGTTTCAATGGGATGTTCCTCTGACGTATTCCACATCGAAACCTCCCAGCCTGCCCCTCTACAGAATTCTTATGCGATTGCAGCTTACGTTTCCGCAAGGCTTTCTGTATTCATACTGGCAGAAGATTGGTGCCACACATTCTGGGAAAAAACTACAACTGAGGCTACAGGTGTCGTGCGTCCTACATATAACATCCGGTGATGTCTGCTCTCGACGGAGGCCCTCGAGGGACAGCGCATCAACGTCATCGACTCAGGACACCGACGCCGAAAATTTTCCAAAGCAGCACAGCTGTGGACATTACTGTCAGAGATGTGGAATACGTCGGAGGAACATCCCATCGAAAGAATGTTACCAGGTAAGAAAGTAACTTGTTCTTTGAAATCCTCACTGGCAAACGAAACATTTGTCATGAAAACAAAGCAGTGTTACACAACCCTCAAGGTGATAAACGATGCAAGCAAAAGGTTCTCTTTATAATAATACTGTCACAACAAAGTTTGCCAACAATTTCTGAAGCCTTAATCCAGCTCCAAAGGCCCGAAAGCAAAGCGGAGTTAAAACACTGAAAGAGGCATGAAAATGAAAACCAGTACATGGCACAGCCGAAATCTCAGCCACAGACCATAGCTATAATGCCTCGGTCACAAAGATGTCGTTCCCCAAGCGATGCACATAACATAAAAATTATTTATTTATTTTTTTCTGCTTCTTTTATTATGCGGGGGAGACTCCGCCCCATCTGTGTTTTTAAAATGTATCCTCTTCCTCAACCAAATTCGAAGAAAAATTATTTTGACGATTTCACATTAGGTGAAAATGGATTCGGTGAAATGCACCAATACGCACAGAATGATGGTTTTGTCAGTGGACACATGCAAAGACAAGCTGCACATCAAGGACAAAATCGAAGCAGTGCTGAAATCTGGTGCCAAAATGAAGAGCTGCTCTGCGCAAAGACCAAAAGAAATGCGCAGTCCCAGACTTTCAGGAAATGGAGAGGACATGACATCATGGCCAAGACATGTTAAGAGGTGCTTTCCTCTTTTATGTACAGGGAGGCTCATACCAACGAAGTCGAACTTGAACAGAGACGCAGGAGTGGATTGGTCAGGTGACATTTGACCAACATCCCACGGCCATTGCGAACATCATCAGATGAGACCTGTGTGTGGAGGCTAGCAGTACTCTGGAGAGCCACCTGCCCAACGGTCATCAAGAGAGCTAGACGGCAAGCCAGTGCGCCCACTGCAGAAAAGCAGTACTGAAGGTCTTTGGGGTCTTCCATGCCTCTAACTCACCCCGCAGAGGCATCTGCTCATCTGAGGCTTGAAGACGATTAGAGCTACGGTGCGCAAACCGCTGCCAGGCACAGAGCAGACTGCTAGAATAGCAGTCGCTTATGTAAACCCGGTTAGTGAGGCTAGCCAATAATAGAACAAAGCCATGCGGATTTTGCAGCTCAAAAGGAACAGGGAAGTATCCTGGTACTTCAGTTAAAGGTCCTCTGGGCCTCTCAAAAAGGGTTTTAGCCCTGCGTGCGCCCAGGCTTTCTAGCAGGCATAAAGGCACCCCTGTGTGGGAACAGGCACCATTCAAGTCAGAAATTGTAAGCCTTGGGTAGAATATGAAGGGTCACCCTGATGTCACGGAAAGAATGTTCCCCGAATGCTTGAAATGTTTACGTGCGTTTATTTGAAGGTGCGAATTGCAGCTCGGGCAGTTACAAAGATGTATCCACCATCGTTTGCTTAACATAATACTCTAAGCTCCTATCCTTCACTCTTACTTGAACTGTCACACCTAAAGACTTGAATAAAGGAACCTGTAACCTCAGCTGCTGCCTCAAGAAGTGTACTTTTTAACAGTGGCGACAAATTGGCTTTCCATTTGGACCCATGAGGACTTTGAAGATGCCTGGTACCTGCTTACAGTTAAGGGCTGATGAGCTGCTGCGGATGGTACAGTGTTGAAAGAGCGAAGGATGAAATGAGGAGCCACTGCCTCCCAAAATGTGATCCCATCACCCAGGGCAGAGGAGAGCTTTCCTATACCACCCAGGGCAAAGATGAGCCTTGCTGTTCTACCATGGGCCGGTCTGTGCCTTGCTGTTCTACTCTGGTGCTTAGATGGTTTCCAGAATAAAGCAAGGAGCTGCCCCATGACCCTGGTTGAATGTGATTCAGGGCTGAGGCACAGTTCTGGATTTGCATGTTGTGCCAGGATTCATATTGTTTAACAAATGGGCTTTTGGAGAGAAGTTGGTTTCCCTTTCAAGGAGCCCCTGCCAACTATTCTGCTCAGTGCGGCACACCTTAGCAGAGGAAGGCCGCAAGATGTTATCCTGGATGTCTAATTGTGTGTGTGGTGGTTTACGATTACCTGATGTGTAATACCTGTGGCATCAGTAGTGACTGTTGGATCACTGGAGCTCTGCTCGGCATAAAGCCCTTATGATGACATCATGTGGTGGAAGGTCTGGTGATCTTGAGGGCTTCCAGAACACTGCACTCACTTCGCTCATTAAAGATCTAAGAAGGTCTTTCTCTGCTCGCAATGTTTTGAGGAAAGGACCGTTCAACGTGATGCTACCAGATATGGGGAACACTTCTCCTGCTGCCTCAAGAAGTGTACTTTATAACCCAAGTCTTCTGGAACATTTTCCACCACCACAAGACCTCTTCCTAAATCTGTCCCCTCTCGTAGAAGAAGCTCTCTGACTTTTGGGCACATGACCCAATTGAACATAGGGATTGGACTTGTAAACTTATGACATTATTCTTGTCAACTGGTTTTCCTTACCGGATCACTAATTACCTTCATTATGTTGAATATGGTGACTGTATGTATGTTTGATACCTGAGTGTTGTGTGATACTACTTGCTTGTTTAATTTTTCTAGTGTGTTTTGGGCTTATAATCGGAGTATTATTTGTTCTTACCTGTCTAAGTAGAATTATGTGCTTCACTTTGTGGACTCATTGTGGACCACTGAGCTGACCCCACTTACTTTCTCCCAAGACTAAGCCTTGACCACTCAACGCTTACCTTGATTGGTTTGTCTAACCTCTGAGTTCCCCTTTTCAATAACTAGGGTGGCCTCCTGAAAGCTGTCCTCCAGGCTAAATTTGAGAAAATTCATCTTAATCACGCCCCACTTGTGTTTCTAGAAGCACCACTACCAAGAAAGTCTGTTTCCTGCAGAAGTTATCAAATTTGGAACAATTACAGCAAGGGATGTTTTGCTGAGAAAAGATCACATTGGCTACTGTAGTCACGTTCCTGGAAAGGATAAGGAAACACTGTTCCTCTGAAGACTCAAATCCACATTTACATACTATCCAACATTTAACTATTCTCCCACCGTTTTATATCGCAAACGATTGAGAGAATAAAATACAATACTAATGGAAAGGGCTTCCCGTAAAACTGTTAATGGGTCAATCATGATAGAACCGGTGGACCTAGGATACGCAACAGTTGACAAATGATTACAAAATGTACAGGGTTTTGTGAATACGTCATGGAAAGGTCCTAATGCCTATTGTGTGACAGTGTCTCCTGTCTGACTCTTTGTGTGTGTGCAGGGGGGTGACACGGGGAGGGATAGGCCCCACCGCATGCTGTGTGATGGTGAGCCTGGGTAGTAGTATCAGAAGGATCCCTTGGGTACCCTCATTACATTGAGGGCCAGGGATAGGTAGGGGATGTCCATATTAAATCCACTAGCACTGCTCTGCCCATTTAGGAATCTCAACCCAGATGTGGCATTGGGAGACGCTGCCTTTTTCCATTCTAACCCATGTAGGTTTGCGTACTGTTAATGGGGAGACAGGTTACCAGCAATGGTCTCTTTCAAGAAATCACCTTGCCAGTACAGCAATACACCATGTGATGCATTTTTACAAAGGTAGCGGGCGCCCCTCTCTCGCAAGAACAGACATGATAACCTGTTCAGTGGTTATTAACCACTTGAGAGTTCGCAGCCACTGCTTTTACTCACTGTGCCTTTCACAGATGGGAAATATCCATTTGCATATCAGTCTTTGTCCTGCCCAGGGGCAGTCCAGCACCGAAATACAATGGCAATTCCAATCTGAACGAGAGTACCACCAGCAACCCCATACACGTGTTTCACCCTTGTTGGGGATCATCAGTGATCATCACCACCTTTTTTGCATTTTTGAAAGGAACTTGGGGTTGGGCAACCAGACGTGGACTCCCTGCTCACTGTGCTTAGAGAGGCTCAGCTTCACCTCACTGATGATGCCCAACAAGGCTGAAACACGTGTATGGGGTTGCTGATGGTACTCTTGTTCAGAGAGGAATTGCCATAGCATTTTGGTGCTGGACTGCCCTTGTGGGCGGGACAAAGACTGATATGCAAATGGATATTTCCCATCTGTGAAGGTACAGTGAGCAAAAAGCAATGGCTGCGAACTCTCAATGTGGTTAATAACCACTGAACAGGTTATCATGCCTTGTTCTTTCGAGAGAGGGGCGCCTGCTACCTTTTTTGCATTTTTGAAAGGAACTTGGGGTTGGTCACCCTAGGTTACCTGGGGGCAACCAGACGTGGACTCCCTGCTCACTGTGCTTAGAGAGGCTCAGCTTCACCTCACTGATGATGCCCAACAAGGCTGAAACACGTGTATGGGGTTGCTGATGGTACTCTTGTTCAGAGAGGAATTGCCATAGCATTTCGGTGCTGGACTGCCCTTGTGGGCGGGACAAAGACTGATATGCAAATGGATATTTCCCATCTGTGAAGGTACAGTGAGCAAAAAGCAATGGCTGCGAACTCTCAATGTGGTTAATAACCACTGAACAGGTTATCATGCCTTGTTCTTTCGAGAGAGGGGCGCCTGCTACCTTTTTTACACCATGTGATGCAGAAGAATTGCAGTTCCTGCTGACTCCGCTCTGGGAACTTGCCAAGCCTGTTCAGACGTACATATGCAGAAGTGAAGACATGGAAGTGGATGGACTTTTAAATGCTCTGTCCATGTAGCAAGGATTGAAACACTGGGATTTGTTGTATGCATTTGGTTGGGATTGGTTGTGCCATAAAGATTTGAGGTAAGCACATCATGATTATTATACACTGGTGCAACTCAAGCCTGGTCCATGGTGAGGAAGCAGACTCCTGTAAAAGCCTAGCCAGAGAAGCTGATAATGTGGCTGTTTGGAGTAGAGGAGGAGTAGTGAGTGGTGGAGGAGGGAGAAGTTGGTAGTGCAGGAGGAGTTGAAGTTGGTGGAGGTGCAGAAAGAGTTGTGTGCGTAGGACGGAGAGACATAATAATTTGGAGGAAATGAGTGACGAGTGCAAAAGTGGCTGGAGGAGATAAAGATCCAAGAGGAGGGGGAGATATTGGAGATGATAAAAGAAGGGGAGAGCGCAGAAGAGTTTGAAGTGGCAAGAATGGTAACAGATCTGAAGAGTAAGGCAGAAAAGTAGCAAGGCGGAAGTAACAGTAGTCGGAGGAGGGAATTTGATGCCGGAAACAAAGATGATCAAATGTGGGACATCCCTTCAGAGATTTGGGGACAGTGATGGGGGGGGGGGGGGGAGTAAGATATCCTTGGAAGATGGATTCAAGAGTCTTGATACAGGGTGATGGGCCAGCACTCAACTTGGATGTTCTTCTCACAGGCTTCATCTGTGGATTCTTCTGTGGACCCACTCAAAGGTCTCCAGCTCAAACAAAGTGTCTGTGAGACACCATTAATGCTACCCACCCATCAGCACTTCACTCATCGCAGACCAAAGACTGAGCGTGACACAGGGGTCAGGTATGGACACAGACTATTTGCAACAGTGACTTTATTGTCCACAAACCAGACTTGCACGTTTCTCATTTGCCTCTCTGTGTGCCAATGGTGGTATTCACAATAGATGTTCCAGGAGGTGACGCAAGAAACACTATTGTTGGAGTGAAAGTCTAAAGGGGGTCCAGAGGAATCTTACAAGGGTCAACACGAGCTAAGAGTTATCCTTGAGTGCAATGTTTGAAAACATGTTGTAGTGAGCTGTGTGAGGGGTCAGAAATGTGAGGCGGACAACTTTTAGATGATTTCTCAAAATATGCCATTTTATAAAATCAGAAGTTTCAGTAAACGCTGCACTATTCCTAACCTGACAAGGATTTCACTGCTGAAAATAAACTAAAGGAAATCCTCTAACAAAAGATCCCTGGTCCCCAAACTAATTGGTAACAATAATTGTATTCAGACTCTTTATAACCTGGGTGAATTTCCCTTCCCCAGGTTTCAAGTTGGATTCAGTCTCAATGTTAAACATAAAGAAACAGGGAAATTCGGGTTTGTAACCAAGTTCCAAAACAGTTCTTTGCTCCAACTTGCCAAAAGAAAGTTCTATTAATCCAATGTTCATCAAAGGGAAGATTCCTCTTCCTTGAATACCGATTTCCACTTCATCTAATAGTATCAATGATGTTCTTGGTCAGGATGTTTTACCACAACCCATAAATATCAAAGAGAAAACCGCTTCTTGTAAGATTCAAAGAAACACAGCTTTTTAATGTTACCTCTTCTCGGCTCTCCTTTCAATACGATCAATCTGTTTGTATGTTTGCCAGGATAACTTCACAGCACTTATACTTCCACCTGGGTTACTCTCATACCAGGCCCACTTCTATAAAGATTCACCATGCTGGTATACTCGCTAGCCCGATAGTGTTTTCCACAATCAACAGTGCTTCTGAAGTTCTAAATCTGATAACCAAAAGTTTACCACAGCTTCAGCAATTAGCAATTTTGTGACTCAACTTTTCAAAAAAGAGACAATTCACTTTAGTGCCCCTCAGCACTTCCCAGTAAGCAAATCACTCTTCTGAACATTCACCTTCCCAAAGGTCCGCCTCTTTGCTATTCTTGTCAACACCAGTAACCAAAATGCCCTTACGGATGAGATTCTACGTTGCCTCCTTTTGTGTTTGGCAATGTGAGTTTTTATACCAACGTTCATTTCTATGAAACAATCGGGATCAACAAGCTTCAACCTTTTACAGCCTTGCACTCGCCCCTTCTTCCTGCTGACTAGAATAGCTTAATTGTATGCCCTGTGAGTGTCATTTGGCTTTGGGCAATGCTTGCACCACTCTTGGCTTTGGGCAATGCTTCCCTGTTCCCTGGAACTCACAATTTAAAGTTCAGTCTTAGATTCAGTGCTACAATATTTTCTATTGTTTCATGAATTACTTTTCAGGTGGCCTTCACTTAAGAATCACTTTTAGGTAAACACGATTAGTATTAACAGTTTTGTTCAGTTTAATATTGAATTAGTGTGATTCAGAGAGTTTCACTTATATGCAAGTGCTACTTTTGCTGCAGTCGTTGTCCGACAATCAACGGTTGCATGTGAGAGATTCTCCTTTGCTATAGTTGCCTCCCTTTGTTCGCGCAAAGGATTAGAATGCTTGGTGACACTCACCGGCTTCTGTCTTTTATCCCTTCGCGTGCTACAGGACTTGCACTGCTCTGGCTCCTATCGAACGGACACACTGTCTCATTGAAGTTGCCTTTGTTCTCGTCACGCAGCCACAGAGCTCGGCTTGCTCCAAAGACCCTCGGCTGCACACCAGCTATCAGCCCTGGTCTCCTGCACGCTTCCTGCTGCGCAACCTCTGCACTTCAGATTTAGGGGAAAAGGGACCCACTCAGTAACGGCAGCTGGAGACTGCTTTACAGTGGTCCTGGCGCCCTCTTTCCACCAACCTCTGCTTGGACTGCCAACAATGTGCTCTCCTTCTGCTGCCGCTCCATCTAATGACCTGCACTTGAGGGGGCCGTTTAAGCCTCTCTTCCCGCCTCAGGTGTGTATCTTTTGCCTTAAAAAGCTGACCACTCCTGCAACATTGCTCTTGAGACCGCTTCCTCGTCCCATTACTTAGGCAATTATTGGACTTGAAGACCCCAACAACAAAATTGTTTTCTAGTCAGCGTTTTACATTTAAACATAGGTTCATTTCTCTTAACTGTATTTAAGGAACATCACAAGCGTTTCCTTGAAAAGGGTAAGGCAGTTCACATAAGCCATTATTTACAGATCTCCTTTCACTCTACCTCTGGAAGTTAGGATGGTTCTCCAGCATGGGGTCTGGCATGGATGCACATGCTCATGAATATTCCAAGTCAGGCTGGGAATCCTCGGTAAAAGAAAAATGTTCACTTTTAATTACAAACTGTATTTCTCCTTTAAACCAAACACTGTCCTCTGGGTCATACTGCCCCCATCCAAAGACGGTCTCTCCCTAAGCCCCTCCTCTGGCAGCCAAATTAATTTTTTTACTGCATGCTTCAGTGTTGCAAGTCCTCGAGTTTGCTCTGCAAGCTACTTCTGCGTTATTTTCATGTTTTTGACTGAAAAATGTCTTATTCCAAAAGAGCCTGTGGGCTCTTTTCTCCATCTGCCGACAGCGGGGACCTGTTGTGAATTTCAGCGCCCCTCAAGGGCGAAGATCATCGAAGTTTGCAGAAGGCCATCTGGGCCTACTTGGCGCCCTCCGGCATTGACGAGAAGGAGGGAAGGTCCCTTTTCCATCCCTGCGCCAAGTGCAGGCTACGGAATGCGTTTGTGGAGGACAAGCACCTGCAATGCCTCTACTGCCTGCACCCGGACCACAAGGAGGTGGAGTGCGAGATATGCCTCGGGTTCTACAAGATGACAGACAGGCACAGTAGACTGGTGGCGTGGCCTGACATCAAGGCCTCTGCCCTGTGCTCCCAGCAGGGTCATGCCTCACCCAGGAGCGGCCGGTACGAGGAGCGGTCTTCGAAGTCCTTTTAGGGTGCCTCACCTGTAGGGGCCCAAGACCAGAACCGCAAGTCTGAGTCCACCTGGGTTGCTGCGTAAGCAAGTCCTGAGGTGGATAAGGTGCGTTCGACATCGCCCTCTGGCTCCATTGCCAGGCGGCAATCGAGCTCCTCCTCAAAAAGGAAATCTACCCTGACAAAACTGCGGGAGAAGTCCGAGAAGCCGTAGATGGAAAAGAAGGCCGAACTGCCCAATCGGTGCAGGCTAAGATTTCGTCGACGGTAGGTGGTGGCAGCTGCTTTCTCGACAGCTAAGGGTGCTGATCCTGTGAAGGTAGCCCCCACAGCACAAATTATCCTTGCCCCCTAGGCGCAAGACCGCTGCAGTGACTTTGGCAAAGTCTGCTGGCACACTGGAAAGGGGGGGGGACCGGCTCAGGCCTCAGTTCAAGCATCACAGGGGAGAAAAAGTGGGGCAAGAAGGCCCCGAAACAGCCATCCCAGGCCATGGCTTGAAGGTCTCGTCCACAGACCACGAGGACCAGTAGTCCTTGCACACGGTGCAGGAGGACGTGGAAGAAGACCACAGCGACAACAGCAAGGGGCATAGTTCTCCGATTCCACAAGCTCAGCCGAGGGATGTCTCTGGACTTTCTGGCGACCCATCATACCTTGGTGTTAGAGATCCAGAAGAGGATGCCAACTGGCCCAGTTACAGTGGTTCCAAGACCCCCGTTCAGCCTCCAACAAAGAGGAAGCGTATTTGTATTTTTATTTGTATTTTATTTATTTGTAAAGCGCGCCGGGCCCAAGGGCATATGGGTGCACAGTTAAATACAGTAGCGAAGGAGCGTGGCTCAACCAGTTTACAGATGCATACCAGTATGAAAGCATAAGTTAGGTAAAAGGCGATATATACAATAAGACAAAAAAAGCATTCTGGTCTCGTGCTCAGAGCGAGCTCACGACAGCAGAGCTGTATCAAAGGTAGCACAGCAAGTATATCAGTTGTTTTGTGCGAAGAGCCAAGATTTGGTTTTGTTCTTGAAAGAATGGAAAGAGGGCTCAGTTCTGATAGAATTGGGGAGAGAGTTCCAGAGCTTGGAGGCCAGGACAGGGAAGCTCACACCCCCAGCTTTTATTATAGTTTGAATCTGGGACGGGAGAGACTTTGGGTATGGGCCGCTCTCAAAGGAAGTGTGGAGTGTGAGGCGGTTGGATAAGTAGGAGGGGGCCTTGTTAGCCAGGCACTTGTGCGTCAAAGAAAGAGTTTTCAGAGCGATTCTGTGCTGGACAGGGAGCCAATGAAGATTACTTCTGTGGTTGGAGATATGTTGGTTTCTCGCAATATTTAATGCTGCTCTAATGGCATTGTTCTGGGTAATTTGTCATTTGTTAATGTTGGGAAGGCTAGTCCCCAGATAGAGGGCGCTACAGTAGTCTATCTTGGACATAAGGGTTCTGGCCAGTATGATGCAATTAGTGGTGGACAGAGATGGTCTGCAGGCCGTGATAAGTTTGCATGTGTAGGCCGAAGCTGACCTAACTGCATTAGTTTGTCTGGTCCATGATAGTGTGGAGTCAAGATACATTCCTAACGTTTTTGTATTCTTGGAAACCTTGATGACGTTGCCGTCAATGATGAAAGACTTGAAGGAGTGGTCTAGTTTTTTGAGACGTTGATTGGAACCCAGAATGAGGAGTTGGTAGGGAGAATTCTCATTATATGGCTAGTTTCCCTCACCTAGTGAGTCTCCCAGCAGCTTTGCTGGATTTCTGGAGTTTATTTTTTCACTTGGTAAGAGTGTACCTCTTTTTTCCCACTTTTACCTGTGTTTTGCCATGCATATTTCATCTGTTTTGTGATTGTGGACTCTGGAGTACACCACTTCAGTAGCCCCCTTATTTTGTGTTTTACACAGCACCTTCAGTGCAGTGACACAGGGTTGTCTTTTAGACTTCCCACCCACTCCATTTCTGAGGCGGACTACAGTCCCCCAGAAAAGGGTAAAGTTGCTATTTACTTTACTTAGTCAAATAACCACAGATCCAGTACACCCCATTTTACATGGAGTACTGGCAAGGGTTAATCCTTAGCCCTTCTTCTCTGTACCTCCTAGAGCATTGTTTTGCTCTTTTAACATTTAGACTTGGCTGGTGGCAGTGGTATCTACCCCAACTTTCCTACCGCGATTATACTATATAAATGTGGTATTGTTTTAGGCTATTATATTGGCCTCGAACATAAACCCGCTTGACCAAATACTTTCATTTGGCTCTGGTCAGGTTTATTCGCCATTTCTTTTTGTTAAAGTCCTTCTTGTGTTTTACTTTGCGCGGCAAACCCGGTTTGCCTTCTTTGTTCACTGTCTTTTGGCGGGCTTCTGCCAAGAAGCCCTCCTCTAGGCGCCTGGGTGTCTAGGTGGGCTGAATGTGAGGGAGGGGTGTAGTCACCCCTGCACAGGGTATCCTAGGAAACCCAAGTCGCACTTCGCCATGATTGGCTGAGGTGGTTGTCCGGGCTGGACAACCCCCGCTGCTGCGTGATTGACAGCCAGGCTGTGTGACTGGGGGATTTTCCCATAATAGGCAGGACTCTTGGGCTGGAAGTCAGTCGCCACTGGAACTACAAGGAACCGAAGAGAAGCAGAGAAAACGACGGCTGCTGCAACTATCCCGTCCCGGTGAAGCCCTGCTGCAGTCCTGAGCGATCTACCCTTCAACGACCAGAGAAGATCCAGTCCGGAGTCTTCTTCCCTTGAGCCTAGTGGGGATAACCAGCTCATCTTCCACAGCCAGAGGATCCTCTTCGTGGTCGAAATCGCTGCACACTGCTGTAGTGGTCTGGATAGCCATCTGAAGAGCCTCCCCTGTTTTTAAGGAGCGCACCTTTTATTCACCGTCGCTGCTGCCGGCTTCATCCCTGTGTGGTGCAGCCCCCTCCAGACGTCGTCCTTCTTGCTGAAGCTCCAGGAACCGTGGGTCTGCAGGAAACTACCAGGAACAACTGCCGTGGCACCAGCTTCTTCATTGAATAAGGTACTGTGTTCTGCTTGAGAAATTCGGGTGAATCCTTTTTCTCCTCCTACAAGGCTTGCCCTCATCTTCCCTCCTTCTTATAACTTTTGCTTCCACTGTTGACAATAACTAAGTACTCCTGGCAACGTTGAATCTTGAACTGTCCGACTTTGTGATCCTTGACAAAAGGAACCTGGTTCCACATGACACTGGCTCCAGCCTATTGACTCTTGAATTTCTGTCAACAAGTGTTCTCTGATTCTGTCTGCCCTGACAAAAGTATTGCGTATGATTTTTACCCCCAACTCCCTCTGGTTAACTCGGGTGCTAAGTGCGTTTTTGCCCCGGTAACATTTCTTGCTGCGGATACACGTATCTTTAGTAAGACCGAACTGTCATTAATGTCAAAAAGTGATCACATATGTATTTCCGGTAACGTCTTTAGTTTCACAACACTGGTCCGTTAAAACATAGGGTACCTACCTTGAGTTATACTGTAACAAGTAAATTGGTTGGTTGTAGTGTATTTTACATGTAGAAGTGTTGTGTTTATAACGAATGGTTGAAAAATAAATGTACTTATATTTTTTTACCTGAAACCTTGAGTCACAGTAATTGTGGTCCCTTTGTGTGATCTCTGCTACTGCTCATATACTCTTGAGATAAGCCTGGCTGCTCCGCTACTGCTACCACTTTAACATAGTAGCACAGGCTTGTACCAAAGGTGAACTTGTATTACCACTTGTTGTCTTAATTGTGCGTAGTGGTCCCTAAAGGCACTGCACAGGATTCTGCATAACAGCAGTTTGGTCTTGTCATCATTGAGGTAAAGTTCATCTTGGGCCATCCAAGCCTGGATGACCATTTAGACGTCTTTCAGGGATTTGGTGTCCACTGTATGATCACCCGTGATGGGGATGAGTATCTGGGTGTCATCAGCATAATTAGTGTATAATTAGTGTCATCTGATGCTTCCATTTCAGCCTGCACACCTGCGTCGATCCGCATCTCCCCCAGTAGACCCAGACACTGGTACGATTACATACGACAAGGATATAGTTGCCCCCGGTCTCAGCATTTGCCTAGAGCGTCCCCACCAGACGAGGTGTGATCGTTTGACTCCATGCTCGCCGGAGCACCTGAGATTTTTCAGCTTGTGCCCGAAGAAACTAGGAAAGCAGGTTTCTTGTATCAGAGGTGCGAGACCAGGAGGAAGATAATCATGGCAGTTTCCATTCTGGGCGCGTGGGAAGAGGGCTTGGCCCTCATGAAGAACCCTTGCACTGCTCCAGCTAAACAGGATGGACTGGAGAAGAATTATCAGGTGCCGGACTCCGCATGCAAGTGCCTGAGGTCGCAACCATTGCTGGATTCAGTGGTTTCGGCATCCCCAAGGAAACGGTTGACTAACCCGCCCTCGTCATCTTCAGTCCCTCCGGACGGCGGGGGGGAAGAAGTTGGATGCTGTGTGAAGGAATGTGATTTACACTGCAGCGTCCACTATCAAGGCGGCCAACGTACTGGCTATTCTGGTCAAGTATGGCAGGGAACTGTGATACAAGATGGGCCTTATTCTGGAGTTCCTGCCAGACAATAAGAGTATGGAGACAATCGCTCTTTTCGACGAGGGGGAAATTGCGTCTCACACGATTAGTGGCGTTGCACGTCACCTACATAGGTTTCTGGCAGATGGTGGGGGAGAACAGTGTCGGCCTTCATTGACAGGGCTGGATGAAGGCCACACATTTCCATCGGGAAGTTGAGGAGAAGGTTTTGTCCATGCCTTTCGACAGAGAGAACTTGTTTGGGAAGGTCATCGACGAGTCCCTTCAGGCCATCAAAGCGGATATGGAGAAGGCCCGTTGCTTGGGCACTCTACACCAGCAGCGCTCTTCTTTACACTCCTACAGGGGAAAGTCAGGCAGGTCTTCCAAAGGTTTCTCCTTTGTATTGCAAGTCATCCATATCCACGACCCAGGAATCCTGCAGAGGCCGTACCAGGCCTACAGTAGCAGAGGACCGCGTCGCTGTCGCCCACAGGGCAGGATGTCGGCTCATAAACAGGCCTGAAATGGCTGGGACGTCAGGCTCCAACAGGTGCACACTGGTGGGCGGCGGCTGACTAGGTTCGTCAGCGAGTGGAAGAAAATCACCACTGTTAGGCAGAATTATATGCAGTACCCTTTGGGAACACTACACACAATTAAGACTACAAGTGACAGTACAATTTCACCTTTGGTACAAGCCTGTACCACAGTTCTAGTGGTAGCAGTAGCGGAGCAGCCAGACTTATCTCAAGAGTAAGTGAGCAGTACAAATAGTTACACAAAGGACAGCAGTTAATATGATTCAAGCTAACACTGACTCAAGGTTTCTAAGTAAAAGAATATATATTTATTTACTCAACAGTTCACTATTATAAGCAAGTAAGAAATCCCAGACATAAATACACCACACCACTTCCCTTAAATTCCAGACAAGTTAACCTCACAAAATGAAGTGGGAGCAAAATGGCACTCCAGCAATTTACAAGGGAGGGAAAAACACAGTTATTAGAAAGTAGTCAAAACCAACAGGTTAGTACTCGGGGCAATTGAACAAGAGAGACTACAGTGAGGAGATCAGCTAGAAAAGGCTTAGAGCCAAAGTCAATAGGTCAGAGGTCTTTTGCTCAAGATCACACAGTTCAGGGTAGTTCGCAGTAAAGTTCGTGGCACAGATTCCGGACGAGGTTGGTTGGTAGAAAAGTTAGTTCAAAGAGAGAAGGACGAGCCCTTGGATTGGCAAAAGATTTAAAACACTTTTACGGCGGTTGAACAAAACGAGCAACCAGATTTGCACAGTACCTTTAAAACTGAGAGGGAGCTGTAGCTGAGGCGGATGCTCCTGGTGGTTCCTGTTGGCTCACGGTTCCTGAAGCGACTGTCAGACTGACAAGAAGTAGGACGACTGGAGGTTCCTGCGCCACCCAGGGAAGAAACCATCAGCAGAGCAAAACAACGAATAAAGGTGCGCTCCTTAAAACCCAAGCAGGGTCCGACCTTCCTGGCTATCCAGCCCACTGTAGCTCTGTACAGCGAATTTGACCAGAGGGGTCCTGGCTTGTAGTTTGGGCGAACTGGTTGGTCCCACCAGCTCAAGGGAAGAAGTTTCCTGGAGGATCGTTTGTCGGATTCGGGCGGTTCAGTCGTGGTCGGGGTCCTCTTCTTCCAGTTCCTCGGTTCTTTAGTTCCAGTGGGGACTGTCTTTCCAGTCCCAGAGACCTGCTTTTTATGCAGTTTCTCCCATTCATACAGCCTGGCTGTCAATCACACAGCAGGGTGGCTGGCCTGGCAAGGCCAGTCCCCTTGGGAAATCGGACAAGAGTGCGACTTGGGTTACCAAGGGAACCCATGGCAGGGGTCCGAAGATCCCTCCCTCACATCCTGCCTCTCTAGACTATCTGGCGCCTTAAGGAGGGCTTCTGTGCAGAAGCCTGCGAAAAAGACAGTGAACAAAGGAATCCTTCCCGGTTTGGCGTGCAGAGAAAGACTTTAACAAAAAGAAATGGTGAATAAACCCAGCCAGAACCAAAATAAAATGTATTTGGTCAAGCGGGTGTATGTTCGAGGCTAATATAATAGCCTAAAACAATACCACGTTTATATAATATAATTGCGGTTGAAAAGTTAGGGTAGATACCACTGCCACCAGCCAAAGTCTTAATGTAAAGGGAGCAAAACACGGCGCCAAGAGGCACAGACAAAACGGGATAGGAATTAACCCTTTCCAGTACTCCATGTAAAATGGGGGTGTACTGGGTCTGTAGTTGGAAGGGACTATATAAAGTTAATGGCAACTTTACATGTTTCTGGGGGACAGCGGTCAGCCCCAAAAAAATGGAGTCAGTGGGAAGTGACAACCCTGTCTCACTGCATTGAAGGTGCTGTGTAGCACACAAAGTTGTGCTCATGGAGTAGGTGAGGCTGCAGAGTCCAAGAACACACAAAATGGTAAAAACACACATGGCAAAACACATGCAAGAGAGGGAAAAAAGGCTCACACTCTTACCAGGTAAAAAAAGTAAATCCTAGAAATCCAGCAAAGCTGCTGAGGGACTCATTAGGTAAGGGAAATCAGCCATTTATGGGAATTCTCTCTAACAACCACCAACAGATGGGTGCTGGACGCTCTCGCCCAAGCCAAGGGCACTCTGGAGTTTCAAAGCCGGTGTCTGTGGATCCCTAGAGTGTCCTGTCAGGAGAAGCACATTCCTCAGCTCCTGGAAGAGGTCCGGGCCATGCTGCGAAAAGGGGTGATAGAGCTAGTTCCTCAACAGCTCTGGGACTCGGACTCTATTCCAGATACTTTCTGGTCCTAAAAAAGATAGGGGGCTGGAGGCCCATCCTAGACCTGCGTCATCTCAAAAAATATGTAAAGTCCCAAAAGTTCAGGATGGTCACATTGCAGCACGTGCTCGGCCAACTGGAGGAAGGAGACCTCTTGAGGTCGCTGGACCTGAAAGACGCCTATTCCCTAGTCTCCATTCACAAGAAACGTCGTAGGTTTCTGTGTTTTGTAGTGCAGGGCCAGCACTACCAGATCAAGGCCCTACCTTTCGGATTGTAGTCTGCCCCCAGAGTGTTCATAAAATGCCTGGCACCTGTGGTGGCCCATGTACGTCTTCGGGGTATAAACGTATACCTGTTCTTCGACTGGCTCATCCAGGCTCGCTCGTGGGAGCTGGCCGTCGGACACCTCAAGACAGTCCAGCTACTGACTGATCTGGGATGCTCCAACTATCCATAGTCCTGCTTGACCCCATCGCAGAACGTACTGTTCCTAGGAGTCAGACTCAATACGGTGCCCTGACTGGCGTCACCCTCGGAGGAGAGGGTAGCGGCCATTGAAGGAAAGGTGCAGCAACTATTGTCGATAAGACAACCGCGGTGCGAAGCATCAAGTCGTTGCTTGGCCTGATGTCGCTCTGCAGGTTGAAAATGTGACCTCGTCAGGAGTTCTGGACGCTCGCTGGATGCAGGTATCCAGATGATTTGCGGAAAAAGATCCCGCTCGATGACGAGTTCCGCCTGGCTATAAGGTGCATGAGGTTTCTAAACCTTCCATACTAGGAGATGGTCACCACGGACGCTTCCCTTGAAGGTTGGGGAGCCCACACGGGATGTCTGTGCGCCAGAAGTCTGTGGCCGCTGGAGGAGAAGGACCTCCATATCCACACCCTGGTGCTACAGGCATTGTTCTGGGCCCTCCAGTAATTCCTTCTGTCTTTGAAGGGCAAGGTGGTGAGAATCTTCATTTCTATACCACCACCATGTTCTACATCAGGAAACGGGGGCACGCAATCCCCAGCGCTCTCCAAGGAAGCGCAGGATTAGTGGCGCTGGGCCGTCGGACAGGAGATGTTCCTCGCTCTTCTTCACCTAGCGGGAGTCAAGAGCACTATCGGAGCAGGGAATTGTTCTCCTGCCACGAGTAGGGACTGTGGCAGGACTAGTTGGACTACATATTCATCAAGTGGGGCAGGCCCCAGATCGATCTGTTTGTGACAGAGGCGAGCTCCAAATGCCAGAGGTTTGTCAGATTCCACCAACCGAGGAGCATAGGGGACGCGTTCTCCTTCCCGTGGGAATGGCTGTTTTTGTATACGTTTGGTCCCACAGATCCTACCATACTTGGTATCCTTGGCACGCCTCCAAGGTGCATCTGGCAGCCATCTCCCGCTACACAAGATCGACGGGAAGATCTTCGATTTGATCCCATCAACTCATCAATGAGTTTCTCAAAGGACTTTTAAGATCTTTCCGGCCAGTGAAGGCTCCTGCCCCGGCGTGGTAACTCAACGTGGTTCTGACTAGGCTGAAGGGGAGGTGGGTGGGGGACCCTTTGAGCCTCTGCTTCAAGCTCCACTCAAATTCATCTTGTGGAAGAAGTCTTTCCTAGTGGCCATCACCTTTGCCAGGAGGGTAGGTAAGATCCAGGCCCTATCCTGCAAACATGGAAAAGCTGGTTGTGGGGGTGCACTCCGATTTTGGTCTAATCTTCAACGTCTTCATGCCGTTGTAAGTCCCTTTCTATATATATTTTATGGTGCTCCCAGTTAGTAAAGTGCTACCTTTACGAGACTAGTGCTGCAACTAAGAGGTTCTCCGTATGGAGTCAACGGGGAACAAACTGGGGCACAGCAATGTGCAGAAAAGTGTCTACTTTTTTGCAAAACAATGACTTCAATTCAAATTTTGAGATTCGAGTAGGTTAATGAATAAGGAACACATTAATTCCTTGTATTACATCAACATTGCTGTGCCCTTGTTTGTTCCCCGTTGACTCCATACGGAGAACCTCTCAGTTGCATCCCTATCCTGCAAACAGCCCTACCTGACTTTCCACGAATCGAGGGTGGTGCTACGTACGCACCCCTCCTTCATGCCGAAGGTTCAGTCGGAATTCCACCTCAGCGACACTTTGGTGTTACCTGTTTTTTTTTTCTTTCCCAAAACCTTTGTCACCAGCGGAAAGGGCCTTGCATTCGCTGGACATTGCTCGTGCCCTGAAATTCTAGGTCACACGCACAGGTTTTCGGAAGACTTCACATCTGTTGGTAAACTTTTGGTCTTTTGAACCATGGGAAGGCCTTGTCCAAGAGTTTCATTTCAAGATGGCTCTCCGACTGCATCACGCACTGTCATCGGTTGGCTAACCAACCGTTGCCCGGCCGTCCGAAAGACCACTCCACCAGAGCGATTGCTGCAATGACAGCGTTCCGGTCTAGTGTGCCCCTGCTTGACATCTGCAGGGCTGCTACGTGTAGGTCCTCTCGCACCTTCATGAAATTCTACTGCGTCAACCGTGATTCCTGGGAGGAGGCAAGAGTCGGCCAAACAGTACTACGCAACCTGTTTGCATGAGGTGAGTTTGTTCCAGGGGTAATTGTAATTGCTTCTGTTGAGTCTTGCCACCTCCAGTGTTTGTGTAATTTTTTTAATTTTACTGCTATGTATTCTTTAATCATGAGCGTGGGAATCCATGCCAGATCCCATGCTGGAGAAGGAACAAGTTACTTACCTGTAACTATTGTTCTCCAACATGGGTCTGGCATGGATTCACATGCGAACCCTCCCACTGACCCCTCTCCGGCTCTTCTTGGCAGTGGTCGAAGGGAGCGGGAGCGGTTGGGAGTGGTGCTACTCTACTTTTTTTAATTAAGTTTTGCTGTTCCTTTACTTTTATTTTATCAAGAAACCGTTCCGGAATGGTTTCGTTTTAAAATAAGTGTAGGAAGAAGTTGAAACTTGCACTTTCGGAGCATTGCACTGAACGTTCCCTTAAACAGCAGGTGCATGTTTTTCGACGTTTGTATTGAGTGTGGGAGGGGGCATGGTGATGGTGTCTGTGGAGTGGGTGCTGGCCAGCAGGTAACATAATTCCACTACTTCTTTTCGTACACTTTGACCACTGCTTTTTGGTCATACTGCCCCTTTATGTGCTTATCAAATCTGAAGATGACTGTTATTGGATGAGGGCAGTGATTGGTTGAAATACAGTTTGTAAGTGAAACTGTTTTTTCAATTACAGAGGATTCCCAGCCTGATGACTGGGAATATTCATGAGCATGTGAATACATGCCAGACCCATGCTGGCGAACAATAGTTACAGGTAAGTAACTTGTTACTTTCTTACTTTATAAATCTCAGATGGGTTTTCCTTTCGATGTTTAGGGATTTCACATTAGTTTTACCCACATCAGGATGTTCAATTTGTGGATTAGGCCAATCATAACGACAATAAGCCAATTGAATGCTTTGGTATGGTTAAAGGTTTCTTCCCTCTTGGAGACCAATACAGCGTCTCATCCCTCAGAATATCATCACAATCCTGAGCCTTATCTCCTCCCAGGTGATCCTCCCGCAAAGCACCACCCCGAAGGTCAGGATCAGGAAGCGTCTGCCTCTCCCTTGCCACCTGGGAGGAGACTTTAGGTAGGGTTTTAGTGAGGGATTTGCAGGATTCATCACAGCTGTCTTGACCAGATACCAATTTAGTGAGGAAAAGAGGGCATGGCTAGCCAGCAAGATGCCTATTGTGGAAGAGGAGAATTAACAGATGATGTATCCCTTAGGTTGTTAAAGTGTAAAGACGCTGCCTCTAAAAGGTTCCTTAACTTCTCCAGCATGGGGTCTGGCATGGATTCACATGCTCATGAATATTCCCCGTCGTCAGGCTGGGAATCCTCGGTAAAGAAAAAACCAGTATCAGTTTCGTTTCTGATCTGTCTTTCGTAGTAGTAACCAATCACTGGTCTCTGCGTCATACTGACCACAGCCAATGACTGCCCTCTACCTAAGCCCCGCCTCTGGCAGCCATCTTCAGATTTTTACCGCACGTTCATGTGTTGGGATCCTCGTGCTATTGCTCTCGAGCGTTAGTGCTATTTTTTCGCGCTTTTTCACAAAAACTTCGATTTTTTTCGGTCAAAAGAGCCTCAAGCTCCACCGATCCTACATCCGATCAACGGGGACCCGTGTCGGATTCGTCTGCGCCCCTCAAGGGTGAAGATTTCGTCGAGCTACACTTCGGAGGACTCCAGAAGCTTCTCAGGCCCGGTCTCGGAGATGGCCCAGGAGAAGGGAAGCTCGACGCCCGGAAAGCTGTTCAGGGTCTGCCCTGGATGCCAGCTGCAGAACGTCTTTAAGGAGGACGAACACTCTTTCTGCCTTTACTGCCTTCATGAGGACAAGACGCACGTGGAGAAGGACTGTGCGTTTTGCGGCAACATGTCGGAACGGACCATGAAGGACCGCCATCAACGTCTCGCCAACTGGCTGGAGGGTAAGAGCCCGTCCGGCGAGAAGAAGAGGAAATCCGAGCGGTCTTCTAAGACCTTTGAGGGCGCCCCGGCGACGGGGTCCCAACATAAGGCTAAGCACCGCGAGTCCGCTGGCACCGGGAGCGCCGCATGGTCGGGCTCTACGGGCGTCAGGCAGGGCGCACCCTCCCCGGCACCATCAACCAACGCTCTGGGTCGGGTAAGAGGAAGGCCGAGCACCCGGCGAAGCTCCTGGAGAGGCCCCGGTCGAGCTCTAAGGCAGAGGAGGAGCGTGGCAGTGCCCCCTCCCTCAAGGATAAGGCGGTGAGCGCACCTAAGGTGGTGAAGGCCTTGATCCATCCGACCAAGCCCTCTATCGAAACGGTCGCGGCGGCCCTGGCTCAGCCTGTGGATGCTACACCAGTGGTGGCGACCTCGGGGCCCAGAATCTCCCTGCCTCCTTGGAGGGAGTCTTCTTTTGTGCCCATCGATAGGACCCCCGTGAAACTCCCCGTGGGGAAGAAGGGGGGGCAGGGCGTCGTCGTAGATTCGGCCTCAACCTCAGAAGAGGAGCTGATCGAGGTCTTAAGCCACGGCCTAGGCGTGGAAGAAGGCCAGCCCGTCGGAACGGACCCCGACGCAGGTGACGACGACGACATCGTCGAGGATACCGACGGGGCCCCTGCTCGCCCGTCGGATTCCCCTCTGCCAGCGCCGCAAGACAACTCGGCGGCCATTTTGTTGGCCATACAGTCGTTATGCTCTGAGATAAGGACGAGGCTACCGTTGCCGACGGAGGAACCTCTCCCGTCGGGGGATCCAGAACCGGGACCTTCTGGTGTTCCCCCTACCAAGAAAAGAAGGATCCATCCTCCACCTCCTTTTCAGCCGTCGCGCCCCGTCCAGCCCTCCTCCCCGTCCACCCAAGGGGATGATACGGGGACTGACACGGCAGCGACGGGTACGGACGACGAGGCATACGACGAGGATATTCCGTCGTCGCCTCCCGCCAGGGCCTCTCCGCCCGACGAGATCGGATCTTTCCACTCCATGATCTCCAGGGCTTCCGAGCTTTTCCAACTCTGCCCTGAGGAGAAGAAAAAGGAAGGCTTCCTTTATCAGCGGCGCGAGGCCAAGAGGAAGACGGTCCTCGCAGTGCCCCTGTTGGACGACATTTGGGACGAGGGCCTTACCCTCCTCAAGAACCCTTCCACGGCACCAGCTAGAAGAGACCGGTACGAGAAAAAGTACCGGGTCCGGGACTCGGCCCCCCTGTGCCTCCGGGCGCAACCTACCCCGGATTCCGTCGTCTCCGCGGCGGCCAGGAAGAAAGCGGGGGGGGGGGTGCGGCCTCCACGTCGACTTCCCCGCCGGACGGCGAGGGAAAGAAATTGGATGTGATGGGACGTAGAGTCATCTCGTCGGCGACGACGATTAAAGCGGCCAACGCCTTGGCTATCGTGGCCCGCTACGACAGGGAGCTCTGGTTCAAAATGGCTCCCCTGCTGGATTTTCTGCCGGACGACAAGAGGGCGGAGGCCTTAGGGATCCTGCAAGAAGGTGAGGTGGCCTCGGACCACGCCATCACCGTGGCGACGGACATCGCCGACACTGGATTCCGACAGTTGGGCAACGGCGTTTGCCTTCGACGTCGTGGATGGCTCAAGGCTACGGACTTCCGGCAAGACGTCCAGACCAGAGTCCTGGACATGCCCTTCGATGGGAACAACCTGTTTGGGAAGACTGTGGACGATTCCCTTCAGGCCATTAAGGCGGATACTGAGACGGCCCGGGCCCTTGGAGTTCTGCAGCAACGACGGACGCCCTTTCGGAGCAGCGGAGGCAAGGGCGCCTCCAAAGGTTCCGGCAGCGGTTTCGCTTCCTACCGTCAAGCGGCCCGCTCGTCGTCGCAAGAGGCCTACAGAGGACGAGGCAAGTCTAGCGGACCCCGCCGTCGTCGCCAAGGAGGTCAAGGCGGCAAGGCCGCGTCCAAGCAGGATTGAACCGGCCGTGGGGTCGGGCCCCCACCGAAGCGCCCCGGTGGGAGGCCGGCTGGCGAGCTTCGTCAGCGTGTGGGAGTCGTGTTAGGCAGAAACCTGTGCAGTTCCCTTGGGGAACACTGCAAAAGATTTAAGACTACAGGTAAAGCAGTAAACCCACTTGGTAGCAGTCTGTACCACCCAGATTTACCTGGTAGCTGTGGCTGAGCAGTCAGACCTCTCTCAAGAAGAGTTAGGCAGTATGCAGAGTATACACAATAGGTACCAACACACAATAGCACAAGCAAACACTGACCAGAGCTTGGTTTTTAAAAATATATAGTTATTTATTTATAAAACACACATAAGTAGAAAAACACTCTAGCAAAGAATATAGTGAAATACTTTAAACACAGTTATAATGAAAGTAGATTCAATCCTTTCTCCTATCTAGACAACTCTAGGTTAACACCACTTAATTAAAACAGAGGTGAGTGCTTAACGTTAGATGACACTCTAGTAGTTTCCAAGAAAGGGAGAGAAAAAGCAGGAATAGGTTAAACACACCACTCTAAGGTTCAGAACACTTGCAATAGGCTTTAAAGAAGAACAAAGTCACAGGTGAGCAAAAGTCACTAGGCAGGGCCCACTCTTAGAGTAGCCGGAGCGAAAACGTGCCCAAGATCACACCGTTTTTTAGAGATTCAAAGTCTTGCAAGGAGTCGGAAAGAGTTTAGAGTGGCTCAGAAAGTTTAGCCAAAGTGTCCCAGGCACTCCCAGGTTCGAAAGCCGGGGACTAAATCTACCCCGTACAGTCGGTGGCAAGGGAAGCCAGGCGGAACACAGTACCTTAAATGGAAAGGATCCTCCAGCGGTGGCAGTTGTTCCAGGCAGTGACAGCAGGGCTCGACGTCGGTCAGGGGAGAAGAAAATCTCGCTGAAGAGCAGAAGAGGACGGTCGTAGCACTGCCCGGGAAGAGACCAGCCGCGGAGTCCTCCGGTTAAAGGGTTTGCACCGACTTTCGCGGTTAGGGGGGTAAAGTGTGGTATTCCGGTTGCCGGGGTGCTTGGCACAGGCAAGGCGGCCACGAGATACCTCGAAGACGGGAAAGAAGGCGAAAACTGGTTGTCCCCACCAGTCAAGGGAAGGAGCCACTCCGTTAAGAGTTCTCCTCGGTCGTCGGAAAAAGTGGTGAGACGGTTCAGCAGGGCTCCACCGGTTGGTGTCGTCGAAGCAGGTCGGCTCAGCTCTTCCCTCGTCGGATTCTTGGTCCTGTGGCGACTTCTGAAGTTCCAGTCCCCAAAGCCCTGCTTTTATGCAGCAAACCCCCATTCACCCAGCCTAGCTGTCACTCAAACATGCTAAGTGGTGAGCCGGGCGGCTCACCACTTGGGCCAATCAGGACGGAGTGCGACTTGAGTTACCAAGGTAACTCAGTCCAGGGTGCCTAAATCCCCCTCCACCCCTCCTAAGTACCCCAGACAGAGTGGCACCACTTTGGAGGGCTTCTGTGGAGAAGCCCGCCAAAAGTGGAACAAAGGGCTCCACTTTGGGTCAGAATTACAGAGGTGAATACCAACGCCATTTTAGAATCAAGTTTTGGCAAAATAACCCGACCGGAGTTATAATAATAAATATATAAACCGGCGGTATGTTTAAGGCTACCGTAAATAAATAATTAAATGTGTTAGCCTAAAACAATGGGAAATCCCATAGGGAAATATTCGCGGTCGAATATAAAAAGTAGTTTCCACTGCCACCAGCCAAAACTCGATCAGGGGGGACGGAGACGTGCCCCCTCGACTAACAGACCCTGGGGCAATCGAATTGCCCCAGCCAGTACGTCCACAATATGATGGTTTGTACTGGTTCTGTTCAGGATTCAAGACTAATAAAGTCTTTGGTGACTTTACATGCCCTGGGAGACAGTAGTCAGTCCCAGGGTATGGAGTCTATGTTGGGGAGTCCCTAGGACACCCCTGGGTCACTGCACAGAGGGTGCTGTGTAACCCATATCACAAAAACACATGAGGCCCTATGGAGTAAAAGACCCCATAGCCCATTCAACACAAGGTTTGTCCAAGATCACACAGTTCAACATGTCCAAGAGTGAGGGTAAAAGAGTCTCATTCTTGGCAGGAGAAAAAAATAAACCCCAGAAATCCAGCAAAGCTGCTGGGGGACTCACTAGGTAGGGAAATTCAGCCTAAACAGAGAATTCTCCCTAACACTCGCCCCCCCCAGACTAAGGGACAGGAGGATTTAATCCACTCCTGGATGAACCTCATACCTCTAGTCGATGATATACATCCTAGAGAGTCCATCAGCATTTTGATGGTGACACCCTGACCTGTGCTCAATGGTGAAATCAAACCCTTGCAGGCAGATTGACCATCTCAATAGTTTTGGATTTTCCCCTTTCATTTGCATTAACCATCTCAAGGGTTGGTGGTCAGTCTGAATAACAAAAGTAGAACCATACAAGTATGGCCTAAACTTCTTCAGTGCCCACACAATAGCAAAGCATTCTCTTTCGATAGTTGCCCACCTTGTCTCAGGATCCTTCAGTTTTCTACTGATGAAGCAAATGGGGTGCTCCCTACCCTTCTCATCCAGTTGGCTTAGAACTGCACCTATACCTACATTGGAAGCATCAGTTTGTACAATGAAAGTTTGGTGGTAGTCAGGAGCTCTCAATACTGGAGCTTGGCAAAGAGCTCTTTTTAGTTTTTCAAAGGCCTGATTGCATTCCTCATTCCATTTTACCTTTTTAGGGAATTTAGGAGAGGAGATTACATTCAGTGGAGAAGCTATGGTCCCATAGTTCTCAATGAAATTCCTGTAATACCCAGTGAGGCCTAAGAAGGCTCTCACTTGGGTTTGAGTAGTTGGTGTTGTCCAATTTTGCACAGCTTCAATCTTGCTGAGCAAAGGCCTTATTTCTCCACCTCCTACCTCATGTCCAAGGTAGACCACTTTACTTTGACCAATCTGGCACTTACTGGCTTTGATTGTCAAATGGGCCTGTTCAAGGGCCTGCAACACATGTCCTAGGTGGTTCACATGTTCCTCCCAGGAGTGGCTGAAGACTGCAATGTCATCCAAGTATGCCATGCAGAAATCTTCCATCCCAGCTAGAACTTGGTTCACCATCCTTTGGAATGTGGCAGGTGCATTTTTTAATCCAAAAGGCATGACCTTAAACTGGTACAAGCCAACTGGGGTGGAAAATGCAGTTTTCTCCTTGGCATGGTCTGTCAGGGCTATTTGCCAATAGCCTGACGTAAGGTCAAATGTGCTGAGGTACTTGGCTGCACCAAGTTTATCCACCAACTCATCTGTCCTGGGCAAAGGGTGGGCATCAGTCTTGGTGACTGCATTTAGGGCTCTATAGTCCACACAGAATCTCAAATCCTTGGATCCTGCCTTTGGTACTAACACAACTGGGCTAGACCATGGACTAGTAGAGGGCTCTATTACCCCGAGATCAAGCATCTTCTTGACCTCTCCTTTGATGTGGGTTCTGATATGTTCTGACATTCTGTATCCTCTGCTTTTGACTGGCAGACAGTCACCAGTGAGTATATCATGCTGGCCCCAATGGGTCAAGCCTGGTGACAGTGAGAACAGAGAGGCAAACTGATTTAACGTAGCTTTGCACTCCTCTTGTTGCTCAGGTGTCAGGTCTGAAGAGAGATTGACTCCTTCGACTTTCTCATCTAAAGGCACACCTCTGAGGAGATCAGGGAGAGATTCACTCTCTTCTTCCTCTGCAGCTGACGCTAGAAGCAAGGCTCCTACGTCAGGTCTGGAGATGTATGCTTTTAGTCTGTTGGTGTGGAAGACTCTAGGAGCTTCCCTGGGTCTGCCCAGATCCACCAGATAGTTGACCTCTCCAAGTTTTCCCACAATCTTGAAGGGTCCCATCCACTTGTCTTGCAAGGCCCTCTGCCTTGTTGGGAGCATAACGAGAACTAGCTGGTCTTGAGTAAACTCAACCATGTTAGCCTTCTGGTCATGCCAATGTTTGACCAGAGCTTGACCAGCTTTCAAGTTGTCACTTGCTTCTGCCATCATGTGTGACATTCTCCTTCGGAGACCTATCACATAGTCAGTCACTCTGACTGGCTTGAGGGGAGGAGCACCTTCCAATCCCTCCTTAATCAGGGCCAACGGACCTCTGACTGGATGGCCATAGAGAAGCTCAAAGGGAGAATAACCTACTCCCTCCTGAGGGACTTCTCTATAAGCAAAGAGAAGGCATGGCAGTAGAAGGTCCCACTTTTTCTTAAGGGGTTCCTCTAAAGCACCTATCATGCTCTTCATGGTTCTGTTAAACCTTTCAACCAACCCGTTTGTCTGAGGGTGGTAGGCTGTAGAGAACTTGTAAGTAACTCCACAGGTTTTCCACATGGCTTTCATGTAGTGGGACATAAAGTTTGACCCCCTGTCAGAGATTACTTCCTTAGGAAACCCAACCCTGGTAAAAATACCAAGGAGGGCCTTAGCCACAGCCGGAGCTGTAACAGTCCTCATAGGAATTGCCTCAGGGTACCTAGTAGCATGGTCTACTACAACAAGTATAAACCTGTTGCCTGAGGAGGTTGGAGGATCAAGGGGACCAACAATGTCAATCCCTACTCTCTCAAATGGGACTCCCACAACTGGGAGAGGCACTAAAGGTGCCACATTCTTGGAACCAACCTTACCAGAAGTCTGGCAGGTATGGCAGCTCTTACAATATCTATCTACTTCAGCCCCCATCTTTGGCCAATAGAAGTAGAGTGAGAGCCTTTCCTTGGTCTTCTTGAAACTCAAGTGACCAGCCAAAGGTATCTCATGGGCTAGTTGTAAGAACTGTTGTCTGTTCTCTTGGGGGACTAAAAGGCGTTTGTAGTCTCCAGGTTCAGACTCAGTTGGTTCACTATAGAAGAGGCCATCTTCCCAGTGTAACCTATACTTCCCAGGCTCTTGCCCATCAGCCTGAGAAGCTGCCTGGTGGCGGAGACCTTCCAGAGTTGGACATTCTCTTTGTCCCTTACGAAAAGCGGCCCTGCTAGGCCCACCTTCTGCCAGTAAAGACTGCAGCTCAGGATGGTCCTCAGGGTCCAAATCACCAATAAGGTTTGGGCCTCCTTCTAGCTCTTCTTCAGAGTCTAGTTCAACCACACAGGGTTGTACCTCCCTCTCAGCCTCAGCTGGAGGTGGAGTTACAGGTGTAACTTTGGACAACCTCGGGGAAGTCCTTGTTGGAAGCACTGGAGGGCTTGCTGCTGGTTTTTTCCTAGGAGTCTTGGGTTGCCCCTTTGCTCCAGACCTGGTTGTGACTGCAGTAAGTTGCTCCAGTGGGAGAGGAGTGATTTCTGTCATCATCTCCTGAGATAACCCTCTCAGGGTTTTCTCTCTTGCAGGTTTTGTGAGCTCCTGTAACCTTTTGCTAGGGGGTCTGGGGGTATGAGATACAACTCCAAGAGCTTTGAGGTCATTACCCAACAGAACCCTACCTGGCACTTCACATTGTACACTGACAGGTATTTTTACAGCCATATCATTACATTGGATGAGAACTGGTAACTGGGGACACATCTGCACAGGCCCACCAGCTAACTTGGTGAGGCATTTGGGTGCCTTAGCAACATCCTCTGCCTTGAAAAATGATTCATCCACCACAGTTATGCTGGCTCCAGTGTCCCTAATGGCAGGAGTCTCCTGACCATTCACCTGGACACTGTCCTTATAATACTCTTTAGTATTATCTGGGATAGAGTTATACACATCTAAATTCTGTTGTTCCCACAACCCCAGAGAGACTAAAGAAACACTAGCTGAGACTCCAGTGGGTTCATCAGCCAGTAATAGAAAGTTTCCACTTGCCATATGTACTTCCTCTTCTGGAGCGAAGGCTAAGGAGGCAAGTTGGACCCCTGAAGGTTTACCCTTACATTTGGGATCTCCTTTCACATGGTCAGTAGCCTTACAAACAAAGCATGAGCCAAAGGCTCGCTGGAATGGGGGCTTGTTCTGACCTCCTTCTGGTCTTGGACCAGAAGATACACTAGCCTGATTTGGTTTCCCTTGTGGCTTACCCTTATAGTTTTGTTTGGGGCCCTCTTTGGAATTTGTACTATTAGAATTCTCTTTGGAGTCCTTTTTAGGCTGTTTTTCCCCATCCTTTTTCTGAGTTACCCCAGAATCCTTGTGAGTGGCCCTGTTGGCAACCCACAAGTCAGCAGCCCTAGCCAGTTTCCGGGAATCTAATTCCTTGGAATCAGCCAAGTGCTGTCTGAGCTCAGGAGAGCAGGCATCATAAATAGTCTCCAACATAAACAAATTCTTCATACCTTCATAAGTGTTCACTTTGTAACCCTTAATCCATCCCTCTAAGTTTTTCAACCCTTCACTCACCCAGGTAGCCCAAGGGGTACCATCATGCTTTTTGAGGCTTCTAAACCTCTTAAGATACTGGGAAGGGGTCTTCCCAAACCTAGCTATCAAAGCTAGTTTCACACATTCATAGTCCTTCTTATCCTCCTCCCCCATCTCCATTACCACATCAGTTGCAACAGGGGGAAGCCCAGAGAACAACCAGGTGAGTAAGTCATTTCCTGTGATGTTCTGGAGCCCATGATTATATTCAAACAGAGACAACCAATCCAACACATCCAACTTAGGCTCATACATACCAACCAATTCTTTAGGCATCCGGGGTCTTTTAGGACTGGAACTTCTAGAGGAGCCAGAGAGAGAAGCATTCTCAACAGACAATTTCTTCAATTCTAGCTCGTACTTGAGCTCCATTTCCCTTAGCCTTAGTTCTTTGTCAGTTTGAGCATTAAGTTTCTTATACTCCAATTCTAGTTTCATTTTCTCTAGTTCAAAGTACTGAGGACTAAATGTAGGTCCTGGTAAGGGCCCAGTAGGTACAGCAGGTAGAGCAGGCAGAGGCCTAGGGGGGACAGTTACAACAGCCTCACCCTCCTCTTCTGACTCTTCCTCAGAATCATCAACATTTTGATCCATGTTAACTTCAATACTGTCATCTACAGTTGCTGGAGTGGTAGGTTCCTCTGAACCATCACCCAGACTTTGGTTAGCTAACAATCTTTCAATCAGCTCCATTTTCTTGCCCTTAGTCATGAGATCCTTATGTTTACAGAGCACTCTTAAACAATCAGCAGTTTTGGCTGCCAAGGACTCTTGACTATAGCTTTCTATAACTGACATGTTAGAGGTTCACTTTTATAGTGCTAAGCTTTGTGGTTAGTTGCACCAAGGTGTCTAAAGCACTCTAAAATGTATACTCAATACAAATCCCACCGCTGTACACCAGTGTTAGGCAGAAACCTGTGCAGTTCCCTTGGGGAACACTGCAAAAGATTTAAGACTACAGGTATAGCAGTAAACCCACTTGGTAGCAGTCTGTACCACCCAGATTTACCTGGTAGCTGTGGCTGAGCAGTCAGACCTCTCTCAAGAAGAGTTAGGCAGTATGCAGAGTATACACAATAGGTACCAACACACAATAGCACAAGCAAACACTGACCAGAGCTTGGTTTTTAAAAATATATAGTTATTTATTTATAAAACACACATAAGTAGAAAAACACTCTAGCAAAGAATATAGTGAAATACTTTAAACACAGTTATAATGAAAGTAGATTCAATCCTTTCTCCTATCTAGACAACTCTAGGTTAACACCACTTAATTAAAACAGAGGTGAGTGCTTAACGTTAGATGACACTCTAGTAGTTTCCAAGAAAGGGAGAGAAAAAGCAGGAATAGGTTACACACACCACTCTAAGGTTCAGAACACTTGCAATAGGCTTTAAAGAAGAACAAAGTCACAGGTGAGCAAAAGTCACTAGGCAGGGCCCACTCTTAGAGTAGCCGGAGCGAAAACGTGCCCAAGATCACACCGTTTTTTAGAGATTCAAAGTCTTGCAAGGAGTCGGAAAGAGTTTAGAGTGGCTCAGAAAGTTTAGCCAAAGTGTCCCAGGCACTCCCAGGTTCGAAAGCCGGGGACTAAATCTACCCCGTACAGTCGGTGGCAAGGGAAGCCAGGCGGAACACAGTACCTTAAATGGAAAGGATCCTCCAGCGGTGGCAGTTGTTCCAGGCAGTGACAGCAGGGCTCGACGTCGGTCAGGGGAGAAGAAAATCTCGCTGAAGAGCAGAAGAGGACGGTCGTAGCACTGCCCGGGAAGAGACCAGCCGCGGAGTCCTCCGGTTAAAGGGTTTGCACCGACTTTCGCGGTTAGGGGGGTAAAGTGTGGTATTCCGGTTGCCGGGGTGCTTGGCACAGGCAAGGCGGCCACGAGATACCTCGAAGACGGGAAAGAAGGCGAAAACTGGTTGTCCCCACCAGTCAAGGGAAGGAGCCACTCCGTTAAGAGTTCTCCTCGGTCGTCGGAAAAAGTGGTGAGACGGTTCAGCAGGGCTCCACCGGTTGGTGTCGTCGAAGCAGGTCGGCTCAGCTCTTCCCTCGTCGGATTCTTGGTCCTGTGGCGACTTCTGAAGTTCCAGTCCCCAAAGCCCTGCTTTTATGCAGCAAACCCCCCATTCACCCAGCCTAGCTGTCACTCAAACATGCTAAGTGGTGAGCCGGGCGGCTCACCACTTGGGCCAATCAGGACGGAGTGCGACTTGAGTTACCAAGGTAACTCAGTCCAAGGTGCCTAAATCCCCCTCCACCCCTCCTAAGTACCCCAGACAGAGTGGCACCACTTTGGAGGGCTTCTGTGGAGAAGCCCGCCAAAAGTGGAACAAAGGGCTCCACTTTGGGTCAGAATTACAGAGGTGAATACCAACGCCATTTTAGAATCAAGTTTTGGCAAAATAACCCGACCGGGGTTATAATAATAAATATATAAACCGGCGGTATGTTTAAGGCTACCGTAAATAAATAATTAAATGTGTTAGCCTAAAACAATGGGAAATCCCATAGGGAAATATTCGCGGTCGAATATAAAAAGTAGTTTCCACTGCCACCAGCCAAAACTCGATCAGGGGGGACGGAGACGTGCCCCTCGACTAACAGACCCTGGGGCAATCGAATTGCCCCAGCCAGTACGTCCACAATATGATGGTTTGTACTGGTTCTGTTCAGGATTCAAGACTAATAAAGTCTTTGGTGACTTTACATGCCCTGGGAGACAGTAGTCAGTCCCAGGGTATGGAGTCTATGTTGGGGAGTCCCTAGGACACCCCTGGGTCACTGCACAGAGGGTGCTGTGTAACCCATATCACAAAAACACATGAGGCCCTATGGAGTAAAAGACCCCATAGCCCATTCAACACAAGGTTTGTCCAAGATCACACAGTTCAACATGTCCAAGAGTGAGGGTAAAAGAGTCTCATTCTTGGCAGGAGAAAAAAATAAACCCCAGAAATCCAGCAAAGCTGCTGGGGGACTCACTAGGTAGGGAAATTCAGCCTAAACAGAGAATTCTCCCTAACAAGTCCATCTCCACCGACCGTTGGGTGCTGGACGCTCTGGCCCGGGGACACGCACTCGAGTTTCAGAGAAGATGCCCGCGCGTCCCCCCCGTGGCCAGGAAAGAACTTCACGTCCCTCAACTTCTTCTGGAGGTAAAGGCGATGCTCAGGAAGGGCGCCATCGAACTCGTCCCAAAGAGGCTCCGGGGCTCCGGAGTTTACTCGAGATACTTCCTCGTGAGGAAGAAGACGGGAGGATGGCGCCCCATCCTAGACCTGCGACGTCTGAACAAGTTCATCAAGGCGCAGAAGTTCCGGATGGTCACCCTCCAGCACGTCCTGGGGCAGCTGGAGGAAGGAGACTTCCTATCGTCGTTGGACTTGGAGGATGCCTACTTCCACATTCCCATCCTAAAGGGGCACCGAAAATTCCTCAGGTTCGTGGTCCAAGGGCGTCACTACCAGTTCAAAGCCCTCCCCTTCGGACTGCGGTCGGCACCCAGGGTATTCACCAAGTGCCTCGCACCGGTGGCGGCGCAGCTGCGCCGCGAGGGGATCCACGTCTACCCCTACCTGGACGACTGGCTCATCCGCGCCAAAACGAGGGAGCTCGCCGTGGACCACACGGCAAGGACCGTCCAACTCCTCACGGACCTGGGATTCTCCGTGAACTACGCCAAATCCCACCTGGTGCCCGCGCAGGACGCACTGTTTCTGGGAGCGAGGCTCGACACAGTGTCCCTTCTGGCCTCCCCGTCGGAGGAGAGGACCAGGACCATCATGGGTAAGGTGTAACGGATGTTGGTGGCCGACGCGGCCAAAGTGAGGTCCATCAAGTCCCTCCTCGGGATGATGTCTTCCTGCATCTACCTCATTCCCATGTGCAGGCTCCGGATGCGCCCGTTGCAAGAATTCCTGGATGCACGCTGGGTCCAGACGACGGGCAACTTCGAGGAAAGGATCAAGCTCGACGACAGCTTCCGACGAGCGATACGGTGGTGGGGCACCCGCGCGCATCTGACGGCGGGCATGGACTTCCAGACCCCAGCCCACCAGGAGACAGTGACCACGGATGCCTCCCTGGAAGGGTGGGGAGCGCACACCGAAAATCTGCACGCAAGGGGACTTTGGCTCCCGACGGAGAAGACCCTGCATATCAACGTCCTGGAGCTCCGTGCAGTGTTTTGGGCCCTCAGGTCCTTCCTTCCATCCCTCAAGGGCAAGGTGGTGAGGATCTTCACCGACAACACCACCACCATGTTTTACATCAGGAAACAGGGCGGAACCAGGTCCCCAGCACTGTCCAAGGAGGCGCAGGACCTGTGGCATTGGGCCGTCGCCCAAGAGATGTTTCTGGTGCCGTTTCATCTGGCAGGGATAAAAAACACCATCGCCAACTCACTCAGCAGGGAGCTGCGCTCGTGCCACGAGTGGGAACTACGGCAGGATCTAGTGGATCGCCTCTTCCGACGGTGGGGCACACCCCAGATCGACCTGTTCGCGACGGCGACGAACACCAAGTGCCGGAGGTTCGCCAGCAGGTTTCCCCAGGCGAGGAGCATGGGCGATGCTTTCTCGTTCCCCTGGGAGGGCCTGTTCCTCTACGCGTTCCCTCCCTTGCCTCTGCTAATCCGGCTCGTCAACCAGCTCAAGAGGTCACGGTGCAGGATGATCCTCGTCGCACCTGCGTGGCCGAGGCAGATATGGTTCCCGGACCTTCTGGACTTGTCAGCGTCCCCGCCGATCAAGCTGCCGGCGGACGCGGATCTACTCTCCAGGGAAGGAGGCGCCATCCTCCACCACGACCCCAAGTCGCTGAACTTGCAGGCCTGGCTCCTGCAGCGATAGAGTTTGGAGGATACGACATACCGGCCGACTGCAGAGAGGTTCTTGCAAAGGCCAGGGCGTCCTCGACTCTAAAGTGCTACGGACACAAATGGAAGAGGTTCTCTGTCTGGTGCCGCGCACAGAAGATTAACCCTCTACGGATTACGGCTCCCCAAGTACTGCCGTACCTGCTGACGCTGGCCAAGGCTGGGCTGGCACACGCGTCCATCAAGATTCATCTTGCTGCGATCTCCCGATACACCAGAACCACGGGGCGGACGTCCTTGTGGTCTCATCGTCTGGTGAAAGAGTTCATGAAGGGACTATTCAGATCGTTCCCGCCGGAGAAGGCTCCGGCCCCGGCGTGGGAGCTCAACGTGGTGCTGACAAAGCTCATGGGACCTCCATTCGAGCCTTTACACTCGGCCCCGTTGAAGTTTCTGTCGTGGAAAACAGCGTTTCTCGTGGCCATAACCTCCGCACGACGGGTGGGAGAGATCCAGGCCCTTTCCTGCAAGGCTCCGTACTTGACTTTTCACGACACGAGGGTAGTGCTCAGGACGCACCCCTCCTTCATGCCCAAGGTACCGTCGGACTTCCATCTCAACGAACCCTTGGTGTTACCTGTGTTCTTCCCGTCGCCTTCGTCGCCGGCTGAGAGGACTTTGCACTCGCTGGATGTGGCTAGAGCGCTGAAGTTCTACGTGGACCGCACGAAGTGTTTTCGGAAGACGTCACAACTCTTTGTAAACTTTGGACCTGTCAATCAGGGGAAGGCTCTCTCGAGGCTTCCATTTCCAGATGGCTCTCTGGCTGTATCATGTACTGTCACCGGTTGGCAAACCGACCGCTGCCTGGCCGTCCGAGATTCCATTCCACCAGAGCGATCGCAGCTACCACGGCGTTCCTATCTGGTGTGCCCCTGCTGGACATATGCAGGGCTGCTACGTGGAGGTCGACGCACACCTTCACGAAATTCTACTGCGTCGATCGGGATTCCAGGGAGGAGTCCAGGGTCGGCCAAGCAGTGCTGCGCAACCTGTTAGCCTGAGGTGAGCCTGGCGAGGAGGTAAGATGCTTAATGTTGAGTTTGATGTGATGCTTAATGTTGAGCCTTTGCCACCTCCCGTGGTTGTGCATGTGTGTACTGCTATGTATTCTTTATTCATGAGCATGTGAATCCATGCCAGACCCCATGCTGGAGAAGGAACAAGTTACTTACCTGTAACTGTTGTTCTCCAGCATGGGTCTGGCATGGATTCACATGCGAACCCTCCCGCCTACCCCTCTGCGGCTCTTCACTTGGTCATACTGCCACTTCACGTGCTTCCAAATCTGAAGATGGCTGCCAGAGGCGGGGCTTAGGTAGAGGGCAGTCATTGGCTGTGGTCAGTATGACGCAGAGACCAGTGATTGGTTACTACTACGAAAGACAGATCAGAAACGAAACTGATACTGGTTTTTTCTTTACCGAGGATTCCCAGCCTGACGACGGGGAATATTCATGAGCATGTGAATCCATGCCAGACCCATGCTGGAGAACAACAGTTACAGGTAAGTAACTTGTTCCATATTAATCCCATTCCCAATTAATGTGAATTCAGAGTATGCACTATCTCTAAAATCTTCAAGTATCTAGCGCATGTCTCCCCAATGTCTTCCTGACACTGGACTGCTCATTGTGTGTCTGAAAGGTGTAAGCGTTTAATATAATGACTTTGTGCCTTTTTTTATTTATTTTTTTCAAATTAAGTTTTAGAATGTTCTCATAGTACAGTAAAACAAATCGCATTTACAACCATGCCTTCGGTGAAATGTACTTATATTTCACCCCAACCCATGCGTTCCCTTGTAGGTCCAATGTGGGCTCACTCCTGATTTCAACCCCTTTTATACATTGGTAAGTCTCTCCAGGTTATTTAGTGACCATATTTCTAAAAAAACAGAAGCCAGGCCCCTTCAATACTTATTCGCGTCTCATCCATCAGGTGTGTTAAGTATTCCATGTCTTATATAGCCCTGACTTTTAGGACCCATTCCTTTTCTGTGGGAGCTGCATCCCTCTTCCATGCCTGAGCTACGCAGCTTCTGGCCGCAACCAACAGGGTATGTATCATGTGTCCCACTCCATCTTCTACCCTGAACAGTAACGGAAGGCGGGGATAACTTCCTATGTATCCCGTCCAACCCCTCAAGCCATATCCGCACTGACTGCCGATATTGCTGTATGCAGGGACATTCCCACCACATGTGGTGATGGGTACTCCGTTGCTGTTGGCATTTCCAACAGCGTGAGTCTGCCCCCAGTTACATTATTGCTAGCACGTTTGGGGCATACTGCCAGTGGTGAATACGTTTGATAGCCTGCATCCTATACTGAGGTGAAACTGTGGACTACTTGAATCCTTTACATATTGTGGTCCATAATTGATTTGAAATATCCCTGCCTAGGTTCACCGTCCACCTGGCTCTCACCGGCAAGACTCCACCCAAATGAGTGTGCCTAGGTTCCCCATACAGTCTGGTGATATGCCACTTTGTGTCTGTCCCCTGCAGTAGTGCCCTTTCAAATGTCGTGAGTTCGTGCCTCCGATTGTTTCCCCATCTCTGTTCCGTCAGCACCCCTTTTAAGCTGTAGGTAACGAAATACTGATAGCGTGCCTATCCGAAGGCATTCCTCCAGATGGTCCAAGGGCAGGTAGTTTCCTTCTGCCCACATCTGTCCAGCCCAGGTCAAGCCCACCTCATACCAGAGATGAAAGAGAGCCGGATCGTTGATCCGGTCTCTCAGGGGTGGGGCCCAAATGCAGCTCAATGGCAGGGGCCATGAAGTGAGCAATTGTGTGGCATTGCTCTCCTGCCACACCAACCAGAATACTTTCAGGATAGGATACAGCAACACTCGTTTGGGTATCTCCCTCTGCAGGACCCACAACCGTGCACCCAATGTTACCTGTGCCAGGACAGAGTTTTCCAGATGGACCCACTGCTTTCGTGTCCCGGGTTTAAGTGGTCCACCATTATTCGTAGCTGTACTGCCTTACAGTATTTCTTCAATGTCAGGGAAGCTCACCCCCCCCCCCCCCCTTGTGGTAAGAGCAGTGTGTTGTAGGCCACACTCGGCCGCGCCCGTGCCCACAGGAAACGTAAAAGGCCCCTTTGCACTGTCTCAAAGTAGGAAGCCGGGACAATTGGCGGTAGCATCTGAAAAAGGAATAGAAATTTGTCGAAGATTGTCATTTTGACGCAGTTTAAGCACGCTATCCAGGAGAGATGCAACCTTCCCTATCCTTGCAGGTCCAACCTCACCCCTTTGCAGGATAGGGGGGGATAGTTATTTTCAAAGAGATCCCTGTCCTCTCTCGTAATATCAATCCCCAGGTGTCTGAACCCTTCGTGCTGTATTCGAAAGCCAAGGCCCGGACGTAGTCCTCAGCAGCTTGGCTCCCTTCCCCAGCATGAAAGCCATTTACTTGTCCAGATTAATTTTGAAACCAGACAGTTCTCCATATTCCTCTAAAGTCTGTAAGAGATACTGGACTGATGTTATAGGGTTAGTAATGTAAAGCAGGGCATCGTCGGCGAAGAGGCTCATCTTATAGTTGGCATTTCCAATTTTCACCCCTTTAATTTTGTTTCCCCCTACCTTCAGTGCACGTAGTTCCATAACAAGGGCGTATTGCAGGGGTGACAATGGGCAGCCCTTTCTGGTACCCCTTTGTAGCTGCAGGGCCCTAGAAGTGCCCACATTAATCATTACTCTGATCCTTGGTGTTGAGTTGAGAGTCGCAGTCCAGCCCAACCATTTGGGTCCCATACTGACTTTCTCTAGAACCCCCTGTCATGAAAGACCAGCTGACCCAGTCGAAGGCCTTTTCTGCATCAATCGCCAGAAGCAGGCCCCCACTGCGCTTCACCTTGGGTGTAGTCCAGATATGTACGGTCTTGCATAAATTATCTAATCCTTGCCTGTTGTGCACAAATCTTGTCTGGACCAGCTTGGGGAGGTAGGCTTCCAATCTGGTTGCCAATATTCAGGCAAAACTCTTAGTGTCTGTGTTCAGCAGTGAGATCGGTCGGTATGAAGAGCACTGTTCCCTGTCCTTGTCCGGCTTGGTGATGACGACTATCAATGCTTCCAGGAACGTGAGTGGTATATTTCCTGCTCCCTCAATGGACCAGTGGCTCCGCGAGGAGCTCCTGGAATTGCTTTTAAAAATCTGATGTGAACCCATCATCTCTCGGGGTTTTAACCGGCTTGAAACTGCCTATTGACTTCTGCAACTCCTTGGCCGTGATGTCTCCTCCTATAGTTGCTCTTTCCTCGACTGTCAACCACAACATGGGGAGCTGGTCCAAATACTCCTTTACCCTCCCGTCATCTTCTCTATGGGATTGCACGTACTCCACAAAGTATTCTTGTATAGGTTCCCTTGCCGTTACCATTTGTCCCTTCCCTGATCTGGTCCACCTTCCTCTCCACTTTTGCCTCCTTTATCCTATTCGCCAAGAGGATCCCCCAGTCAGTCTCCCTTCTTGAACTTTTGCTTAGCATACTGTAGCCTCTTAACCATATCCCCTATAAGGAGCGAGTGCAGTTCCGTCCTCCAGTCTCTCATGTCGTGCAGAAGCGCTTTCTGTTTAGTTCCCGTTTGTCAGTCGGGCCTGCATGTTTCGTATCTCCCCCTGTATCTGTTGCTCCATCAGTGCCCTCTTCCTTTTCTTCTGCGCCCCTTCTGCTATCAAGAGGCCCCTGAAAGTAGCTTTTGCCGCCTTTCACACATAATTCATCTCCTGAAAGCTGGGTGCTGCATGAGGCCATGGTTATGCCACCGGGGCGCCCCCCTGTCCTTTCCAACCCACCACTCCACCGGGCCCATCTCATGGTCGGACCATGTCACTTTTTCAACCCTGGGGGCGGTAGCGAGGTTCCTTTTTGCTCTTGAGGTATCAGCGAGAGGTCATTTCTGGTATGTTAGATGTGGGGGTGGTGGGAGAAGGTGCAGCCTCCTTGCTGTGGGTGATGGACACTCCAGATGTCAGTCCAGAAGTATTCCTGGAGGAGCTGTGCAAAGTGCTTATGGACCCTGTCTTTCGTCCTCTTCCTGTCTTTTGCAGCGACCACCAGTCTAACCCCGGGTCCAAGATCATGTTGAAATCCCCTCCCACCATCGTAGCCCCTTCGCTCTAATCTTCCAATACGGCACACACCTTTCTAAGAAACACATAGTTCTCGTTGGGAGTGTAGACTGAGGCTAGGGTGATCCTTTCCCCCCTCAAACCGGCCCTTCACTTCTATGAATCTGGCCTCAAATCCCCTCTTTATTGGTTCCTCCTTCAGGTGCATGGATTTTGCCAGCACTATCCCCACCCCCTCCTTCTTTGAGGTTGCATGTGAGGCCCAGTACATTTGCCCAACCTCCGCTCCCTGTTCCTCTCACTCACGGTAGTGGGTTTCCTGTAGAAACGGCACCGCCAACTTGGATTTACGGAGGATATTGACTGTAAGGGACCTCTTGTTTGGGGAGTTTAGCCCTTTTACATTGAGGGTTGCCACTTTGAACCTATCCATCGCCTACCTTGGATATTTCCTTGCCCGCCACCCAATTCCTCCCAAGAGAACTTTGATCGGAGCCCATGAATCTACAGTGTGAGCCCCCTCCCCCCCCGTAACTCTAACTACCCCCAAAAACTGTTTGTGTGAGACAAACTTAGCTTGGGTCGTTGACCCAGCCTCCGTGAGACCCTTGGATATGTCCAGGCTACTAGGACAGCGTTGGACCCTGACCCCACCCTGCCCGAACATGAACAACTACTATCAACCGTAACTTTTTGTCCCTTTTTTTCCCCCCTTTTTGTCATTTTCTTTCCCCCTTCCTTTCTTCCTCCCTCCCCTGTCTTTTGTGATTCACCATTAGCAGCGCGTTGCTCAGTGTCATCCACGGCCCTTAGATTGGGAGGATTGAAGCTTCTTGGATTTTCACTCATTCCCTTCCTTTTTGTGGCCCCTCGGCTGGGCAAAGGCCTTATTGAAACCTTCCCTCAGCTTGCGTTGGCCCTCCTGATCCTGCGGCTGTCCCATCTTATGTAGATCCTTGACAGCGGGGGCTGCTTCTTCGCCATGCAGCAGTTGGTAATGCTGTCCGTCAAAGGACAGTGCGAAGGGGAAGCGCCAACGGTATCTAACCCCTTTCTTCCGAAGTCACTGTATCTGGGTCTTGCATTTTCTCCTTTGTTCCAAGGTGTGGGATGACAGATCTTGAAAGATGCTCACTGTGCCCCCTCCCATTCTATGTCGCTTGTTTTGCGGCCTTTCCTCAGGTCCTCTTTGTCGCTGTAGTAGTGGCACTTGGCTACCACTGAGCGTGGGCCACCCGTTGCTCCAGCACCTCTGTGAACCCTGTCAAAGCAGATTTCCCAAAGCAGGCGCCTCAGCAGGCAATCAGTTGGAGCTTCAGTTCCTTTGGGATTTCGGTCTCTGTGCTGGGGATCCCCTATATCCTTAGTTTGTGTCTCTAGCTATTTTCCACATAGTCTCTGTCTCGCTGTCCTCTCACCCTGGAAGAGGTCATACGCGTGGTTCCTGTGCATTCCCTCCTTTACTGTGTCCCATAAATGCATTTACTCCTTCACTTGGTGGCTGCTCCCTCCGGTCTGTGTGCAGGCTGCGGGACGTCCTCCTTCTCCCCTCACCCCCTGCTGTGTGCTCCTTTTGCCTTGGTTTCTAACTTTCTGTAGCTATGATGGCACTACAGGGGACCTGCCACCTCCTCACCGTATCTCTGAGGGTCTTCTATTGTCGGGTCAACTTCTTGTCCGGTGGGGGAGCAGGCCCAAAGTATGCCTCTGTTCGGCGTTGTTCTGCTTTCCCTGGTGCCTGGGACCTCCGAATTGCACTTACATTTTTGCAATTGATCTCGCGTTTGGCCCAAGCGCCTAGGTCTCTTTTATCCATCGCCGCTGTTGTTGTCTTGGAGGGGGGGGGGGGGTCCTGCTCCTCTCACAGCTGCTTCAATTCCCGGCGGGCACTGGGGTGGTCCACGGCTGCCCTTCATCCTCCATCAATCCTTGGCCCTGCAAGCTGCAGGGCCTCCGGGCTGATGCAGCGGGCTCGCCACTTGGTTCCTCAGGATCGTTTTTATTCCGGATGTCTCTCCTCCGGGATCACGTTGCAGCCCTGTGTCGGGCTATCGCGAATGTGGGGGGTTTGCAATTCAATTGCTTTGTTCATGTTGGTGGGGTGCAGAGCTCCCAAATCACGGGGCCAACTTGGTCTGTGCTCTCTAGCGGTCTTGTGCCTTTTAATCTACCCTGCTTTAATGGGACTTGGCAAATCAGAATGATTTAATAGACTCCTAGATTATGCATGTTATTTAGTACTTTCTCTCCTCCTCCTCCTGCACCTTTGGCTGACTCACACCCTGACACAGCCTTCTCTAACCTTCATCTCGCTAGCTCCAACAATCTGGATGTCCTTGCCCCTGTCATGAGGCTCTGCTTGAAACCCAAATCCAAGTGCAACTCTTGGTACGATTCCGACCTTGCTGCCCTTAAACGCGAGTGTAGCGTGGCGGAGAGGAAGTGGAGGGCCTCGGGCGCACCCCCTGACAAACTGGCCTGCCGCCTGCTCCAATGGCAGTACAGACTGGACTCTGTCCTCTCTAGGAAGAGAGCCTACATCCAAGCACGCATCTAATAACTCAGTTGAACTTTTTAAAATATGCAAGGAGCTGGACAATCTTGCTGCAGTCTCTACTTCTCCTGTTCCCTCCCAGGCCCTCTGCACAGCCTTGACCTCCCATTTCACTTCTAAAACTCAGGGCATCCTGTCCACCCTCTCTTCCTCTACCTCCCCTTCCTCCTCTACCACTCCTGGCCCGTCTGAGGCGGTCTCTCCTCCTCCTTTCACCTGTTCACCCCTGACAATGTTTCTAGACCAGTCCGATTTATGAAAGTCATCAATGCAGGTTCTCCCCTGCTCATCCAAAACTATCAAGGACCACATCGGCACCCTTGCTCCAGCCTTGACCCATTTCTGAAATCACTCCTTTGCCAATGGAACTTCCCCTCCCCTTTAAGCACTCTTGTGCACCCCCTTCTAAAGAAGACTTTGTCCGATCCTTCTTCTTCGGCTAACTTTCGCCCGATCTCATCACTCTTTTCCTGGGAAAACTCTTGGAAAAGCTGGCTATCTCCCTGCTTAAACTACATACTGAATCTATTTTTTTGCCTCCATGACCACCGGTCTGGCTTCAGAGATGCCAGAAGCACGGAAACTGTTATCCTGAAAACCTGTGAAGACTTGCTCTCCAATCTTAACTCTACTCTCCCTTCTGTCCTCATTCTCCTTGATCTATCCTCTGCTTTTGACACAGCCAACTGTGCCATCCTGCTCAATCGTCTCCAGGACAACCTTGGTATTACTGATCAGGACCTGGCCTTGTGGACTTCCTTTCTCACCGACCGACCCTCACTGGTCCAACTGGGGTCTTTCCTCTCTTCTATCTCTCTCTCTCTACTCGTGGTGTTCTTCAGGGGTCTAACCTCTCTCCCTGGCTCTTCAACCACTACCTGGCACCTCTTGCCCCTCGCATCACTACTTTTTGCTCCAATTTTCAATGTTATGCGGATGTCACTCGACTCTTTCAAGCTCCCCTCGGCCTCCTCTGCTAATTCTTTCATACAGGACTGTCTGGCCGCAATGATCTCTGCCTTAATGCCAGTAAGACTGAGATCCTCCTTATTGGGACACCCGCTCCCTCCTTTCCTCTCTCTGGCTGCCCACTCTGGGCCCTCTTCCTGCTCCTTCCTGTGAGGCTAAGAACCTTGGTGTCCTTTTCGACACCACCCTCTCATTCTCTCCTCACATCTGACGTCTCTAAGAAGACAAACTATCAGCTGAACCTCCTCGTAAGTATTATTCCTTTTCTCACTTTCCCCGAGAAGCTCACTGTCGACAGAGCTCTGGTCCTCTCTATGCTGGACTATAGCAGCAGCCTCTTTCTAAATCTTCCTGCCTCGACTCTTCGACCGTACAACTTATCCAGAACAGGACTGCAAGACTTGACCTTTGCCTCAAGCCTAGGGATTGCATCTCTGCAGCTCTGAAATCTCTTCACTGGCTGCAAGGATCAACTTCAAAATCCTCTGCATTGTCCACAAGGCTTTCTGGGTCTGGGACCGCTCTACCTCCAACTTTCTCTTCCAAAACATCTTCCTTATCGAGCTCTCCGCTCATCCACTCCAACTCTCTGAGGGTCAGACGCTTCTCCAAGCAGAGAGGTGGGGGCAGATCTATCTCCTCGGCCGGCACCTCCCTCTGGAACAGCCTCTTAAACTTGAGCAGAACCACCTCGGTTTCCGAAAGCAACTCGAGACCTTCCTTTTTGCTTCCGTTTTCTCTCTTCCTCTCCTCTGCTGATGTCCTCTCCTCCGCTGATGCACTGGACTGCTCCATGCACTGGTCACCTGGCCACCCTCTGAACTCGGGCCCAGGCTCCTGCATGTCCAGTTGCCCTTGCTCGTACTCCCCAGCACTTAATGGTCTGTATCTGCAACCCTACAGTCACTTTTCCATGCACTTATGAGCTACCCGCTGGCTGCACTTGTGAGTTAAGTGCACTTCCCCCTTCCCTCCACTTGCAAGATTGGAGACACACAAGGCCTAGTAAGATTATTTTGTCCTCCCTTGTGTGCCCCTCCTTGTCTTGTTGTGCCTAGAAATACTTGTGTACAGGCACGTTATACATGCCATTAAATGCCACATGTTATGTAAATTCAAGTGAAGTCTTGACATAACCTCAAATTTCACCAATATTCTCAATGAAGAGTTTTATTTCTGCAGTTAAGCAAGAAACAAGCTTGCTCAAAAATCTACTATTGTGTTGAACGATGTGTTAACTTGCTCATTATTGATAAAATTAGGTATTTATTAAGCACGGACCTAGCATTGGGATGCAAGGTGCACGTGAAAATCTTAGGGGAAGAGCACTGTGAGGGCAGAGAAACAAGGGAGGGGGAGCTAACTGGAGAGGGAGGACAGGCAATTTAGCAGTAAGGGATCTACAAGTAACCAGAGGGGGAAACATTGGGGAGCAGATCATCCAGTCTCGTACATTGTGGGGAGTGGAGGGTCTGTGGACCTGGGTGTTAAGGAGGAGCCATTCCTTGAATAAGAGGGTCTTGAGGTCCTTCCTGAACTGTAGAATACAGGAGGCCATTCTGATGTTGATGGGGAAGGGGGTTCCAGAGTTTTGGGGCATAGAGAAGAGACTGTCTTCTGGTTCTTTCCTAGTTCAAGGCTGCACATGCCCTTACTTCTGGTGCATCGTAGGCCTCCAGAGACGCTGATTTTCTCAGTGAGGTAGCTTAGGGTATTTCAGCGAGACAGCCTTGTAGATGATGCGGCATGATTTGAAAATGATACAGGCTTGCAGTGGGAGCCACTGTAGTTCGATTAGGTTAAGGGTGATGTGGTAGAATTTGCAGAGTCCTCCGGTGTTCAAAACTGTTGGGAACGGAGTTATTTAGCTCCTGGTTATTGCCCAGGAACACGTGGTTGGCCTGACGCCCACAGCTACAAAGAGCTGCACTTGGGCCAACTGGTGCCATTCAAACATGGCCATATGAAAACGCTGTGCGTTTTGGAGTTTGCTTAAATGGGCATTAGGACAATATTTAAAGCAGAATGGTTCATATTTAATTAACAAAGTTAAAGTTTGCATCTAATGTGGAAGTTACATTTGGGGAACACTAGGTAATAAGCTTCTTAATGGGTTATGCTGAATTCCCAATAGCTGCTTCTGCTAATCAAATCTTTATTTCGATGCCTGTCCTTTGAGTCTTGCTTCAACATGCAGGACACGTCTCAGGGTTGCTAGGATAGTCGCTGGGGAGCCTTCCAAAAGGGCATTGCTACCATCCAGGTGGAAGAGGACCAGGGCTCTGACAACAGATCTGAAGTTGTTTCTGGGAAGAAGGGCTTGCCTTTACAAAGGAGAGCAAGTTGGTACCATGCTGTTAGTGTCCTCCTTGCTATATGCTGTTTGAAGGAGAGTTAATGGTTGATGTCTAACCCTCATGCTTAGGGAGCCAGCTCTGGATGTCGCGGTGTTGGTCAGCAGTAGGAATTAATTCTTGGAGGGGTTAAGCTTCAGTTATGCACTAAACATCAACTGGATCGATGTGAGGCAGGCCATCAGCCTGTGGATGTCTTCAATGGACAATATCTCGAGGTAGAGCTGCGTGTCATCTGCGTAATGATGGGTGTTGATGTTGGGAGGAGGGTTCCAATCTGTCCAATGTAAAGTTTGCTGGGGTAGAGGATGATACCTTTCTGGACTCCACAGGTGATGGGTAGAGTTTATTATCAGGAGGAATACATTTGTACAAACTGGTGGCGATAAGCAAGGTAGGATTTGATCCAGCTGAGGCTCTCGCTGATCTGCCTGCCCCCTCCCCAGGACACCACCCACCCTCCCATCCCGTGCTCCTCCAATGGAGATTGACAGTGAAGTTCCGGTAGTTTACCTTGTCGAAAGCTGCTGAGGGTTTGTGGAGAACCAGGAGGCAACAATGGCTGTCATTGAGGATTTTAGGAGAATCATCCATCACCTGATGGTAGCCATTTCTGTGCTGCATCTGGGTTTGAATATGTAAATAGGTTAGTGCTACTGCTAATCCTCTTTAAGAGATACATTTACAAACAGATCTAAAATATGTCAGCATTTCATGAGGCAAACATGACATCAATACTTCTGTGTGTTACAAATATACTGCATGTAAAAGTGGAAAAAAACATAGGAACAGTAACCAAGTTTAACATCATTCCAATCTCATCGCAAAGAGCAGATTGATTAGTGCAAAAACATATTGAACAGTTCACAACCCAGCCGATTTGTATTGTCCTCAAATACAATAAATGATTGGGCAAAACATTGCAGCTTATTCCTAAGCAGTAAGTTCACTAAATGAAACTGCTTGGCCACCAGAAGTCGGTAGAGAAACTGTAACTTCCACATGAGATGCAAACCATAACGTTAATTAAATATGACCCATTAAGCTTTAAATATTGTCCAAATACCTAGGTAAGCAAATTCCTAAACGCATAGGGTTAATGTTATATGGCTGTTGGTATGGCACCAGTTGGCATTTGGAACCAAATGTAGCTCTTTGTCTGATGGTGTCAGGCCAACCACTTTTTCCTGGGCTATAATAATTAATTTAGCATTTATATAGAGCTGCTTATTACCCTCTATAACCAGGAGCTAAATAGGTTCCAGCTCCCAGCAGTTTCGAAACCCGAAGACTCCTCAAATTCGACCAACTGCAGTGGCTTATGCTGCAATCGTGTATCATCTTCAAATACACCTGCATCATTTACAAGGTCACAAAATGAAACGGCTGGTCCCCCAGAAGTCAGAGCTTTACTGACTTTTGGTGGATCAGCGGTTTCATTTAGTGAACTTGCTGCTTAGCAATAGGCTGCATTGCTTTCCCCATTGAGCAATCTTTTTTATTTTATTGTTTCAGCTCATAAAAATAAGCCTTTCACAAAATAATACAAAAAAACAAGAATAAACATAATCGCGATAAATACAACGAAAAAAGGAAAGAAATCCATTTGATCATACTAAGTAGTGCAAAATTGAAAATAGAATTCATCAAACCTCTGCCCAGTTCCCAATGAAAAGGCTGTGTGAGCTATAACTCCTCCAGCCTTTTAATGACAACACAGAAAAAAGCATACAGGGCTACAACCAAGTTCACTCCATTCCCCAACATAAGTCTGACCCTAAATAGATCTACAAGTTCTGTCGAACCCAGATAGCGCAGCCCAGCGTCCCTGAAGGCTAAACACTGCAAAACAGTATGCTTCAATGTTCTCTCAACACATTGGTCCGTACAGAACCTACAGTAAATATTTGAAAGGAGTTGTCCCCCAAGAGTAGGAATTTGATTTATGAGGAAGCAAATGTAGACTCTGAATATTAGGACATATACATATTGGCGAGTTTCCGCTCTTCCTTCTAAATCATGCATACTTGGTGTTACAAGGAAAAGGTTGCCAATAAATCACAGGTTTCACACCAGTCTACCGTAAACAACTTTTTAACCAGTTTCGGTGTGATTTCCAGCTCTTCTGTTGTCAAACCTATTTGAAGTGTTTTACGCATTCTTCCTTAAACTCTTCTATTGAAATTCCTGACTGTAGAGTGGATGCTGTCAAAGAAGATAATGTCAGCAAAAGCTAGCCAGTTTAGTGACAAATTAGCTAGCCTAACTAGAAGTGTGACTCCCGAATACCAGAGTCTTTTTAAGTCTGAGATGTAGAGGTTGAAGAGAGCGGGAGCCACGACACAGCCTGGTCTTAACCCAACAAAGGTGGGGGACAAGGCACAACATGGCCCCCTCTCTGGTCAATCCCACCCTCACGACAGATTTACTGTGCAGCAGAGCCAGAAGTTTAAGTCTTTTTAGTGCGATATTCCAGTCCTGGAGTTTATTCCATAACGTGTTCCGACTCAGTTTGAAATGCGCTTGACATGTCTATAGATGCCATATAGACTGGGCCCAACTGACTGAGGTCAACTAGTGCATTAGAACTGTCGCATTCAGTGTAGTTACCATGCTGAAATCCCACCTGCAAGGTCAAAGTTAAGTTCAGTGGCTCTCGCTGATTGTTTAGGTCTCTAAGCAACAGGGAAGAAAATATTTTACTGGAAGAATCAGAGAGCAATCAGCCTGTAGGGTCTGCAATGTCTCCATGTTTGTGTACAGGTATTATAATCGACTGTTGCCATGTGGAGGTGACTCTATGCGTTAAATAGATCCTCTTGAAAGCAGTGAACAAGGTGCCCAGCCAGAGTGGGGGAATCTTTCTTTATGTGAAAAAGCGGGATACCATCAGGGCCCGGGGATCTTGAAGCCTTTGCTTGCCCTATAACACACAAGATGTCCTCTTCCTCCCAGGGGAAAGTCCCTGATTCGTAGGAAAGCAAGAGTCAGCACGCAACCTCGTTCACGGGTAATGCACATTTTTCCCCATAGTAGGCAACCCATGTCTGCTCTGATATGGAAGATACCCTTTCCCGATCAGAAGTGTACGTTTGAGCCTAGATTATAAACCAAAAACGGGTATATTTGCTCTTCATCAAAACCAGAAGAGTCTCCTGATTCCGCTCAATATATGCCTCCACTCTAAATTATTTCAAGGTTCCCCTATATTCACCAAGTTTCTTTCCAGGATGTGCTGTGGTGCAGGCAAGGATAATACCTTTTAATTTTCTAAGGTCTTGCCTTTTGTCCTTGCCTGCACTATTTTTTCATCGAATCGATGTAGATGATTTTTGTGAACCCTGAAACTCTTTTTAGCCAGCAGTGCAAGACATTTACTAAGAGTTCCACTGAACAACTCTGCTGATAACTTGCCATTGCTTATACCCTCATTTTCAACCAGTTGAGCAAAAATCTGAAGAAAATGTTTACATGTGACTGTGTTCCAGTTTAGAAAGTCCACCTCTTGCTGGATTTATGAAGGAAACTGTTGGGTTAACCGTGCACCTCAGAAATGGCCAGCTCGGGGTAAGTATCAACGGATAATGATCACTTCCTAGAAATGGGCCATGCTCCAAAGGCTGACACCTCGAGCCCTGAGCAGAGGAAACATTAAAATGGTCAAACCATGACCATGTTTCCCCTGCTCCAGGTGTGGAATTCCTGCCCACACTCCCCTCTCACAGACAAGCATATTTCCAGGCCCCAATTACACAAGTGGCTATCCCGCACCTGAAGGTGGTCTTTGGAAATTAGGTAAAGATCCCCTCATAATGGCCCCTGTTCTGAGCATCAGCACACCGGGTATTAAAGTCACCACCCATGATAATTGAACAATAATCATTTATTGTATTTGATGACGCTACAAATCTGATGGATTTTTAACTGTACGATGTTTTTTTGCACTAATCAATTTTCCCTTTGCTTTGAGATTGGGGTGATGTCTTGGTTACTATTTCTATGTTTTCTCCCCTTTTCCAACCTGTATATTTATAATACACAGGTTTTTATGTAATGTTTGCCTCCTGAAATTGTTTAGGTCTGTTTCTACATGTTAATACATTTATAGCTTTGAGTGTGCTAGCAGGAACACTAATTTATTTCCTTATTTGCAGTGCTCCATTCCAAGCTAGATAGGGAGATCTGAGTAGAAGTGCAGCTGGGCCTGAAGCCAGATTGTTAGGTCTGAAGGAGATTGTTGGCTTAGATGTGTTGGATGAGTTGCATGGTTACTGCTTTCTCAAGAATCTTACCTAGGAAGGGAAGACGGGTAATGGGGCGGTATTTGCTGAGGTCATCAGGGTCCAGGTTTCTTTGGAAGCGGGAGGATTTGTCCACTTGTGAGGAAGAAGGTGCCTTGAGTTGGGGAGTTGTTGATTGTCCGTAAAGGGAGGCATGCATCAGTCGGTAGAGTGAGTACAGAGGCAGGGAGGATGTTGTACGCAAACTGTGGCCTTGATGGATGCTAAGGTGGCAGGGCAGTCTTTTACAGTTAGTGCCTTGAAAGTCGTCCAGGTATTTGTGATTTTGCAAGATGGGCTGTGTAGCGTGCTGTCAGTTGTGGCGTTTATGTTGGCGGATCATGCTGATATTGTAGATGTTGGATTTTTCAGTGGAGTTGGTATGGGTGGGTCGGGCAGGGCGCTGCATTGCTTTATGACTATGAAGAGGGCTCTGCTTTCATTGTGGGCCTTGGCTGTGGTGTTTTGGTAGTTGCTGTCCTCCTCTGTGGAGCACAGAGATTCTTGAGTAAGGCTATGTTGGATGCACTGCAGGATTTTTCGCCAAGTCTTGTCTTGTTTTCTGATTGTTCTTTGGTTGAAGTTGAGTTCTTGAGTGTACCAGTGTGCAGAAGGTTTAAACTTGAGGTTGTGGTGTTTCACTAGGGCATGGCGGTTGATGTTGGTAGTGAGTTTGGTGTTGAGTTCTTTGAAAGTGAATTGCAGTACTGGTTCATTGGAGGTAGACCAGCCCATTTGAGGTGGAGTTGGGCGAGGTCTTCTATGAGAGCCTCTACTGAGACGTTCTTGAATGTTCCGAAGGCTTCCTAGCTGGGCTTCTGATGGGATTGTGTTACTGGTGTGGTGGGGACTAATGTCAAAGGGGGCTGCCAGAGTGTCTGACCAGACAAGCAGGATTGTGGAACCTGTGATGGAGTGGGGGCAGGGCGGTGATGATGAGCGGATTGGGTCTATAGTGATGCGGGTGAGGTTGCTGCAATGCAGTGTCCATGATGATGCTGGTGAGTGGCGTAGTTGCTGATGCGTGGGGATTGGGGCGATGGTGTGAAACATATTTGTGGGAGCTTCCTCGATTTTAAAGGGCAGGGGTTTTGGTCCTGGGTTCTTCTTTGTCTGCTCTTCATTTCAAACTCCTGGGTGAGACATGCCCTTGATCTAAGAGTTAAAAAAGGGGCAGGACTAAGCAGGTGTGCGTGGCTAAGGTTGCATGACAAAGATACACTCCCACTTGCTCACCAATTGCAAAGGAAAAGTGGCTGGACAGCTGCTTAAGTAGGGAAAAGGCTGGCAAAGCAAGAAGGCACCAAACGATTGGCAGTGATTGACAGGTGGGATTTGGGTCATGTGACCAAGATCAACTTGCACTGCTCACCAACTGCTCCTAGTTTATAAGCAACCTTTATTGGCTTGGCTTAGTGAAGGCTGTACTAAAAGGCATTATGTAATCGTATTGATTTCAATACTCCTTTTGTCTTATTAAAGGAAGCAAGAAAAGGGAGAAGGATCGTCCAGAAATATCTCCCCCCTCTGACTTTGAGCACACCATTCATGTTGGCTTTGATGCAGTAACCGGCGAGTTCACGGTGAGTACATTACATCCAGGTACTCTGTTTTTGTATCTTAGCCAATTTCCTGGTTTATCTCTGTGCTAAAAGCCACCCAAATCATGAAGGATCACCTCTCCATTTGCAAGGCCACCAAGACCTGGTTTTGACTCCCCTCTGTTCTTGCAAGTCCCATGTGGTTATCTGAGCCAAGAGACCACCCTACAGGTAACATGATAAGAGAATCTAAAGTACAATGAGGTTATTGACTTCAGTGTGTTGTAGCAGTTGCACGACTACTGCTTTCTCAAGGATCTTGCCTAAGAGAGGAAGATGGGTAATGGGGCAAATTAGTTGAGAAGTGCATTATGGGGTATAGTAAGACATTTCTTTTTTAAACACTTTAGCAAGGTACACTTCCCTTAGCATTACAAACAGTTGCGGTACAATAGTCTTAGGACCCTTGTAGTTCTTAGTTTCCTGTTACATGTTAACTGCTCTTGGTATAAGCTATAATACAATCATTCCCATGGTACACAGAGGTCAGCATCCCTGGGTGGTTATCTCGTCCGTGTTCATATTATACATATATGCCTGATAGCCTCCCCATATATTCTTGGGACACTGGGATGGTAGAGATGTAGTATTCTTCCCTTTCATTTGAATACATTGATTCTTTTAGCCACAAATGTTATGTTGATTTATATCGCACACCGCTACTACCCACAGGCAACTGCCAGGCGCTCACCTGGCTCTGCAAGAAAGAGGACTGGTTGGTTTGTGATGGTGGAGGGATAGGATAGGTCCAGAAGTAGGAGAAACTGGCATCTGTCTGTTGGGTTGCAGATGGGTTGATTGCGTGCACTCGCTTGTTGTATCCGTAAGGGGGAGGCCCATTGCTTGGGTTCTTTGTTATATGTGAATATCTGTTATGTTGGGTGTGTTTGTTTTATACGTAAATTGGCTGGTGGTTAAGGTTGTGCGCACTGGCTTATTTTTTATTTGTTTTAATTACTTTATTTTGCATTTTATCAACCACAAACATACAGAGGGTCCGATTCCCTCCCGGTGCCACCCGGCGCAATAGAAAATTGTAACAAAAAGCAGAAAATGAATATCAACACAGTCATTAGATAATTCATCGTTATTAGGCCGCATTTGTAATCCGGTATTGAATATATGGGCCCCAAATCTCTGGGGGACGAGAATGTAGGGGCAAGGTCCGGATAAAGGCTTTCTAGGTGTCGTAACAATAGGCAACATCCTGAAGCCACCCCCGAGGGCTGGGTGTGCGACCCCTTCCCCAAGCCATGGCCACCCTCCTGCGCGCCACCATAAAATTGCCCGGCCAAGCGTCTCGTTGCAGGCTGCAGGGCCCTTGTACATCCCAGCAAGGCCATGATAGGATCTGGCTCTAGCAGTTCCCCAATAATGAGAAAGATTTTTGCTTGCACCTCCGGCCAGAACCTGGAGATCCGTGGGCACTGCCATGCCAAATGGAGAAAGCCTGCCGGAGCAAATGCACACCTGACACATGCGGCCGGGGTGGCGGGAAAGTGTCTGTGACACCTAGCCGTAAGTTTGGTGTAGAAAATTAAAGTTCGTTAACTTATATTAGGAATTTAGGGATGCTTTCTGTGTTTGCTTTAGCACATAAACCCAGTCCTCGTCTCCGATGGGGCCACCTCCTCCACGGGACCTCTCCCTCCCACTGTGTATCCAACACCAACCCGCTGTAGATCTGTGAGACCAAGGGGCCCTCCCACTGCGATTGGATCATCCCTTGCAATAATGGCCACATCGCAGGCTGCGCCGGGGACTTGGTAAGGAGGCCTTTAAGCGCATGCCGCAATCACAAATAAAAGACCTCTAGTGCTGTCCTCCCCCCCGCTCTTTCACATGTTGGACCGCAAGGAATATCGCCTATATGAACAGCTTGCTGAGGGTCTCAATTCCTAATTTGCTCGCCCATTGTAGAAAAACCTGTTCGCTAGTTATAGCCAGCCCGGGAATGTGCTGTGCCGGTAGGAGGGGCGACTACAGAGTGGGGATGCCTACCTTCCCTGCCATCTTTTTCCAGACTGCACAGGTGATCTTGACGACAATTCGCATTTTAGCCGACTCACCGATCACTGCCCGCAGCAGGGCAGACACACCAGTGCTCTTTCCACTTGTACGTGTGGTCTCACAAAGTGTGTGGCATACCAATGTCCAAGAAATTGTGCCTGCCCATCCCAGTAGTATTGTTCCAGGTCAGGTAGAGCCAGGCCCCCTCTAGTCATTGGTTGTCAGTGTTGTGTACGCTACTCCTTGCTTGTTTCCTGGCCCACAGCAGATCAAGAATAAGCCCCTGCAGCCTCTGAAAAAAGGTACTCGATATCAATAGGGGGACATTAAAGAAGAGATAAAGGAATTTGGGGAGCATGATCATTTTATCCAGCGACGCGTCCAATTAGCGTTAGCGGAAGCAGCTGCCATCTCATCACTGTCACTTGAAGATTCCCAATGACCCTCCCATAGATGTCACGGAAGTGTTCCTCTTGATTGCGAGACACCAGCACTCCCAGATAGCGGACTCCCGTGGTCTCCCATCTAAGGCCGAACTAGTCTCTAAATGCCCTAGTCTCCTCCGTGAGGGGGAGCACCACAGACTTGCTGTGATTGATTCTCAGGCCTGAGAAAACCCTAAACCTCAGCACTTCCCTCACCACCGGGCACAGGTTATCCTCTGGATGATCAATAAAGAGGGCCACATCATCTGTGTACAGAGACGTTATCAATGTGTGTGGGCCAAGGCACAATCCCCTCTGGATGTGATGGTCCCTCAGGATCACCACCAGTAGCTCCATTACCATTGCAAATGGAAGTGGAGAGCGAGAGCGCTTCCCTGCCGGATCCCCGCATTTCGAAGCCGGCAGACCTTGCTAGCCCGGGGGTAGCGCTGTTGAGTGCAAACAAGATGGCTGCCCGATTGAGCAGCTCCTTGGCCTGCTGGAATAACTCAGCAGTTAAAGCATCCTTTCTGTGCACACTTTTACTCCTTTACAGCTGCGAGGATCCTAATACCTGCGGCACTACCTCGCTTGAAAATCTGCCCGGACGGTGCGACCCAACGCTGGTGATACAAGAAGCGGCCTGCGTGTGATAGCCGCGGTGCGTATACCGGGCACGGCTTTACTCGTCCTGTGAGCGGGCTGCAGTGCTGTTATTGTCATGAAGTCAGGGGCACATTCATGCAGGGGTTGCATGCACAGGAGACCTGGGTAAGGCGCCATGCTCATGAACAAAAGTAAACAAGAACATCCATTTAACAACAAAAAGCTTTTATTATGGACATAGCATTTCAGATGCATTAACCTGGAGGGTTAACACATTATAAGATGGCCGCCGCCTAAAATTAGGCTGACTTCTTCGCTTTCAACCTGCACCTGATCGTGGATTGGCTGCCCCCTGCCATATCCACCAATCAGGGTCGCCGGTAGGCGAACGCCGGCCCTCCTCGAAGGCACTCGAAGGCACATCCCCTGTCCTAGCCTCTCCAGAGACCAGAGCCAGGACCCCTTCCCGTTTTGCCCCAGAGCTACTACCTATCCTGCACCTGAAGCTTCATCCGCCACCAACCGTGTAAAAGGCATCCCACCCGTGCGCGACTGCAAGCATATTTATATGCTTTTGACTCGAGGTACTCTTATTCATGAACACGGTAAATCATATGCCTCATATCTCCACACGCTTACTTAATGCGACTTGCTGCCTAGCCCTCTAACGCATATCCCATTCCCGTTATGTACCCTACACCACCGCTTAACTGCTGCATCATGTTTTCGTTTTTTTATCCCCACTGTATTTAACAGCTTCTGTGACACTGCTCACCAACAGTACCTATAATCGCTGCCCACCATTGCCTGAATGCATGCGCCTCCCCAAGGGAATCTTGCGAACTGCCCGAGCCTTAGCTACTTTGTACCTTGCTCCCTGTGCCAAACTGTATAGTAGCGAGCATTGATGTGCCACTCCCTAAATAAGCCTCACATGCCCACTACTGAGACGAGCCTGTATAGACTGAATGTGAATGTTCTAGCATCAGAATACCCTGGCCATATCAGAATTAGCCTATCTCTGCTTATGTGAATCCGCCTACTACTTTGCATTACTGACTTAGCACCTAGCATCTTAATTTAACTTCTTCTGCATCTTATGTGAATCGCCACTGCTGTATACGTGACTCATGCCCTTACTGCCTAACTATTGATAGAGAAAGCCCTTTATTAGCCCGTTTTTTCGCCTGCCATACTTATCATCGTACTTATTGCTCCGTCTCTATGTGCCTGCCTAGCATGTACGCCTAGTTGTTGCCTCGCAGCATTTAACCTTAGAGTGTATTTTCCAATCTAAGTATTGCCCCATTGCATCCTAGCCTAAGAGTGTACTGGACTTGTATTGTGCAACCCTGCGCCCAGACCATGATCACCTGGCTTACTCTCACCATGTTCCCCTTCTGCATCATGCTGGATAATGTACCCTGTAGCGGCAATAATTTCATAACCTTCAAGGATGGCCTAGCCAATCTCGGATGTCCTAGGCACTACCCGATCCCTTGCCCCACGCCCTTTGTACCATCCCAGCTGCCCTTCCCACCTAACCACTACTCTCACCATACCTCCTCCGAAGACAACTGCTCCCTAGCCAATACTATCTCTAACAAAACTCCCAATTACAGTAGACTTAGTGCTCCATGCCACACTGAGCCCCCCACACTGAAATCTCCAGAACCCTTATGCTCAACCAACCCGGAGAATCACAGCCCATAACAATAGACTAGGCACTAGGCTCCCCCATACAACTAGCAAGCACCCTGCCAAACAACACCAAAACTAAGAAGAATTTGAAGACCCCCAATAAGCCCGAACCACTCCCCCTAAAAGGAGCCTTACAGAAATTGCCGACACCATTCTAACCAATGATCGTGACTTCCTCGCCCTAACGGAAACCTGGCTACACGAGTCATCGGGACCACATTTATCGCTAGCTGTACCTGTCAATTACTCCATCCTCAGAGCTGACAGACCTAATGGTAGGGGAGAAGGCGTAGTGATGATCTCTAAATCACTACTAGGCTGTAGACTAGTCTCCACCCTATCACTTAAATCCTGTGAGCTACTCAGTCAAGCTACAAACCTCTCCCTCAAGCACAATCACACTTCACCTTATATAGACCCCCAGGCCATCCTGGAGTCTTTGAAGAAGACATCACTGCAAATTCCAAGCCACTAGCACAAACTATTATCCTCAGAGACTTCAATCTTGGTTACAATGACCCCAATGACGCCCCAGCCACATCCTTAGCAAACAGCCTGAGCACGGCTTTGCTCAACTCAGTATTTCACAGACTCACCCGAAAGGTAGAATTATCGACTGGATAGCAACTCTTAACTGCAACACCACTTGTAAGGACTCCCAACCTCACATGGACGGATCATTACCTTATCCCTCTCTAAATTCACATCAACCATGCAGCTCCTAAAAAGTGACCCATTGCACCAGCCTGCCCAACCAGAAACAAGCGTAACATCACCGCCAAGGCCCTATTACCCTTGGTCCTACCCACGCTCTACCGGACAATGCTGATCTAAACCTACTAGTTGACACCTTCAACAACTCCATGGTCACTGCCATTGACACCATTGCCCCTTTGAAACTACGTAAAAGTAAGCCAATAGCCCACTTGAATTTGTGGTACACCCCTGAACTTAAACTACTTGGGGGGGCGGGGGGGAGAAAGCCAAATTAGAACTCCTATGGAAAATTAACCCATCATCTGAAAACAAATCCAATCTTAATATCTCGGCGCTATACAAAAGTGAGATAATTCGCACAAAAAAGATGCCTATAACGTTAGGATAGATCAGGCAGGCTCCTCCACCAAAGAACTATTTAAAATACTAAAGGAGCAGAAAATCCCAATCCACATCCAGACACCTGCTCCAAAGTTGAACCTTGGTGCACCAGCATCCAGAACGCCCTCAACAACAAAATCACAGGACTCCAAACCAAAATTGTTGACAAACGTCAACAACTCTTCAGCAACAAGACCACTAGCCCAAGCACACAAACGCCTATCAAAGCTAATATAGGCTTTACCTTTAAAAAAGTAACTATTTTAGAAGTCCAAAAAATCATCACCTCCTTAAAACCATCTAACTGCAAAGGGGACAGCTGTCCTGCCCAGATAATAAAAGACGCAGCCAGAGACCTCTCCCCTTTTATCACCAAGCTAATTAACCTTTAATTTGCTAACAACTCTGTCCCCAGTAACCTAAACCAATCCTGGGTTCTCCCACTCTTAAAAATCACTAGACCCAGCCATACCAACCAATTATAGACCCATCAACACTGTCCCTTTCCTGTTAAAAATCTTGGACAGAGTAGCCTACATCCAGATTCAGGAGTACCTAGAATCTAACCAACTGCTAGGTATACGTCAATCTGGCTTCAGACCTCAACACGGAACAGAAACTGCTCTTGTTGACCTCAAAAGTCAGATTGATGAAATCAAAGGCAATGCCGCGATCCTACTTCTTAGACCTCTCAGCGGCTTTTGATTTAGTCAATCATGAAATCCTCTGCAGCCACCTATCTATCGCAGCCCACTTCTCCTCCTCTGCCTCCTCATGGATACAATCCTTCCTGGCGAATAGAATCATGAGTTTTCTCCACAACAGCAGCAGCGGACCCTATCCCCATCACGTGCGGAGTCCCACAAGGCTCCTGTGTCTTCCCCACTTTGTATAATATATTTACAAAGCCGCTCTTCGACAAACTGGACCGCCTGGGTGTCACCTACACTAACTATGCAGATGACACCCAGATTCTCCTCACCATCTCAGGCAACTACAATGCGGACGTCACCCGGATTAACAAAATCTTCTCCATCATTCAGGCATGGATGGCCACCCAAGGCGTATGCCTGAATGATAAGAAGATATAGCTTCTTCTTGTCGGCTCTCCCAATAATCTGTCAAAACTCAGCCCTTGCTACAACAACATTATCATAGATGGGAATACCATCCCCATTGTTAAGTGTGAAAACCCTAGGCTTCCACCTTGATGCCAACACCAACCTCTCCAAACAAATCAACACGACCGCCTCAGCCACTGCCTATACGCGTAAGCTAATTAGGGCTAGCAAACCCTTCCTATCCTCCAACAGCTGACTCAGTCTTGCCAGAGCCCTCATTCAGTCCAAACTGGACTACTGCAATAGCCTGTACCTAGGAGCCAACCATTCCATAATCAACAAACTCCAGGTTCTCCAAAATAATGCCCTACGCGCAGCACTCCACATCCCAAGGCGAGAGCACATTTCCACAACCAGGAAGGCGTGTAAATGGCTTTCCATACAGCAAAAAATGGACCTAAAAACCATTTGCCTCACTTGGAAGGCCTTAAACCACCTAGCCCCACCGTATCTCACTAATACATTTACTTTAAAATCCACCACCAGATCATCCAACTCCTTATGCCTGTCAGTGCCTAGATTTGCCTTAAAAAGAGCAGGAGGTGCTAGCTTCACAGTGCTAGTCTCCCAACTTTGGAACACCCTACCACTCAACATTAAAACTATTGAGTCCTTTCCAATCTTTAGGAAACATGTTATTGGCTGGTTAATGAACAAACATTAGCTTTTACCTTCATTTTCTAATATCTTTAACTCCCTGATGCCGCAACCATGCCTGTAATATATGTAAATTGTTGTACCATGTAATTTATGTAAATTTGTGTACTATGTAAATATATATCTCATGCCTGTAACCGCTTCCTTAAGCGCCCTTCTACCTACGGGTCTGGAGCGCTATATAAATAAATAAAAGAAACAAACCTTGAACATTCCATCCATTAAGCAGCCCCAAGTGTATTTTTGGGTGTGGCTTCTAATGGATTGCCTTTGCACGTGGTCACTCTGTAGGAGTGGCAGGCTGTGGCTGGTAAGCCGGTCCTAATGGGCGTGCCCATGATCTCGGATATATAAGCTGCCCCGATCCTCAAGACAGACGCTTTGCGTTCTTCTGCACTTGCAAGCAGCGTAACGCTCACCGTCGCCAGAGGTCAGACTTACCTTTGAAGATCCTGCTTCCTGGACATCCTGCTTCCTGCCAGCATACTTACCAACTGTGGGAAGCTGTTCTTGCCTGTGCATCTCTTCGGCGAACCAAGTATTCATCTTTACACTTTCCGGAACGCCGAAATCTTCATCCTGGCACCACAGCACGACACGCTCCATCGTTGACGGCAGCGCCTGCAAGGAAAAACCAGAAGACAAGGTTAGACATTGAAAAAAGTCAGTTTAAGGTTGCGCTTCGCCATACTTCGCGCTTTTCCTTAACCCATCACTTACCTGCTGTCGAGCATTGCGGTAGCATCCATCTTCCATCCGGCCGCGTCTCGCAGCTGATTTGAGGCCGCATTTCCATCTAAGGGAAGAAAACGGAAGAGCGACATTATTGCGGCCATAAATAGGAGCAACATATAACAACATTAAACAGAACGAACAGCATCACAAGAGCTCAAGAAAGACTTACCAATCATAAGGAGAAGCATAGTCGCAGCTGGACTGGACTAATCCTTATCAGTGAAGGAACTAGATCCCTTTCGACGCGCCCCTGCCAGAAGTAGCAGGACGGAGAGCTTATCTTCCATAATTCACAGATGAGCTTTATGGGCCAGCATATGCTCATAGAAACCGTGCTTTGGGGTGAAGGGTTCGAGAGGTAAACATTCACAGATTGGCGCACTCACACACACTTATCTCCACGCAGGAGCAGTATCGCCACGTACCACCGCTCACAGCTTTTCTACTGAGGGAGAGGCCTGAAGGGGATGATTCAAGTTCAGGGAGGGCTGCAACCTTGCTCCAACGCCTCCGCAGAGACCAGGTGAGCGTAACAAGTGCTCACATGGATCCTCTTGGGAAAGCGACTGGAGACGCGGAGAGAGGGCCCGCCGGCATCGCTCTGCCTTGCCCGCGGCTTTGTGTCCCTTGACACTGTGCTCCAGCCTTGGAGGCCGAATTGGGCTGGTGACTGTGCTGTACGCGCACTGGGGAACATTGCCGCTGAGTTTCCCCGTTGTCCACCGCAGCCGGGGCTCACCCGACTGCATATCTTATACCCCTGAGTGCAACTTGGGTGCCTTGATCCTGGCAAGGCCGGATTGCATTAATTGAGAAGACACAATCCATACTGGACCTGACTCACAAGGGGTTCCGTCACTTGAAGCGCCTTGCAGTGTGTTGGTTCTCTGCTGTGCCGAGGCTTGGGGTCCCCCTCCGGGGCCCTGACTCTTGCCACCCCTTGCTCTTGCCCCCCTAGAGTGGGCTTGCTATAACCGGAGCCCTTGTACTGCTGATACTTTTTTCTGCTCCCCGGCTCCAAATACACGTCTTTGCATACTGTGGCCCACACATCCCCATAGCATTCACTGGCCATCGCTTGTGCTTCACGAGACAGCGGAGGAGTGTTCACTGAAGCCCCTTACAAGGGTGCCATAATCTCGGTTGCAGGGCCTGCCTCATCTCCTCCTGCACCCCTCCGATCCATTGCTCCACCCGTCCTCTTTTTGGTGTGCTCTCGCTCCTGTCGCTTACCTCCTCTCTTACACTGGCGATACAACCATGGCTAAAGGTGGGGGTAAAAAGCAAAGCCCTATAAATGTTTGCTAAATCCAACCCCAAAGAGAGTGAGGGTATTTGTCATACTGCAGCTTGCCCCCCAAGGAGTTGCAGAAAATGAACTACATGCAGGAGAGGTTCACGACCCTAAATACAAAACTAGACATGAGTGGCAAGATCAGCGCCATAAAGGCCCGCCTGGAGAAAACTGATACCTGGGTCGGGGAGGTCTAGACCATAGTCGGTGTGGCGGAAGATGATATTGTTGCATTGAGAGCCGACCTCACCGCGCTTACTAAACGGGTGCAGATTGTTGGCAAAAGAAGCGAGGATCTTGAGTCCCGGTCAAGGCGCAATAATATTAGCATTATCAGAGTTCCTGAGAGGACAATGTCTCGGGTCCCATGGAAGATATTTTTTAACACGCTCTCCTCTCCTTGCTGGACGGCACCAAGCTGTCACCCCATTTCACCATAGCGCGGGCCCACAGATCACCGAATGTGAAACCTAAACCGGGGCCTCCGCCCAATCATCGCAAGAGTCTTGAACCACCGGGACAGGGATTCACTGCTGCAGGCGGCCAGTGCTAAGTGGGAGCTGCTACTGGGTTCGAACAGGATTCATCTTTACCCCGACTGCTCTGTCGCAGTACAGCAGGAGTGAAAATCCTTTCTCGCTGTGAAAGAGGCTTTGTGACCTCAGGGTCAACTATGCCATGATGTTTCCTGCCAGACTCTGTATAGAGCACTTTGAGAAGACGTACTTTTTCACTATCCCAGAGGAAGCTATGAAGTTCTTGGATCAACACTTCTCGGGTTGATCCCGCAATTCCTTTTACTATGCTCTTGTTTGTTACCATGGCTGTAGCTAGGACACTACTGAGGACTGAAGACTGTTCTCCAGTAACAGGCCTACTGAGGCCACTACTTTTTGTCCTCTGTCCTGGTGTTGATCCCATGACACTAGGCCAATGATACCAGCTATACAGTTCACTGCTGTGTTGTGAAGCAGGATGCTCGCGACAAACCGCCCCCTCATTCTAGGTTGCAGTGGTCCAGTTTATCTATGTTTTGGGGTTTTCATCCCCCTGGTTGTGTGGGGGGCAAGGGTGGGGGGAGGCAGGATGGTGTACGGTTTACTGACCATGCTTGACTGGGGTGACGAGGTTGTTGGATGGCTTAGATCCATCAGTGCGGGCTTAATGGGGTGCTATCTCGGTGGCCTCCCTGTGTTTGTTCTTTACCCATAGGTACTAGATGGCAGCTGACACAATAGGGTGCATGAGCTGGAACATAAGAGTGCTGGGCAATTATACAAAAATGCGGAAACTTCAGCTTTACGTGGAACACAAATCCAGCCTGCATCCTCTTTTTGCAAGAGGCGCACTTGCGAGCGGCAGGCTATGAAAAATTAGCTAAAAGCTGGGGCTCGCAGCGCTACTACACACAGTACTCAACTCAGAGCAGAGGTGTCATGACCTTGATTCATAAATCAATACAATATGTACCGGAATCCACACAGTTTGACACCCCTGGGGCGTTATGTGCTGATGCATGGTGTTTTAGCCGGTCTAGAGGTGGTATTGGTTAATATATACGGGCCCAACATGGATGACCCAGAGTTCTACACGCAAATTGCTGACCTGCTTGCACTGTACCCCTTTATCCCAATCCTGTGGGGGGGGGGGGGGGGACTTTAATAACTTTAATACCATGGCGGACCTCTGACTAGATGGATCCGGAAACCAGGCCCATCAATTAACCAGAGCCACCCGTGTTGTCATAGAGAAACAAGCTGGATTGAATATGGTAGATGCATGGAGAATTTGAGACCCGCAATCCCGAGACTACACATTCTACTCTAGTGTTCATGATTCACATTCCAGAATTTATTGTTGGCTGCTATCTGGTACTCTAATAAACCTCACGGGGGACGCTGGCATACTTCCATGGACCTACTCAGATCACTCCCCAATCACATTGGCCCTAACCTGGAAGGATGGTCAAGCCCCTGGGCGCTCCTGGAGGTTCAAACCACACGCACTCTTAGATCCCTTGTACAAGTCTGAACTGAGTGAATGCAGAAGTGAATATTTTAACATTAACACCGGTACAGCTGACTCCCTGGCCACACTTTGGGAAGCCTTCAAAGCATACATTAGGGGCATGACCTTGTCCAAAGAAGCTGGGATCCTCAAGACAATACGCAGGAATATTTGGAACAGCGAGTTTGCTCTCAAGAATCTTGAGACAAGATATGCTGTGGACCCTTCCCCCATAACGATAGGCGCCATAAAGGATGCACTTGACACATTCAGAGACGCTGCAGACAAAGAGCAGACATTTCTGGATAACCTGGTAGCTGCGCCCCAATATGGTGAGGGCGAAAGGCCTGGTGGGTTGCTGGCTAAGCTAGTGTGCCAGGAAGAGAGCGGACAACACATTCCATTAATCGGCAATCTCAATGGGACCCTGGTGCATACTGAAGCTGGGGTGAATGAAGTGTTCTGCTCCTCCTATTCAACGCTATACACCAATAATGACGAGGTGTCTACCTCTGTTATAGATGCTTTACTGGACAGGCTTCCATTGTCGGTACTCCCGCTCGAAACTGGGGAAATAATGCGTGCTATTGAAACTGTGCCATCTGGGAAGGCCCTGGGCCCTGACGGGCTCACTATGCACTTAAGTGTTATAAGTCCCGCTTATTGCCCCGATTAGCAGCTCTATGGGGTAGGTAGGTGGAAGAGTCCTGTGCTCGTAAGGTGTTGCCTCCCCCACGCTCAGATAGGCAGTTATAATGGTTCTTCACAAGCCCGGGAAGTCGCCCGTTTATTGTAGTTCATACCAACCCCGATCTTTAATTAGCAGTAACGTCAAGATCTTTGCTAAGGCGATCGTTCTACGAATTGCCACATATGAGGCATTTGGTACACACCGACCAGTCCGGTTTTGTCCCCTGTTTCTCTACTGCCCTGAATGTTGGTAGTTTATTTAACATCCTGTCTCAGGTCGACCCAGAGGTGCAGGCAGTGGCTTCCCTCCTGGATATACAAAAGACCTTCGACTCCGTGTCCTGGCAGTTTCTTTGTGCTGTACTTGAGAAGTGCCACTTCATCTCATGGACACAGCTTATATGCGCAGTCTGTGGCCGTTGTTGGCACCAGTGGTCGGCTCTCAAGACTGTTCGATAAATGTAGGGGGACTAGGCAAGGCTGCCCACTGTCGCTGCTTATTTTTAGCCGATATGCTCTGACAGCGGCATTCCCAAAAGGGAATGCAAATATACCCCGGCCCCACCCACTCCACCCAAGATCGTCACATTATATGCCGTTGACCCGCTTCTATATATCAGAGATCCTGAATTTAACCTTGAACCAGTCATGCACAATATCAACTACTTCGGACAGTTATCCGTCTTTCAGGTCAATTTGGCTAAATCTGAACTCTTTCCCTTGACCAATGCCACTACAGCCCCCACCGATCTCATGGGGCTTTCCTGGGCTCCCACAGAAATAAGATTTCGAAGGGATTGCGTCCTCCGACGTATTCCTTATCTTTGATAATACGTTTCCAGCTTGCTGACTTCGTAATTTTTTTCTGTAGAGGCCGCTGTGCGTCGACGTCCGCCGAGTCGATGTCCCTCGACGGCCACCGTATCGGTGCCGACGTCACCATGCCCATAAATAGCCACGCGCTGCGTCCGTTGCTCAGTTCCGTTTTTCCGCGCTTCGTGGGGCCTCGGAACGTCGTTGCTCAGTTTAGTCAGGATAACCCTCTATATCTACTCGAATAAATACCAACTCGTTCTTGATGGCATCTTCATCGGAACCGACGACGCCGCGATCCGGCTTCAAGAAATGTCGAGACTGCGGTAAAAAAATGTCTAACGGATCCACACAGGATCTGCTTGTGGTGCTTGGAAGCCGAGCACCATTGTTCGGAGTGTGAGGACTGCATGTCCATGACGGCGAAAGCCTTGAAGGAGCGCAAGGGGAAGCTCGAGAGAGGTAAGTCAGTCAAAACCTCCTCGAAGGGTTCTTCGGCTGAGTCGAGGCATTCGTCTCCTCACCGTCAAACATTCCCATTGTAGATCTCGAAGTAGCTCCCGTCATTCGTCGAGATCAAGACACTCAAAGACGTCGAAGATCCCCTTCCTCGTCGTCTTCTGTTTCCCCAGAAAGGATCTCCTGTCCCACAAAACATAGCTATCAGGATGAGTGGGAGGAATTCAGAAAGAAAATGTTAAGCGTCTTCGAGAAAGCGGCCTCGACCCCCTCGAAGACAGCTGAGGGTGATACCCCGGGTGAAAAACCCCAAAAATCAAAACGCTGCGAGTCGCTGCACCCGGCGAAACATTCCACCCGAGAGCGCCACGAGCCATCGGGTAAGAAGGCACCATCTTCGACGCCGTCGTCGAAGATTCCTTCGACGCATGGATCGACGCCGTTGTCGAAGGGTTCTTCGATGCATCGGTCGATCGACTTGACGCCATCGCCGATGAAAGAGAAGACCAAGGTTACTCCACAGCCAACGGTGGTTCCAAGGGCCTCCGGCTCGACGCCGAGACGGTCGTTGACATCCTTGAGTAGGATCCCGATCCACTCGATTTCTTCGAGACCTCTTCCAGTCTTCTTGACGCCGTTCTAGGCGCCTTCGAAGCCGGTCACATCGGCGTCAACGACATCGACGTTTTCTCGCCCAATAATGACGAGTTTGGCTCCTTCTGCCTTAGAGATGGGATTTACACCATTTCAGAGGTCAGAGTACCCTGGACTATCTTCAATTTATGAAGAGGGGGAAGATTCTGACCAGGAAACATTTGGGTTGCAGAGGACCACACTGCCTATTTCAGAAGATTTCACCTCTGACGAAAGAAGATTGAAGGACCTACAAGAGTCCCTACATGAGGCAAGTGGGCTGGACACTTCCCCAGAAGTGGAATTTGTTAAGCCAGACCCAGGGGAACATGCCGAAAACACCCTATAGAACCCTTATGGCAAGAATTATTGAATTTATGGGTTGGTCTGCACCTTCGCCTGTTTTTCAACAGGATGACCTGCTGACAGACATATTAGACAAAGGTCCACAGGAGGACCCTGTGGTCCCCTTCCATGCAGCCTTACAAAGAAAAATTACATCTAATTGGGAAACTCCTGAAGTTATCCCTGCGGTCAGTAAAAGATTGTCAGCCAAGTATTGGGTAGCGGCTGCTGACCCTGAATACTTATCAAAACACCTGACTCCAGAGAGCCTGGTGGTCCTAGCGGCAACTTCATCTAGCAGTAGGACTGCTTACCCTACTGTCCCACAGGATAGAGATGACAAGAGGTACGATTCTATGGCGAAGAAAGTCTTCTCTGCTTGTAGTATGGCGTTGAAGTCCATTAACGCCACCTGTACGCTCGCCAGGTTCAGTCACACACTGTGGGAGTGTGCTTCATCAGCGGCTGATTGCATACCCGAAGGAGAGGAAAAGGAAACCTTCCTTAACATTATTAAAGATGGCAAAGATGCCATGTGCGAATCACTTCAAACTGTTATCGATTCTGCCGACAGTATCAGCAGGGCCATAGCGGCAAGTACAACAATCCGCAGGCATGCGTGGTTGCGAAAGTCTGGCTTTGCTCCAGATGTACAGGCCAGACTTTTGAATATGCCCTTTGACGGCTCTTCGTTATTTGGAAAGAAGGCTGATGACAGTCTGGAAAAGTTGCAGACATCTAAAGCAGCGGCAAAATCGTTAGGAGCTGCAATCCGCCAAACTCCTTTTCGCCCCTCAGGAACCTCTGGAAGAGGAAAGTCCTTTCGCTATTATTCCACATTCGGAAAAGGCAGAGGACAGCCGGCTCAAAGAGGCCAAAGAAGACTTACTCGAGGTGGACGGGTCAAAAGTACTAAAGCTGCAGAAGCAGCAGGTGCCTTTACCCTCGGCATCTGCATCAGCCGCCCCCAAACCACTCTGAGGCCTCTCCACACAAAACGCCTGTAGGGGGCAGGTTAACTCACCATCTGACGGAATGGCATGCTATAACGTCAGATGCTTGGGCATTGGAGACAGTTGCCCAGGGTTACTGCCTACCTTTTCTACACATCCCTCAGAGTCATCCACCTTGGCACAGCTCTCTAAAAGTTCCAGATCCGCTCCTCTTGCAGGAGATCATAGACCTGCTAGAGAAAGGTGCCATAGAACCAGTACCTGTAGCGGACAGGAACAAGGGCTGGTACTCCCCCCTACTTTCTCATACCAAAGAAAGACTGAGGACTGAGACCCATCCTGGACTTACGAGAATTGAACAAGTTCCTCAGGAAGGACAAGTTCAAGATGGTAACTCTCTCAGATCCTTCAGGCCCTCCTCCTCCAGGACTGGCTGGTATCTCTGGACCTTCAGGATGCTTATTTCCATGTGCCAATCCATCTCAACAGGAAATACCTGAGGTTCGCAATTGGCGACTCTCATTATCAATTTCGAGTTCTGCCATTTGGGCTGACCTCCGCCCAATGGTCTTCACCAAGCTAATGTCGGTAGTGGCTGCAAGTCTAAGGAGGGACGGGATCCACGTCTACCCCTATCTGGACGATTGGCTGATCAGAGCTGTATCTTCGGAACAAGCTCAGATCCAGCTAGATTATGTCTGCCACTTCCTTCACAAGCTGGGCTTCTCCATCAATTTAAAGAAGTCACAGATGATACCATCACAGAGACTCCAGTTCATTGGAGCGGTCCTGGACACTTCCCTGGGAAAAGCCTCGCCACCAGAGGTGAGGGCTCAAGATATTCTGCAGATGGTCAACAAATTTCAAAATGCCCAACATCTCCCAGCCTTTGACTTTTTTGAGGTTGCTAGGTCTCATGGCATCCTGCATCTTCCTTGTGCCAGAGGCTCGCCTGAGAAGGAGATCTCTTCAGTGGGCACTGAGAACTCACTGGTCGCAATTCTCAGGGAGAATGACAGATCTCCTCCGGATTCCGGACAAGGTAGCCCGCGACCTTCAATGGTGGGCCTATCCAGAGAACATCTTGAAAGGAGAACTGTTTGGCAACCGTGGCCGGAGATAACAGTAGTCGGACACCTCACTCACGGGGTGGGGAGCCCATGCCAACGACTTGACCATCAGCGGTCGTTGGTCTCCATCGAAGTCCAGACTACACATCAAACTATTGGAGCTGAGAGCGATCAGACTAGCGCTGAAAGCTTTCCTGCCATCAGTACAGGGAAAGAATGTCCTGATAATGACGGACAACACGGTGGCCATGCACTATCTCAACAAAAGAGGAGGCGTAGGATCACTGCCACTGTGCAGAGAGGCAATGCAGCGCTGGTTTTGGGCAATTCAGGAAGGAATCTCTCTATCGGAAGTCCACCTAGCTGGAGAGAAGAACTTGACAGCGGACACTCTGAGCAGGCAGAGCACAGTCTCCCACGAGTGGGAGCTAGCTCAGGAAGTCCTTCAAGAGATCTTCGCCCTTTGGGGAACCCCTCGGGTGGATCTGTTCACCACAAGCACCAACAGGAAGTGCGATCTGTTCTGTTCAAGGGAATTTCCCCCGAGAGGAGCTCTAGGAGACGCGTTCGTAGTGGACTGGGAGTTTCCACTCCTCTACGCATTTCCACCAGTCCCCGTTATTCCTCAAATGATCAGGAGGTTGAGAAGATTCCGGAAAACCATGATCCTAATTGCCCCGGACTGGGCCAGGAGAACGTGGTACCCGGACCTTCTAGATATGTCCATCTGCCCTCCAATCCGTCTTCCAATCAAAGAGAATCTTCTCTCGCAGAAGGGAGGTCAGGTTCTCCATCCAGACACCAGAACCCTCAACCTTCACGCTTGGCTTCTGACAGGGTGAGGTACAAGGATTGGGACCTCCCTGATGACGTCATGGAGGTGTTGCTTTCGGCCAGAAGGCCAGCAACAAAGTCTTTATACCGCTGCCATTGGAACAAATTTTGCAGCTGGTGTAGGGAAGATAATATCGACCCTTTTTCATGTGGTACACCAACTGTGTTATCGTTTCTACTCTACTTGGCAAACTCAGGCCTTCAAGTTGGCACTGTAAAAGGCTATCTCGCAGCGCTTTCTATCTTCAAGCGCACTGCGGAGGAACCATCGTATTCCAAACTACCTCTAGTGATACAATTTCTCAAGGGATTAACTGATGTTTATCCTCCAAAACCATTCCAGGTTCCCTTATGGGACTTTGACTTAAACTTCCTAATGGGCACTCCATTCGAACCACTTCACTCTTGTTCGCTGAGATTTCTCACGCTTAAAACTGTCCTATTGGTAGCACTAACATCTGCTAGGAGGGTGAGCGAGCTACAAGCGCTCTCCTGTAAACCCCCCACATACAATTTTCCACAAGGACAAAGTTGTCCTACAGGTGAAGCCTAATTTCCTCCCAAAGGTGGTTTCTGAATTTCATATTACTCAGAAAATTACCTTACCTTCGTAGGATACTCGGGTCACAAGTTGGGACTACCCATAACAAAACAAAACATTTCCAGGTGGATTATTTTGGCCATTCTGGAATGTTATAAACTGGCAGGGAAAGAGCCACCCCAAAATCTTAGGGCTCATTCAACCAGGGGTTTCGCAGCCTCATCGGCTCTCCAAGAGGGGTACCGGTCCGAGACACATGGTCGTCCGCACATACATTCACAAAATTTTACAACCTGGATTCCTCCACTAGTCAAGAGACCATATTTGGCAAGGCCGTATTACATTCGGTCCATCCCTAAAGGGATACATAACATTCTTACTCCCACCTCCAATCACATGCCACTGCTATGGGAGTCTATCAAAGATAAGGAATAAGTCGGAGGACACAATCCCTTCGAAGAACAAGTTACTTCTTACCTTGTAACGTTCTTTTGATGGGATGTTCCTCCGACGTATTCCTTATCGCCCCTCCCATCCATCCCCGCAGTAATACTTCCCTTCTGGTTGCAGCTTACGCTCCTTCAAGGTAAATGACCAATTCAGGCATAACTTTTCTTATGCTACAAAACGGAACTGAGCAACGGACGCAGCGCGTGGCTATTTATGGGCATGGTGACGTCGGCACCGATACGGTGGCCGTCGAGGGACATCGACACGGCGGCCGTCGACGCGCAGCGCCCTCTACAGAAAAAATTTCCGAGGCCAGCAAGCCTGAAACGTATTATCAAAGATAAGGAATACGTCGGAGGAACATCCCATCGAAAGAACGTTACAAGGTAAGAAGTAACTTGTTCATCTAGGGTCATAGTCATAAGGCACCAAGACTCGCTATACGATCAGAACTTTGGTTCTTACTTACAATAACCTGGACCAAAGTTTGCGCACATGGGCTAAGCTGCCCATCTCCCTGGCCGCTAAGGTGTCTGCTAAAGATGATCAGATTGCCCCAATTGCTATACCGCTTCCTGAATATCCCTCTGTGGCCCGGTGCAGCTTGGTTCACTGGGCTGTGCTCAGCGGTGAACAACTTGCTGTGGCAATCTGGCGCTGTAAGACCACGGCCACCAGTTGGGCCGCAGATAACCATTCTACTCTAGACGACATGTAGGAGTTGGGCTAATTCGTGTCATGGGCCGATCTGCGTTGCAGCCCTGGTGTACTTTCCCATCGTTGCTTACAATATGCGGGGCTAGGGCGCGCTGTCAGGACATCATGGCCTGGGTTTCCCTTGCAGCCCCCTGTCTAACCACTACTAGCAATTGTCATGGGTAGCACATTGCCCACTGGAGCGGTGTCAGGCCTGTACAGGCGACTGCAGGAGAACATTAATAAACCACTCGCTAAGCTCCGCGAAGCGTGGGGAAGGGACCTTATGGTGGACATTATGGACGAAAGATGGGAGGCCATGTGTATGCAGACCCTATGGGTTTCTCTTAATAGAAGGCTGTAAACCCCGCGACATATGGCTCCCCTTCCGAGCATACTTACAAACATTGAATTGCGGTCCTAGTGGTGCGCCACATGTGCTGCCTTCCCCCAGCCCCTCATGAATCTCCAGTACAACTAGACTCAGGCATGTTTGTTACGAATTGTTGCTGCATCCCATTAATGTGCTTGCAATGTGCCATGCTATATCTTGTATCCTTTGTTTTAACCCATGTTACGCTGTGTAATGCCTTGACTGTCTTGTTACCTCGTCAAGCAAACAATAAACAAAGCTTAAAAAAAAAAAAATCATGCGTGCCTCACCACAATTCGCATCGATGGGCCAGTGTAAAGGAGAGAAACCAACCTGATAAAGTAGGGGGCAAGTCCCAGCTTCTGGAATACCGTGAATAAGAAGGGCCATTTGACTGAGTCGAAGGCCTTCTCAGCATCCAGAAAAGCTGCGATTGCCTGGTACGAGGGATGAAGCGCTTCAATAACCCTGCTGAGACGGCGAAGGCCGAATGTGGTGTTCCTCACGTGAGTAAAACCCGCCTGATCAGCCAACACCAGGCCGGGCATCAGAGGGAGCAGCCTCTTCGCAAGGACTTTAGTAAATATTTTATCATCAATGTTTATTAAAGAAATTGGTCGTTACGAGGTTACAGTCTTCGGGTGGTTCCCCTGTTTGTGTATCAGCACTATGTTTGTCTCGCGCAGCATCGGGGGCAGAGTCCCTGTCACCAGTGACTCATATACTCGGAGGAGCAGCGGGTCCAGAATAGGTGCATAGGCCTTATAAAACTCACCTGGTAAGCCATCAGATCACAGTGACTTTGACCTCGGAGCTCCTTGATCACTGCTAGTATTTCTTCTAGGGAGATCTCCCAATTAAGGGGCTGACGGCTAATCTTCACAGTTCTATCTAGATGTGACGCATGGCTAATAGTAACAATTCTATCAGAATTTGAGGCAAGAAACGTCAAGGGCCTGAATTCTCAGTTGTTAGGGAGAATTCTCAATAAATGGCTGATTCCCCTTACCTAATGAGTCCCTCAGCAGCGTTGCTGGATTTCTAGGGTTTATTTTTTTTCACCTGGTAAGAGTGTGAGCCTTTTTCCCACTCTTACATGTGTTTTGCTATGTGTGATTTCACCGTTTGTGTGATCTTGGGCACAGGAGCCTCACCTAGTCCATGTCCACCACTTTTTGTGTTACACAGCACCTTCAGTGCAGTGACACAGGGTTGTCTTTGAGACTTCCCCCTGACTCAATTTTTCTGGGGCTGACTACTGTCCCCCAGAAACATGTGAAGTTGCCATTAACTTTATGTAGTCACTTTAAATTGCAGACCCAGTACACCCTATTTTACATGGAGTACTGAAAAGGGTTAACTCGTATCCCTTTTTGACTGTGCCTCTTGGAGCCTTGTTTCGCTACCTTAACTTTAAGACTTGGCTGGTGGCAGTGGTATCTACCCTAACCTTTCTACTGCAATTATATTATATAAACGTGGTATTGTTTTAGGCTATTATAGTAGCCTCGAACATCAACCCGCTTGACCAAATACATTTTATTTTGGTTCCGGCTGGGTTTTTTCGCCACTTCTTTTTGTTAGTCTTTCTCGTGTTTTACTCTGCACGCCAAACCTGGGGATGATTCCTTTGTTCGCCGCCTTTTCGCGGGTTTCTGCACAGAAGCCCTCCTTAAGACTCCTGATAGTCTAGAGGAGCAGGATGTGAGGGAGGGATCTTCGGACCCCTGCCATGGGTTGCCTTAGCAACCCAAGTTGCACTCTTGTCTGATTGGCTAAAGGGACTGGCCTTGCCAGGCCAGCCACCCTGCTGTGTGATTGACAGCCAGGCTGTATGAATGGGGGAAAATTGCATAAAAAGCAGGTCTCTGGGAATGAAAGAGCAGAGTCGCCACTGGAACGAAAGAACCAACGAGGAACTGGTAGAAGAGGACCCCTACCACGACTGAACTGCACGGTGAAAGCCCTGCTACAGGCCCGAATCTCCAAATCGGACGACAGAAGATCCTCCAGGAAACTTCTTCGCTTGAGCTGGTGGGACCAACCAGTTTGCCCAAATTGCAAGCCAGGACCCCTACTTTGGTCGAATTTGCTGTAAAGAGCTACAGTGGACCGGATAGCCAGGAAGGTCGGACCCTGCTTGGGTTTTAAGGAGCGCACCTTTTATTCATTGTTTTGCTCTGCTGCTGGTTTCTTCCCTGGGTGGCGCAGGTCCCTCGAGTCTTCCTACTTCGTGTCAGTCCGACAGTCACTTCAGGAACCGTGAGCCTGCCGGAACCACCAGGAACGTCCACCTCAGCTACAGCTCCCTCTCCGTTTTAAGGTACTGTGCAAAACCGGTTGTCAGTTTCATTCAACCACGGTGAAAGTGTTTGAAATCTTTCTCCAATCCGAGGGCTTGTCCTTCTCTTCTCTTTGAAATAACTTTTCTTCCAACCAACCTCGTCCAGAATCTGTGCCACAAAATTTACTGCGAACTACATTGAACCTATTATCTTGAGCAAAAGACTTTTGCACCATTGACTTTGACCTTAAGCCTTTTCTATCTGATTTTAACCTTGTAGTCTCTCTTGTTCAGTTGTCCTGATTACTTACCTGTTGATTTTTGCCTAATTTGTAATAACTTTGTCTTTCCCTCCCTTTTAAGTTGCTGGAGTGCCATTTTGCTCCCACTTCATTTTGTGAGCTTAACTTGTCTGGAATTTAAGGAAAGTGGTCTGGTCTATTTTTGATTGTGATTTTTAACTTGCTTATAATAGTGAAATGTTACACAACTGTTGAGTAAAAAAATATATATTCTTTTACTTAGAAACCTTGAGTCAGTGTTTGCCTGAACCATAGTAATTGCTGTCCTTTTGTGTAACTATTTGTACTGCTCACTTACCCTTGAGATAAGTCTGGCTGCTCTGCTACTGCTACCACTATAACTGTGTCGTACAGGCTTGTACCAAAGGTGAAATTGTACTGTCACTTGTAGTCTTAATTGTTTGTAGTGTTCCCAAAGGGTACTGCATATAATTCTGCCTAACATCAGTTGAAACGCAGTTCCATTTTGCAGCGTCTGGTAGACCTGGATAGCGCTATAGTATTTCTTCAAGAGACCCTTCTGGTCCCTGAGACTTTCCCAGGCTGCAGAGCAAGCATTTTCTAAAATAGTTCTTGGCCTTCAGGAGCACCAAGAAGGGGGGGTACCGTGATACTCTTCACAAAGGGAATTCCTTTTGTGGAACTGGAAACCCGACCAGGCCTGGAAAGCAGATTCCTGGGTGTCAAAGGCCTGCTGTTTGGACAGTTACACACTCTGGTGGCCATCTATTGTCCGAACGAGGGACAGGAAGCATTCTTAGAGGACCTGTAGGCAGTGCTGGCTCACTTTTGTAGAGAGCCAGGTGGTAATAGGAGGGGACTTCAATGGGGTGCCGTATCCGATGGTAGACGACTCAGCCGCCGGCCCGAGCGACTATTCAGTTGCACTGGAGCTGCTGCATCGGTTCGTGGTGGTGGACACTTGGGAGCGGGAGGCACAGGACTATTCCTTTTTCTCTCCCATCTATCGCACCTCCTCCCGGTTAGACTTACTCCTAGCAATCCCCCAAGTGATGCCATTCGAAGAGTATGTTGAAATCGGGACAAGAACCCCGTCGGACCATGCACCAGTTCGCCTAACGATCTGGATCCACGACCTGGCTCTTGCTCCCAATCCTCTGTGGAGGCTATATGACACGATACTTAGCGACATGGCCCTCCGGGACAGCATAGCGCAAGCCATTAGGGACTACTTCCGGGAGAATGTAGAGGGACCTACCTTGATTGCGATCTGATTGCGATAGTGTGGGATACTGTGAAGGCGATCATCAGGGTGAAAAGTATAGCCCATGGGCAGCCTACCATAATCACTGCATGGAAATAAAAGCCTGTCTAGATAGGGAGGTTGTGGTGGTGGTGGAATCGAGGTATAAGAAGGGCTGGTCCCCAAAGGCACACAGGGCACTACAGGCGGCGCGCAATAAGCTGGAGGTGCACCTCGCGGTGGATACAGCCCAGGCCCTCATCAAGATGAAGTAAGGGGCAACACGTCAAATTCCTAGTCAGAAAGCTGGTGAATGTACCGCAGCGGAATAGAATAGTGGTATTGCGGGACTCTGAAGCCATAATGCGATACAGGGAGGAAGCTAAATCGCAGCTAGAGGAGCCACACTTGGTAGACACAATGTCCACCGCTCCCCGATCTCTGGTGAAGCAGACGCGATAAATCTGAGGCAGCTCTCCCCCAACTTACTGGGACGGATCGGGAGGATCTGGATAGTCTCATTGCTGCTGAGGAGATGGATACAGCGATGAAATCCTCAAGAGCTTGAGCCCCTGGACCAGATGGCTTTGTCTCGATTCTTTAAAATCTTCCAGGTGCAACTCCTGACCCCCTGTTATGCTCACCTGGTATCCCCAGGGACGCCACCCAGCCGGGTCACTGGCTGGTATGCTTCTCAGCTTTGCCCTGATGTGGTCTGCGGGGAAGGTTCTACCTAAAAATACAGGAGGACTGTTCAAGACTGACTGACTGGGGTAAGTATCCTCCCTCCACCCCCGTATGATTTCGGTCCCTCTGGTGCCCCCTCCTCACCTTGTGGTAGAATTAGGCGTGCTCTCCGTCCTGCCTTCTTTGCAGGTGCGCCTTGTCTTTCATGGGCGAGTGCGGTCCAGTTACTTCACGGACGCCGGCCTGATATTGTTCAGGTAGGTCTTATTGCTGTTCTTTAGTTTTGTTGCTATCCTGCATGCCTTTCTTTGTTTAAAATGTCTTTTTCTCCCTTGGGTATTGTTAAGACGGATTTCTGAACTCTGTCCTGGAGGGGCAGAGGTTCAGAAGGCCAGCCTAGTTTCTTGGAACGGGGTAACCTCTGGACAAGCCAGACCAATCAGGGTAGCGATCGCGGCGGTCAAGACTAGGTCTCAAGAGGGGTGAGGGTGACTGAAAGCCCGCAATGAGCACACAAAGCAAGGACACTTACAAATTACTCCAAGCAGGTGTTATATTAAAAATATATACACATTTATTACAAGGCCTTTGTAACATTGACCGTAGCGAGAAATCACAATAAAACTCAAGTAAACCAATACAATATATATACAAATACAAACGAGTCTAACGAGTTAGACGCACGAAATGTGTAGACCACCTAGATGGGGAGGAAAACAGGCAGTGCGAATAATAATTAGACCCAGTCCGCCTTCAGAGGCACCTAACTAAAAGGCAGTCCAAGCCCTACGAAGAGTGGAGCCTTGTGCTCAAAAGTACCTGCACACGCTAGTGCCAACGGGCAAAAGTGGAGTCTCTTCGAGGGAATCGTGCAGTTTAGTTCGATGAACAATTGAAGATGAACAGAGCTCCGCAACTCAAGCGCAGCCTCCCCTGTGGGCAGAAGCAGAGCGCAAGTGCGGAAAGGCGTGCTGTTAGACACAGCGGTGAAAAGCGATGGGCTACTGCAGGAGGGCGACCAGTTCCTAGCGATGCTACTCACCGGTCCCCGATGCAGGCAGGCCCAGGCTTCTCCACGTCAGTTTCAGTGCTGGCAGGTTCAGATGCGAGCAGGGGACGTCTCGGCGTTGTGTAGATTCCGCAGCAGCAGAAGTTGAGTTGAGGATGTCCCAAACGCAGTGAACCCGCACAGTTTGTTACCACAGCAGGGCAACGGAGCGGCCGTGTGTATTTCAGCCAAATGTACACTACTCACTTCCAACCTGGGAATGCCAAGTGTACGAATCGGGTGAGAGTGACAAGGACTCGTAATACAACACAACCTGACGGTTACATAGCAAGACTCCTGGGTAGGCTGGTCAGTCTGCTGGATGGCCCAGAGACACTTCCGAAGGCTAACGTGCAGGAGGTGGTGAAGATGGCGAGAATAGTTGTTCCCACTATTCCAAGGGGTCGAAGTACCAGTACAGGCCTTCTAGTTCGATCAGAGGTAGAAAGGGTTTCACAAAGCGACAGCAGTGCAGAGGAGCAGTCCTTCAGCGGGTCACCAGCGATTCCTCGGTTCAGCCTCGTGGTTGCAGGATACTTGGTTCCTGTATTCCTTTGTTCGTGAGAACTCAGCAGATCGACATGGTAGTGGCGTTTCCAGCCCCCTCTTATCCATGGTTCCCTTCGCGCCAAAACAGAGGGGACCCAATGGGAGATCCGCTCAGAAAACTCACACCATATGTGGACCTATCACGGACCACAGGGGTCCCAGGCATTCACACCACCCTAGACTCTCTGGCGCCCAGGATGTGTATTGGGACCAGACATCCCAGCCCCCATCCTGGAGGCACACACAAGGCCTGTAGAAGCCCGCGAAAGCATCTGTGTTTCGCGGGAAAGTACATGCCCAAATAAGGAAGGCCCCGGGTCGGCTCGACCTGGGGGAGGTCAAGGGTGCAAGACGGTCAGCGGACAGGACAAAGAGCCTCGTGGTCTGGCCATTTTGAGAGCCAGGCCACCATTTTGGGCTAAGCGCGAGAAACGCGCTTAAAACGCCCAAAGGAGCTCAAAAACACAAACGATCGCTGCCACCAATCCTGTCCGTGAGTCACTTGCACCGTTCATTTACAATCCAAAGAGAGTATCTAGGGCCTGTAGAAGACTGGAGACCCAAGAGAGCAGTAACTTAGCTTACAGTGCCCTCTTGTGCCATGTTGCGCGAAAGCTGCAACATGATAAAGAAACTACGGAAAACATTTCCCGGTACGGACTGTCTTAAGGGCATGTCAGTTTCCCCGTAAGAATGGAGCGAAAGCCCAGAGGAGTGCGGCAGAAGGCTGCACTTCTCTGGCAAAGTCTAGTTCAGGGTGAAAACAACAGCAAAAAGTTTAGGGGTTGCCACATGGAAGGAAAATTACCCACAATTAAGAAATCTTTCCTAACAGGTATGCAGAGCTTCAGCGCGGCGAACTGGCTATGGTTGAGCCCCGCTGGTAAATGATGGCGCATTAACAGCACTATGATGCGGTAAGTAAGCGCTATGCGCAGCGCTGCGAAGTCTTGCCTTTGCTAACCTGCGTTTCCTTCCTTGCAGGTGGCCGTGTTCTTCAGCGCAAGTGGAATGCCCGGAGTGGTGCCAGCCGAGAGGCGACCAGCCAGGTAAGCCTTTTGAGCAGTTAGTAATTTGTAAATGTCTCTACAGCTTTCTTTAATGTTGCCTCTAGCTTCCTCTTTCAGGTCGTTCTGTCAGGGAGGCATGCAGATTCGAGGAAGCTGTTCTCAGTAGCTGCGAGTGTTTAAAGATGAAGACTGCAGGTAAGATGCTGCTGCTAATGATGTTCCTTTTTGTCTCCTTGCAGGTTCTGCTTCTCCGAGGTTCGAGGGAATAGCTGGACACGGTGAGCGTCACGTTGCAAGCTGCAAAGTAACGCAAAGTGTGTTGTCTTGCTCGGGTGTGGTTTAAATGGCCCCAACAAAATAGTCCAGGTAAAGTAGTCCCTAGGCTACCACACCCAAAACACTAGACTGCATAGCTTTGTTCTTACGAACCAAGCTATTTGGATGCCTCCATGTTGGCTGACAATACAATAAAGTAGTTCCCAAGCACATTGTTTTTCATGGTGTATGAGCCTAGCGCCATAGGCGCAAGGACTGGCCCCATGAGGGCTTTTGAAGAGGATGCCAGGCTCTAGATGCCAGAGTCCTGACCACACCTGGCCAATGGGTTTGCTAGAGGGTGTTTTGGGTGAGGGTCGTGACACCCCCTTAACAAAGCTTTTAACTCATTTTTAGGCGGACCGGGGTTACCACGGCATCCATGCAGGAATCATCCACCGTCCTCTTGATGAATCCTGGGAAAGACCCCAGGGATTTTGCCTCTTTTAGGTCAATCTCACTATTAAATATTGACGCAAAAATATACTCCAAGGTTTAGCCAATCGGCTAGCAGGGATCCTACCTAGAATAATACTCAGGCCAGACTGGGTTCATCCATGGTCGAACAGGGGACAGTGTTCTTCGGACTCTGAACTTGGTAGAGGTCGCCGCTTCGTAGAGGAGTAAAATGGCGCTCCTGGCCTTAGACGTCACCAAGGCTTTCGACAAGGTTGACTGGGTCTTCATGAGGCTGCCCCTTGAGGGATTTCAGTTTGGGCCCTAGTTTCAGACAATGGTCCTGGCCAATTACCACTCACCCAGCGCTTGCCTAAGGGTTAACCAGAGGATGTCGGGCCACATCCCATTGACCTGTGGTAACAGACAGGGGTGCCCCCAATCCCACTCATCTTTGCCCTTATGGAGCCCTTTGCTCCTCGCGTTTGCAGTAATCTGGCTATCGAGGGGGTGAGGGTGGCAGAGAGGCATTACAAGGGATTCCTATACGCAGACGATGTGATGCTCAGCCTGACAAACTCCCAATCATCCCTGTGACACTGCCTTGCAGAGCTAGATTCCTTTAAGCGCACTGCAGGGTTCAGTTAACTTGTCCAAATCCGGGGCACTATGGTGTGGGATTGACATCAGGAGAACTCCGGGCACTAAACCCCTATCAAGTGGGAAAGCAAAGCGTTACAGAACGTATGGATTCGATGGAATATGGACCCCTGAGTCTATGGCGTCATCTTCCCGCCACTTTTCAAGGCCTTAGAGGCGAACTTGGAGTGATGGAAATCCTAAACCTGGGCTTCTCTCAGCCTCCAGAACCACTGCAAAGACATGGGATTGGGGGGATGAAATTAAGGAGTGTCCCACGGGGGCCTGGTCCACACACCCCAATATTCCATAAAACTGATTTTGCCCCGGGCCTCCGGCCCACAGAGTTTTGTACATGGAGACGGGGCGGCCTACACTGCCTCTCCCAGCTTTTAAACAATGGTGTTCCGTTGACACACAGGACACCAGTGGGGGGCAGAATCTCTCAGCATCTGAACGAATGGCGAGGCATTACTTCAGATGCTTAGGCACTGGAAACAGTAGCTCAAGGTTACTGCCTTCCTTTTCTCAAAAGGTCTCAGGATCATCCACCGTGGACTGACTGGCAAAATTCCAGATCTGCTCCTTGTGCAGGACATCTTAACCCTGCTAGAGAAAGGTGCAATAGAGCATGTACCTGTAGCGGAGGGGAACAAGGGTTGGTATTCCCCCTTATTTTCTAATTCCCAAGAAGGACGGAGGATTGAGACCCATCTTGGACTTAAGAAATTTGAACAAATTCCACAGGAAGGACAAATTCAAGATGGTCACCCTTTCTCAGATCCTTCAGGCTCTCCAACTCCAGGACTGGTTGGTATCATTGGACCTTCAGGATGCTTACTTTCATGTGCCAATCCATCTCAAGCACAAAGTACCTGAGGTATGTGGTTGGTGGTTCTCATGATCAGTTTCAGGTTTTGCGATTCGGGCTGACCTCCGTCCGAGGATTTTCACCAAACTGATGGTGATAGTGGCAGCGAGTCTCAGGAGAAGGGGGGGGGGGGGGGGGATTCACGTCTATCCCTACCTGGACGATTGGCTGATCAGGGCACGTTCTTCCAAACAGGCCCTGGAACATCTCAGCAACACATGCCACTCCCTAAACAGATTGGGCTTCTCCCTCAATGACCAGTTCCATATGTTACCATTCCAAAGACTCCCACTTCATTGGAGCAGTCCTGGATACTTCCTCGGGCAAAGCCTCGCCTCCCGAGGTGAGAGCGCAACACATTCTGCAGATGGTAAAACAATTCCAAAATGCCCAGCGTCTTACGGCCTACAATTTTCTGAGGTTGCGCGGCCTCATGGCATCCTGCATTTTTCTGGTGCCAGAAGCCCGATTGAGAATTGGGTCCCTTCAATGGGCCGTCAGAACTCAGTGGTCCCAGTTTTCGGGGAATATATCAGATCTTGTGCAAGTTCCGAGCAGAGTGGCTCAAGACCTTCTTTTTGGCAGGCATGGCTGGAGAGAACAGTAGTGATGGATGCCTCACTCATAGGGTGGGGAGCCCATGCCAACAATCTGACAATCAGCGGTTGTTGGTCTCCATCAGAGCCCAAACTACACATCAACCTTTTGGAGCCGAGGGCAATGAGACTAGCGCTGAAGGCCTTTCTACCCTCAGTACGGGGAAAGAATGTCCTGATAATGACGGACAACACAGTGGCCCTGTACTACCTCAACAAAAGAGGAGGTGTAGGGTCACTACCACTGTCCAAAGAGGCAATGTAGCTCTGGTTCTGGGCAGCACAAGAAGGAATCTCTCTGTCGGCAGTTCACCTAGCCGGAGAGAAGAACAGTGGCGGATGCTCTGAGCAGGCAGAGCACAATCTCCCACTAGTGGACAATAGCTCAGGAAGTCCTTCAAGAGATCTTAACCCCTCAAGTAGATCTGTTCGCGACCAAGATGAATCGTGGCGCTAACATCAGCCCGCTGGATAAGCGAGTTGCAAGCTCTTTCATGCAAACCTCCTTATACCATTTTTCATAAGGATAGTCCTTAGAGTTAAACCATCTTTCTTGCCGAAAGTTGTTTCTGACTTTCACTTGTCACAAAAAATAACACTCCCAACTTTCTACCCTCTGCCTCATTTGGGTAAATAGGAGGAGAGGAGAGACTAGACCCAAAAAGGGCTCTGAGTTTTTATATAGTGAGAATTGCAAAATTGTGCCAGGATGACCAACATTTTGTGGGATATACTGGCCCTAAATTGGGTTTGGCGGTGATGAAGCAGACTATATCCTGCTGGATTACTCTAGCTATTGGGGAGTGTTACAGGCTAGTGGGAAAGGAACCGCCAGAAGGCCTTTAGGCTCATTCTACAAGGGGCATGGCAACGTAAACGGCTCTTCAGAGGGGAGTCCCTGTGATTGATATATGCTCAACTGCAACTTGGGCGTCAATTCATACCTTTTAAGTATTACTGCTTAGACTCTTCTTCTTCCAAAGTCCATCATACATGAGGAATACGTGGGAGGAAACAATCCATTCGAAGAACAAGTTACTTAACAACTATAATGTTCTTTCTCCAGCATTGGATCTTTCATGGATTCACATGCTGTGAATATTCCCTGTCAGGCTGGGAACCTCGGTCATTTTAATTTAGCATTTACATATGGAAAACTTTGACATTTCAGTGTCCCATCAACGTCCTTTTTGGGTGCTTTAGACCCCACCAATAGGACGTAGGGTATAAATAGCCCTGCCCGTGGCATCCCTTCAGATTTCAACCGTCTCCAAAGTGTTGGATTCACCTCGTGTTCGTTGAGTTTTTGCACATGCTTGTACTATAGTGTTTTGCGATGTCTTCTGGTCCGAAGACGTCTGTTCCGGCCCTGTGCGACTTGTGGGCTGAAAAAAATGTGTATGAGGGGGACGGGCATATGGACTGCATATATTGCCTTTATCCTCATCACTCTGCTGACTCTTGCAAGATTTGTAGAGGTTTCTCGCAGAAGACCCTTAAGGATCGCAGTCGGCGGTTGGTTTGTTGGCTTAATGTTGGCACCTAAACTGCTTTCGAGGTGGGGTCAGTGAGGGAGCTTGTCCTATGAGCGGCCTGTACAGGTGATCGATCATCGCCGGGTGGTGTCGGCTGAGCCTCCGGCAAAGAAATGTCGCCCGGCTCCTGGGTCGGAGGTCTGGAAGAGTGGTGGAGCCTCTTCGAGTAAGCACCTGTTGAAGGGCGCTGCTTCGTCCAAACATGGTCGGTGGGACCATTCCCAGGTGTCTGGAGGTAGGCCCGAGAAGTTGAGCTCTGGCAAAGGGGCGTCTCAGGAAAAGGCCAAGAAAGACTAGTCGAAGCGCTCCTCTTCAGGGGACCATCACAGGTCGTCCTCTAGCCGAGAGTCCTCGAAGCACCAGTCCAGCGTGGCTAAGCAAACTGGTTTGCCTGGGAATTCTGCACCGCAGCTGGTGGTTCTGAGGCGTCCTCATCGACGGGACTGTCGTCGACAGGGCCTCTGCCATCTACAGTACCGTCGTCGACGGTTGTGTCATCAGCTCTGGCGACGACAGGGTTTGATGAAGGCACGATGCTGTTCACATCGTCGAGGATGGATACAGAAGATTTGACCTTTGACGCGCTGATGCCGGACTCCATTCTACATCCAAAGGCGGCTGCTTTTTCAGTGTCCTCGGAGATAGACGACGACCAGGAGCAGGTGTTGCAACCATAGTCCTTTGGACTGCAGTGTTAGACCTTCGGGGGCTGTGGGGGCTGGTCCGGCTAGTTACCTGCTGGTGAACCCGCAGGCTATGTTGTCGCTCCAGGTTCTGTCCACATTGCAATCCTTGTTGGGCCAGCTGTATTCGAGGTTAACCCCTCTGCCTGTGGTTCCGGTGGGTCCTGTCATGGACGTGGCTGGTGTTGCTGCGCATTCGTCGGCTACTGCGGTGTTGCCGGGGCCTCTGCCGGTGAGTGAAGATCGTCCTCGTTCCTACCCTGAGGAGGGTGAGCTGCTGGAGTCGGACAGTGTGCCTCGTGAGCCCATGTCTACTGGCTCTTCGTCGCCGACGAGGGACGCAATGTGGGATTCGGATGGGGAGGTGGAACAGCCTTGTAGTCGAGCACAACCATCCCCTCCCGATGTTGGGGCATTCCACGCCATGATGGCTAAAGCGTGTGTAGAATTTGGTTTGACTCCTGAGAAAGAGCGTAAGGAGTGCTTCCTGTTCGACCACATGGGCAAGAGACGGAAAGCTGTATTCTCCGTGCCTATCCTGGACCACGTGTGGCAGGAGGGCCTGCGCATGATGCAACATCCCTTCTCTGAACCGGCTGTCAAAGGGAGGCTGGAGAAGTTTAAGCCCTCGGACTCTACTCTGAAGTGCTTAGTGTCGCAACCCACTCCAATCTGTGGTATCGGCGGCGGCCAGTCGTAAAGCCCAGAGTCAGCACAAGTGTGTTACCCCTCCGGACAGTGACGCCAGGATGCCTTCGGGAAGAAGGTTTTGACTGTTGGGGCGACGACGGTGAAAGCGGGCAATTCCCTGGCGATCATGGTGCGCTATGATTGTGAGATGTGGCATAGGCTGGCACCTCTTTTGGAACATCTGCCGGAGGAGCACCGCAAGTCCGCCATGCTTTTGGTGCGTGAGGGGGAGGAAGCTTCCAATCACAGTATTAATACAGCCGTGGACCTAGCGGAGTCCGGCTTTAAGCAGATTAACGACGTTGTACTGCGTCGCCAAGCCTGGCTTAAGTGCACAGACTTTCGCCCTGAGGTGCATTATAAGGTTCTGCACATGCCTTGTGAAGGAGAACAGTTGTTTGGAGAGAAAATTGATGAGGCCCTCAAAGTTATGAAGAAGGACACTGAGACTACAAAGTCGTTGGGAGCTTTGCAGAGTGGCGCTCCTTTCGTCCTTTTCGTCCGTTCCGAGGGGCTTCGGGAAATGCCTGGTTTACTTCGACCAGGGACCGAGGTTACGGTCGATCTGGGTATTCCTGCCAGGGGTTTAGGAGGTTGGCGCAGTCGGCGCAGAGGAGTCAGGACTTTCAGGCCTCGTGGGGGAGGGAGAGGTGCACAGTCGTCCTCCTCTAAAGGGAGACAGGCTAAGCCACAACAATGACTGTCTTCAGGGAAACCTGCTAGGGGCAGGGTGGCACTGCACATGGACGAGTGGTGCAAGATTATGTCGGACTGTTGGGTGTTGGACACGGTGCGTCTGGGCCACTCACTGGAGTTAGTGTTCCCCGATTTCCATTCCTCCAGTGTATGCCGTGCAACCTCATCTTCACATCCTATGGCAGGAGGTTGTACTTTTGCTGCAGAAAGGGGCTATAGAATTGGTTCTGGTGGCCGAGAAAGGTCAAGGGGTTTATTCCTGCTATTTTGTCGTGAAGAAACCCAACGGCAAGTGGCGGCCCATTCTCGATCTTCGGGTGTTGAAGAAGACTGCAACGCCTGAAGTTCAAGATGCTCACTCTTCAGGAAGTCATTCGACCAGTGCAGCCGGACCAGTTTCTGGCGTTGTTGGACTTGCAGGACGCATACTTCCACATTCCCATGGGTCGACAGCACTGCAAGTTCCTGCGGTTTGTCGTAGGAGAAGATCATTACCAGTTTCGGGTACTCCCGTTTGGTTTAAAGTCTTCCAGGACGTTTACAAAATGTTTGGCGATGTGGCTCTGATGGGAGGGGCATCACGTATACCCAAACTTGGACAACTGGCTGGTGCAGGGTTCGTTGCCAGGGGAAGCGCAGGAAAGTCTCGGCGCTACCATGCAGCTGTTAAAACGGCTTGGCTTCGCCGTAAACTTCAAGAAGTCTTTTCTGTCGCCTTCCAGGGACTTGGTGTTTCTGGGGGCAGAGTTTCATACTCGTCTGGGAATTGTGAAGCCTTCAGGCGAGAGGGTGATGAAGCTCCGGCGGAGTGAAAGATTGGTAGAAGGGTGTCGGTCCTGACCTACATGTCACTGTTAGGGGAGGGGCGGGGGGGCGCGCCATGGCGTCTTGCATTCCGCTGGTGCCAAAATGTTGTCTCTACATGAGGCCAGTGCAGGAGTTCCTCGCGGACCGGTGGGCTCAGAGTCGCGGCTCGTGGTCCGACAAGGTGGTGATGAACGACAGTCTGGTGGATGCGCTTTGCTGGTGGCAGTGCTCAGAAAATCTGGTTGGGGGCATGCCGCTGCTGGAACCAGAGCGTCAATTCATGATTGTGGCAGATGCCTCTCAGACAGGATGGGGGGGCGCATCTCGGAGGCACACAGGTCCAAGGCCTGTGGTCTCAGGTGGAGTCTCGGTTCCACATAAATGTGCTCGAGTTGAGAGCGGTCCATTGAGCCCTGAAATCATTTCTGCCGCGCATACGCGGCTCGGTGGTGAGGGTGTTGAGAGACAATACCACCACGATGTTCTATCTCAGGTTGCAGGGGAGCACGCATTCCAGGGTGCCGTCGAAAGAAGCGCAGGATCTTTGGCATTGTGCTCTGTCGCACAACGCTGGCATTGTGGTGTTTCATCTTCCGGGAGTGTTGAATATACAGGCGGAAGCGCTCAGCAGGGATCTTCCAGAAATGGGGCCCATCCTTTGTTGGATCGCTTCACAACAAGGGAGAACACACAGTGCAGGGAGTTCACCAGCAGGTGGGCTCACCCAGAGTCCCTAGGGGATACGTTCTCGTTCCCATGGACAGGTTGGTTTGCTTATGCATTTCCTCCGTTTCTGCTCATTCGACGGACCCTTCAGTGGATTCGGAGATACCCATGCCGTGTGATTCTGGTGGCTCAGTTCTGGGCCAGGCAGCCGTGGATCTCCTAATTCGCACTTTATCCCAAAAGTGCTGACGGCATTTCATAAACTCTCTTCTATTGTGTTGCCCTCGTTTTTTTGCTTCAGCCTCCATGCCTGCAGAACAGGCTTTTCATTCGCTGGATGTGAGGAGAGCGTTGGTTTTATTTGAATCGTACTCAAGATTTCAGAGAAACTAGACAGCTGTTTGTGGCTTATGGGCCGTCTGTCAAAGGATGGGCAATCTCCAAACAAGGACTTTCTCATTGGGTGTCCTCCGCTTTTTTGTTCTTCCACACTGAAGCTGGAAAGCCTTTGGGAAAGAGACTGAGGACACATTCAACGAGGTCTACGGCTTCCTCGACGGCATTATGGTCGGGGATTCCGCTGGTGGACATTTGCCAGGCGGCCTCCTGGGCGGTGCCGCATACCTTTACCTGGCATTACTGTCTGGAGCAGCAGCATGGTGAGGATGTGCAGGTGGGACGGGCAGTCCTGCAGCGCCTGTTTCAATACGGTAAGCCCCCCATATTCGGGGTATTTGTTTGAACTGTATCACTGGATGGGTTTCTTTGTCTCATGTATGTGATTCTGTTTCTGTATTGGTTTGCCTTTACACTCCGCCATGCATGATTTGTACTGCTATGTGATCTATTCACAGCATGTGAATCCATGATAGATCCAATGCTGGAGAAGGGAGTGGTTTCTTACCTGTAACTCCATTTCTCCAGCGTTGGTATCTTTCATGGATTCACATGCGCCCGCCGGCCGCCCATGCAGGCAAACCTTTCGGACGAGGAAGTACCACGAGGATACTCTGGAGCCCCAGAGCCTCTTTGGGACAAGTTCTATTGCGCCCTTTCTTAGCATGGCTCGTACCTCCAGAAGCAGCTGTGGTACGTGGTCTTCTTTCCTGGCCACCGATGGGAAACGGGGACCTTTCCTTTGGAATTACAGAGTGTGCCCGTGGGCCAGGGCATCCAGCACCCAACGGTCAGTGGAGATGGACTCTGACACACTGATGAATTTCGCCAGCCGCCCTCCCACCGGGGTGCTTAGGTGGGGGCCCGACACCATGGCCGGTTCAGTCCTGTTGCTTCGCTAAGGCCTTGCCACCTTGGGCTCCTTGGCGACGACAGTATCCACCGGTCTTGCTACGGCCTCTTAAGTTTCCTGCGACGAGTAACGGGCAGCTTGTCGGTACAACGATGCACTACCGCCAAATCCTTTGGAGGCACCTTGGGATTTGCCGCTGGAGGTCCCAAAGGGCAGCCATCGTTGGTGGAGAGTGGCCAAGGCACGGGCCGTTTCAGTGTCTGTTTTGATGGCCTGCAGACTCTCGTCCACCGCTTTCCCGTTGAAGGGCATGTCCAGTACCCTGGTCTGAACGTCTTGATGGAAATCTGTGGCCTTGAGCCAACCGCGCCGGCAAAAGCAAACTGTTGTCCATCTGGCAAAAACCAGTGTCGGCGATGTCCATGGCCACCATGATGGCGTGGTCTGACGCCACCTGACCTTCCTGCAGGATTTCAAGGGCCTCCACCCTCTTGTCTGGCAGGAAATCCAGGAGGGGAGCGATCTTGAACCGCAGCTCCCTGTCGTAGCGTGCCACGATCGCGAGGGCGTTGACCGCTTTGATAGTCGTCGCCGCCAACGAGATGACGTCGTCCCATGGCGTCAAGCTTCTTCCCCTCGCTGTCCGGTGGGGAAGTGGAAGTTGATGCCGACGCCCCTGCCGATTTCTTCTTGGCTGCCGCAGAGACCACTGAATCTGGGGACGGCTGAGCTCTGAGGCACATGGGGGCGTAGTCCGGGACCCAGTATTTCTTCTCATACCGATACCTCTTTGCAGGAGCCGTGGATGGGTTCTTGAGCAGCAACAGCCCTTCGTCCCAGATGTCATCCAGTAACGGGACTGAGAAGACGGTCTTCCTCTTGGCCTCCTGTCGTTGGTAGAGGAAACCTTCCTTTTTCTGCTCTTCGGGACAAAGCTGGAAAAGCCCTGATGCTCTAGCGATCATGGTGTGAAAGGAGCCAATTTCGAAGGGAGGGGATGCCCGGGCAGGGGGTGATGGGAGATCCATCCCGTCGTCGCCACCGTCGTTGTCCGTCAGTCGTTTAGTCTCCGTTCCCGGCTCACCCCTCGGTGGAGGGGAAGGAGGTGAATGCTGAGGAGGAGGAGGAGGATGGGTGGGGAGGTGGTCACCGCCTCGCCCCCACTTGGGTTTCTCTGTCGGGATCGACCGGGGCTTCTCCCGAAGCTTACCCGCATTCTCAGACTTCGTTTCCCACCGAGCCAGAGCGTTGGCTCATGGCTGATGGCATCAGGGACCTCACGCTCTGCCTGGCAGCTGAGGAGCCTGAACCAACGGCGCTCCCGGTGCCTGCGGACTCGCTGTGATTTACCTTTTTTTTTGGGCCCCCATCACCGGAGCGCCCTCAAAGGTCTTGGAAGACCGCTCCGATGACTTCTCACCTGCTGCTGGGCTCTTCCCTTCCAGCCAGTTAGTGAGTCGAGTCTGACGGTCCTTCAATGTCCGGGTGGACATTCTTACAGAACATGCAGACGACCTCCACGTGAGACTTGATGTTGTGAAGGCAGTAGAGGCACCGGGAGTGCTCATCCTCAAAGACATTCTGTAATCCTAACAGCTTGGATCCAGTAGGCAAACAGTGGATCCAAAGACAAAACGCAGTAAAAGCTTGAGCTATAGCAAGAGGACTCCCAACACTTGAACGCGTGGTAAAAATCTGAAGATGGCTGCCAGAGGAGGGGCTTAGGTAGAGGGCACTCATTGGCTGGGGGCAGTATGACCCAAAGACCAGTGATTGGTTATTAGTAGAAAGACAGTTCAGAAACTAAAACTGATTTTTTTCTTTACCGAGGATTCCCAGCCTGGCGACGGGGAATATTCATGAGCATGTGAATCCATGCCAGACCCAGGCTGGAGAACAACAGTTACAGGTAAGTAACTTGTTCCTTCGTGGAGCACAGTAATGCTTTTGCTTCACGCCTGTATCGCCTTACGCTGACTATTCATAGAGCGTGGCAATGTTCAACACAAATTGGCTTTGGTGCAGAACTCCATGCCAAACTATAGGATGCAGCACAGTTATATCTGAGAGCGCAGCAGAGCTATATAACATGGCTATATCAACAATTAGGATATGAAGTATCGCTACCGTATGAGTGTATGCTTCATCTAGAGTATAGCTATTTTACACACTTAAACTGAGTGCCTAAATGTCTACCATACACAATTAGGGTAGTTGATGGTAGGTCATAAGAGTGGTGGGGTTTTACTGGAGTCTAGTAATGGCTGTACTCCCCGCCCAATGCCGTGAAGGGGCTGACTGTGACTTCCATAATTAACAGATACACTTTTTGGCAATTGGACATGATGGATTAAACAATATATGCTTTTCTACCGTAATTTTACCAATGTCGCAAGAAGATATTTCGCTGGTAACGATGAAGAGGATGTTTGTCATTTCTGCCAGCGGGTTCGCTACCTCAGACCTGAACTCCATCACTCCTGGGCCTGATCAGAACCTATGTAGGAAATCTGTATGCACTCTGTGGCATGTAGGGCAAGCTTTGCTGGTTGTGTTAGCGAATCTAGCGATCTTTGCAGGAATGTAATGCAGTCTATTGAGGACTTTTGCATCAGGAGTAATCTGACCTTGAGGGACACCTCTTTGGTGAGAAGACTGCCCCTATCCAATGTTTTGTGACATTTTACTTCATATATCAGCTTCCTACTGCAAACGGACCACAGACGTGGTCTTAAGGGCTTGTTGCGATATGTAGTATGTCGTCAATAGCTTATGACTAGTTGATTCTTGTGTCCACTAGTGTATGTGTTTCAGGTACCAGTGTATATTTAAATATTTTGCCCCACAGCACTGTCTGCTTATTGCCCAATTTAGTAGTTCATGCCAATTTGGTAACGCACTTCCCTTCAGGAAACATGTCTCCTGTAAAGAATGCAGGGGAGTGTCTGTACCTCTGCCCTCTTGGTTGGGACAGAGACCGAGAACAACCCAGCCAGTGCTCTCTTTCTTTGGTAGGTTGGACAAGCAACCAAGGCTTGAGCTCCCAGGAGGTGATGCAGGCTGATTCTTAAGTACAGTGAGTTTGTGCTAGCCGGAAGTCTCAATCTTTGGGGTGCAGCAAATAATTTGCGAGTGTGGTGACACTAACTTCAATTTCAACCAGCCGTCTGTCTTTGCTGGCTACTGCAAGGCACAGCTCCAGTCTTCATAATCCCCTACCGGGAGCGAGTGCAGACAAGTGTGTTGCCGTGTGTTCCCGTTGGATCCGAGGGGAACGAGGGTCTGCTAAGAAGATCCTCTCTCGCTGGATGGAACGGACCGTCTGGCTTTGAAGAAGCAGCCTACCCATATCCTGCACATATTTAATTCCTGTAAGCAGCAGTAACGAAGCTTTGCTTCAGTGATATTCCTCTTATTTGCTTACTGTGTAAACTGTACCGCAAGTCTCATACTGTTGTTTAATCCCTTGACAGTTAACATTTCCAATTTGAATATTGGAAGCAAATCTAAACATTGTGTTTTAGGGACCGGCGCAGACGCTGTAGTTGAGCGTTATAAAAATTGCAATAGTGTCCCATTGAGTAAACTCATACTTTCTTCAAAAGACTCTAAACCCACCCACTTACCGAAAGCAGCTGAGCGAATTTGGGAGAACACATTTGGGCTGTAACGCTCACCTGACTCCCACGGAGACGCTGACCAGGCCTGGGCTGCTGCGGCCTCTTCTAAGGTGATGCGCAGGACTCGGAACACCGACTGGGCCGGACCCCCAAACCTTGCCTGTCTGATGCGTAGGAAGATCTTTCTGTAGATGGGGGGGGGGGATTTTAATCACCTGCGGAGTGACGAGTCGAACCCCTCCTTTCCCGTTTACTCTCTTCAAACCACCTCTGAACCTTCCCGTTAATTCTCACCTTAAGATTTGAAATGACGAGCTCTCCATCCTGCTTCTGGTGCAGGGGTGCGGTAGAATCCAGTTACTTCACTGGTTATCGGACGGGCATTCAGGTCCAGTTGCTTCACTGGTTTTTTGGATGAATAAGGCGCTTTCGTAAGTATATGACTTATCAAGTTCAAGGGTTGTTCTTCCTTCCTTTTTGGCCTTTATTTTCAATGGACTGCTTTTAGTCTTTTAGCGCAGGTGCAGAGCGAAGATTCCACGTAGAGAAGACAATTCGCTGTGGATAATTCAGGTGAGCTTATGTTAGGGTGGTTTTTCTAATGTCTGTATGTTCACCCACTAATGCGCGTGTTCTTTTTTCCCCATAGGGGCCGGGGACGCGCTACTGCCAAAAGGTGTGCCGACCCGAGATGAGGAAGGATTCTTCCCCACCAATCGCCAGGTAAGCCTTCTGGCAAATCAGTTTTTTCCCAATGTTTTCTCTGGCTCACCTTTTGTTCTTCTCTTTTCCTTCCTAGGTGCTGGAATGCGGCGGAACGTGCGGATGGTCGTAGGAGTACGGAATTCCTTGTGGACAGGTGAGTTGAGCGCAGCGCTGCAACGAGCAACGCGAGGAATCCAAAAATGTCTTTTCCTTTAGGATCGTCGGCGTGTTGGCTCCGGATCCCATGCAATATCAGGTAATGTCCTTTATTCACCTTCTATTCCTCTCTTCTTCCTTTTAGGTGTTCCAGGACTGAAGCAGGCGTGGCTGGAGTCAGGATGCAGGAGCAGACACGGTGAGCGTCCAGCTGCTAGGAGCAGAGCAACGCGAAGCGTGAGCTGCTGTCTGGGCGTGGCTTAAATAGCCTCCAAAGAAGTCCCAGGTATGTATCCTTCCCCAATCAGGTATGTATCCTTCCCTGACCACGGCAAAATAGTCCCACAGGTAAAGTAGTTCCTTTCAGGCCTCAAAGAGGTCTGGATCTGGCAGCATGGTCTGCATCAGGTAAGTCCACCAAAAGCACTCCCTTTATGAGCCTGGCGCCTATGGCGCCAGGACTGATGTCCAAAATGAGCTTGGCGCCTACGGCGCCAGGACTGCGTCCAAAGGGCCCCTATTTGGGGTTGCTGGACCTTTCCTTGGGTACCTGATGTGTGCTTCCGGGGCTGCCGGTCTTGGACTGGCTCTCCGGGAGTATGCATCATGACAGCGGCATGCTGATAAATTAATATCAAAGTGGGAAGTAAATGTGTTATAATCAAAGGAGTGGTACCGGAGGTGTAAGTGCCACTTGGAAGGACGACTTGAAGGCACCAGAGCTCGACACCATGCCAGGGTTAGGGGGCCAGGAACCCAATAAATCCATGTGTCATCCCTTAATCCATCATGTACAGAATGATGAGTCTCCAGATGTGGACACTAGCCATACAATGCAAATCTTAACATCAAGTTCGTGTCCCTCTTCGAATCATTTGGCCAAAATACTTCAGAACAACCTGGATTCAACTTTATCGACCGCATCCATCAAAAAGACTATATCAGAGGGTGTCATTACGAAAAGAGCACTAAGTGAAAGTACTGTTGGTAACGTTTTGAGTTGGGGGGCACTCGAATGTTGATATAGTTTTTTTGACAGTAGATGGGATCATCACGGAGTATAACCAGGACTGGAGGGGAGATTCCTGGGGATATTATGGTCATTCAAATCGATTCTTTTAAGAGGTGATCAGCAAGTGAATGGAGGCGCTACTGATACAAGTTGTGAACAAGGCTCCCCTGACCAGAATAAGGCTCCATCAGATTCCACACTATCTGCTTTGAGTTTCATAGTAAACTCTTTAGTGTGTTTGAACTCCTAAAGTCGGAGGTTCAATCTCACTCAGGGATGCTTCTTGAATTGACGAAGGAAGTGGGAGCCTAGGAATCAGCAATGGTAGACCTACCGATCTTTAGGGATGACAGTAAACAACATAGATCAACTGGGAAGGAAATCGAGGCATACCTGGTCAAATTCGACCATGATTTGAACTTTGAACTTTCTAAAAACAGAAGTCAAAGGTCTGGGGAATGCTCTAAATGATTAGTAAGGCTCAAACCTCGATGATCCTTCTGATTTCATTCCACTAGATTACACTCCCCTCTCTCAATCGACGCTGAAAGAATTCAGAAGACTGGCATAATTGGGCGATGATGTTACACCGGAATCCCCCTCCAAAATTAAGCATACAGCAGATGTTATGAAGTCTTCCGGATCTGTTTTGGCTGGAAAAAATGCCAACAGGACATCGATAGTCAGTAATTGAGGGGGCAGATATATCGAATGGACCAGTTCTTGGCTTAGCACTACAAAAAGGCCCAACTCCAAAGAGGGAAATCAGTAAAACTGTAAAGAGAAGCAACAGTCAAATGAGTTGATGCCAAAGAATGCACCTGATCAGGACTTATTGATCCTGATGACACAGCCACAGACAAAGAACAAGAAAGGTAAACAAAATGTATCTGGGACAAGGAAGTTCTTTAAGGCTCTGAATAACATTGCGGATAAAGAGTCCTCAGATAACATGCAGCTGAATCAGGTAAAAGAAAAAACAAAGGATTCTACACAAGTACCACAAGTGGCTATAGGAAAATCATGCTTAAGTCGGACACAGCCGGACCAAGGAATCAAAGTAATTGTGGGCCTCCAAACAGAAGATCCGAAAGGGGAGGTTAAGAAACCTCTGACTGGCTCTGATTTTCTTGAAAAGCCAAATGAAAAAGTGGTCAAAGAAAATCAAGGGGTGAAAGAAATTGCAGGGTCGGCTCCAGTATCTGCCCAGGATGGGTATATTCAGGCGAATGATCAGATTCAAGGAAATAATGAAAGTTCGACTGATGTAGAAATAAAATCTACGAATCTTAATGGCTGTATACAGGAGGGGGGTGACGAGTACAAGTTGGATCCAATGAGACCTGATAAATCTGAGTCTTTGCTATAACGAGAGTATGGTTAAAAAGGGCAAACTCTAAGAAAGGTCAGGGGAGCCTTAATATAGGAACCATTTTGTCCTTAACTAAGCCAATACCAGATCTCTACCATCTATCCTCTCAAGACATTGATCGAATAAGTTTCCCCCATGATTAAGTCACATCTGTGGCAGAAGTTGTAATGAAGATGCAATTGGGTGCCAAAGCATTACTGAATGCAACTGAGGAGTTGATGAAAGTGGGACTGGAAGTATCCAAACATGCCTACGATGGACGGTGATCTTAGGATATCCAATGCTCAACCTCAACTCAGGAGGAGGGCCCCATTCATCCAGGGGATAAACCCCCTTAGGGTGAAAAGGTTAAGGATAACAGGGGGGCCATGGAGCAGGGCCAGACCCCAAAAAAGATGGGGATCTCCTCCCAGGAATCATTTCAGAAGTATTTCAAAAGGCATCTGTGGCTGATGATTTCTTTTAGTAAAGAAGTGTTTAAGGGTTGTCAGTTGGAATACACGGGGCTCTAGGTCATTTAGGGAGGAGAAGATGATGAGCTACATATTCGAGGAACATATTTTATTACCGGAGACATGGCTCCTTGCATCTTTGCAATTAGATGGTTTCACATCACTGCATCAGGGGGGCTCAAAAATTGACTGTGGGCAGACCATCGGGTGGACTGCTTATAAGTTACGGGACTCCTGTATAACCTTGATAGAACAAATGCCAACAAAAAGGCAGGGAATACTTGCAGTAAGGTTGATATATATATTTTTTTCATCTGGGTCAAATTCATTTCTCCAGACTTCCTGGGTTACAATAAGAATCTACTGGAGCCCTGCGCATTCAAACTTGACCGACTTTCTGGAGGACCTGTCTGATCTATTATCATATATTCACATCAAACTACCGGTCAATATCATTCTCTTACCCGGTGATCTAAACGCTGATTGTCTGAGGATAGGACCAGGAGATACCCATAGGGGCACTTCAGTTAAAAATGGACGTCTGTGGTCAAATTTTATTTAGGCCTGGAACCTGCGCATAGCAAATGGCTCCATTGAGGGAGATATTCCTGCAGCCAAAACATGGAGGGGTGTGATGTCCACTATTGACTACATGATAATGTCAGAATTTCTGTTTTCACACTGTAAAAATTGTAGAGTAGTTGACAGAGGCTCTAGCGATCCCATCCCCCTCTCGATATCCTTTGATTTTCTGAAAGTAACTTGTGTAAGAGAGATATGATGAATCAATTCTGATTAATCAAGCGTGTAATCGGATACTTGGGTTTAGGCAAAATGGCATCCATTTGAACAACAAATTGGATATCCAAATTAAAAGATCTGATAATCATTTAACCCAATCACTAACCAATCCAAGAACATTTGTGGCGTTTGGAAAACTGATACTTCAATTAAAAAAACATGGATTTGCACCTGCCAAATATCTGCATAGAAACGTTCAAGAAACTGCTGATAGTAAAAGAAAACTACACCAAGAGATTAGCTTACTAAGAGAAGGTGGGCACCAAGAAATATTGGCAAAAGAAATAAGATCGCCCCAAAACAATTATCGCCATTGGTCTAGATTGCGGAGAGTGGAGAGATTAAATGCAGATGGTAAAGATATGCTGAAGGCAGTCACTGAGTCTAGCTCTAGAAATGACTGGAGCTTGATAAATGTGCCAACCAAGCAAATCTCCCAAACAAATTGTATGAATGAATCAGAATGGACAAAGCACTTTGTAAGTAAATTCGAATAATTTAATCCCTGTATTTGTTCGATTAGTAAAGATCAGAAGTGGGGTTTGAAGATGGATGAAAATCAGATCAAAGATTTTGTTTGTCACTCTTCAACATCAATAGCAGGGGGGACAAATGGCCTGACAAATGAAACCTTACGTAAATCAAGTTTATGGCTAGTCAACATCTTAAGCTCTTAAAATTCCATCGTCCTGGAGCACTGCTCTTATAATACCCATCTTTAAGAAGGGCGAGGGATCAAATCCAGCGAATTACAGCCCTTTAGCATTGATGGATGTGGAAAGCAAAATATTTACAAGATTAGACCTGAAAGATCTCGTGGATTGGGCGGAACAAGCTAATATAATATGGAAGTTTCAAACGGGTTTCTGCAAGGGTCTTTCCACATCCTTGAATGGCATGGTTCTAAAGATTCTTAGTGCCAATAATCTAAAACATAAATGTCTGTATGGGGCTTGGATTGATCTCTCTTGCACGTTTGACACCATTAATAGGGCCAGGCTCTGGTGCAAATTGAGGGATTGGGGAATACCACAGGGCCTGTTGGCAATAATGAATCTTTACAAGACAAACTTCATACAAGTGCGTCTCAATTTGGAGGGGGATTTATCCTCAAACATTCCTACGAATAAGGGTGTAAGGCAGAGTTGCATAGTTGCCCCCGGTCTTTTTAACTTGTTTATGGCAGACCTATGGAATTACCTAATGGGCTAATCATTTGTAGCTGCAATGATGGGTGATAAAAATCTGTGGATTGGGATACGCAGATGTTGTTTTGGTAGACTGCACAGCAATTGGCCTACAGAGATTGATCAAAGGATTCGCAAACTATGCTAAGGAGAAAGATCTACTGATAAATCCTATGAAAACTGCGGTTATGGCATTTAAACCATCCTGGAAAGGCAGTTTGAGGAGCCTTAACGACATCAAATTACATATAGTGAAGGAACTAAAATATCTGGGTTTCCAAATTAGATCTGACCCATCATTGTTGGCAATTGAGACCTAACTTAGTGGGAAAATTAGACAATTGTCTAGCCAAATTAAATTGATCCTACATAAATATTGTAAATTCACCCTGGTTCCCTTGCTCAAATTCTATAGTGGAAATGTCATCCCAGTCTTAATGTATGGGATTGAATTGGAAACTTTAGTTTTCAAAATTAAATGGCATCGGCTAGAGGGTGGATTGTGGAAAAAAGATCTTGGCCTGCCACCCTCTTTACCGATGTCCAGGCTGCGATATGAACTAAGTATTCAATCGCTATGCTCACAAGCAGCATGGAAAATAATTGCATTATGGGTTAATGTTGCTGCCGAAGAAAAATTCACTATATGCAGACGTCAAGATTCAGATGGAATCAAACTCAAATTCTATCCTAAATGAGCAAAAGCAAGAGGTTCTGATTCATCTAGTTTCTTGTGATTCATCAGAAAGTGAATTGATTGAAAATCCCCAAAAAGTAAAATAAAAAGGTTGGCTCAGTATGATTGGATTGAAACTAGGGCTTTGTAGATAAGAAATGTTTTGAATCCATGATTCCTATTGATAAACCTCTAGGCTACCTGCCACCGTATCTTGGAAGGTTTCCAAACCATTATTGGCGTGCAAACTTTGAGATTCAGAATGAATCTAATGGTCACCAGGGACATGTTAAGGATCAGGAACAAAGGTCCAGAAATTGATTGAATCTGCAACCTATGTGACCTGGGGTCTAAATAAAATGTCAAGCATTTATTGATGGATTGCCCGGGCACAAGTGTACAGAGAAACCAGTATTGCTCTTGTTTTGTCCATAATAACCATTGGATGGCAACAGACTATTTTGGTTACTTCTCTGTGAGGGGAAGGAGACATTTCTCTCATTGGAGGTGCTCAGATTTCTAAAGGAGATCGAAATACCGACAATGAGTCTGTCACCGGAAATATGATTTAACTTGGAGCCAGGGCATGTTTGCTATAAAATGAGGTGCATTTTAATTGAATATATTTTAAGAATTAGAGAAGTATACTGGATGTGATGGGTATTTTCTTTTTTCTCATTATTTAGAGTTTCTATTTGTTTTGTTTTCTCTTCTTTTTGCGTTTTCCCTTTTCCTCAATTGATTTGTATTTAATTTGTATAATGTATGTCAGTATGTGTTAATTGTTTGTGAAAAGTCAAATTTTGACTAATACACAATAAAAGAAAAATATATTAAGTAGTGCGTCCACAAAGGAATGTCCTCGCACTGTTATAACACAGCTTATTTATAAAAAAAAAATAAGGTTCAGTAAAATGTATACATCTCAATAATAACACTGTACTCAGGCAGTTCTATTGAAACTAATGGCAAATAGATACACAATATGTGGTACCACATTAAACTTAAATTCATTAATAATGCACCAACTGTTGAGAGTTTAAAATAGGCATGTGAATTCTTAAATAAGGTGAACTTACATAGAGCTTGGAAGAAAGGCAGGTTTGCTTTAAAAGATAGGCAGTATACTTTCATAAAACTCAAACTATGTGAGGAGCCCCCCACCTGGGCAACCTGTAATGGACAGGTTAGGGAGCACCTTAACTTGTCTTTTACAGCCCAGTCCAAAAATGTTCAATAATGCTCTTGCTTTCTTTCTGCCGGTTCTACCACCCCAATGTACCTGAGATGCCACAGGAGAACAGAATTCAAGATGACTCTGGGACCCCTGGATGGCTCCTGAGGCTGGAAGATACGCTTCCTCGTCACAGTGCCTTGGCAGGCGAAGTGGCCGGGTTTGTTGGCTTCACTCGACAGGACCCCGGAATGATGGGACCCCTTTGCAAGAAGGAGCTGCTAGGATGTCGTGGCCAAGAGAATAAGAGGAACCAAGCACCTTTGGAAAGGCAGCAGTTTTGGTGTTCGCTGTGGTCTTTGTTGGACAGGTGTTACTCTGGCTGAGGAAGTACTGAGAAGGTTAAACTTGCTGTGGATGCCGAAAAGGCCCAGCTGAAGAAGATAATGCCCCATGGGACCTTGCATGCCTTTCGGGGCAACTGGTGCAGTTGCAGAAGCGGGTGTCGGATTTTGCAGTACACCAACATTTGGATCTTCGGTGCTGCAGCGACAGCACAGACTTCTGGATGGCTTCTGGCGACCTGGACTCCACCACGGACCCTCACCAAGGCTGGAACTTCAAGACGGATTTTGGTGGCGGGAATCCCACCGGCAGACCGTCCTCTGCACACAGCGAACTGGGATCTTCTTCAGGAAAAAGTGGTCCGATGATGTGTCGGGATGTGTTCTACCACAAATGCTTTTAGTACCAAATGAGAGCAGGGATGACCCACAAGACCCACCTACCTGATTGAGAATGGAGGCCCTTGCCTTTACTAGCTGCTCTTAAGAATTTTCCTGGGTACCCCTCAGTGGCCTGGCTCAATGGCTTGATCACTGAGAGGACCCCAGGGAAACCCTCATGGGGAGAAAGCCCTGTGGAGAGCTCCTGGGGTGCATTGTCTCCAAGGGATCAGGAGTGATTGCGTGCTGATCCTAGGTGGTCTGGTACTGTAGCGATGGCAGGATCTTATTCTTGCCCGGGTTTAGGCTGAGGAGATTTAGGAAAAGGATATTAGCGCTGTGCTTCTATCAGACGGTTTACCTGGGGTGAATAATCTCCTGTGTGTAATCCGGTTTCTTAGCCCAAGCAAGATTAGGCTGCCTTTTGTTTGGTGTGGCAATCTTGGCACAGGAGGATTGCTGGGAGAAGTGCAGAGAAGCTTGAGGGAGGTAGGGAATAGTCAATAGGCAGAAACGGAAGAGAAGACTACGGACCCTGTAATACGGCAGAATGATATCCGGGAATAAACTACCAGCTTTAATACTAGGCGTGGTCCTACAATGGGGCTGGTTACTGGGCGCTGTCTGGAACCTGGGTCCACCCGATTGATTAGAAGGACCGAGAGTGAGCCTGTAGCCGAAAAAGGGAACTGTCTTGGTTAGACTCCTATGCAAAGACAAAGAATGAAACCGTGAGAGTTTAAGCCTAACGCGCGGTCGGAAGGCGGAAAGCCGAAGGAGCAAGTGAAAGCTGTGCGACTGGTAGGGGGGGGGGGCTTGAATTGACCAGAGAACGGCGTCTCTTGCCTCCAGAAAGGAGGATGTCAAGGTAAACTGAAAAGGGGTAGAATAGTTCAAGAGAAGGATTAGAAGGTTGTAGGGGGGTACTGGCACAAAAAAAGTTGAAATATCCTAGGCGAACTTACGTAGCGCTTTGGTACTCCTGTGAGGGTAGCATCGCACGGATCCATGGCGTTCTCTCCCGATATGCTGCAGAGGAAGGAGGCGCGGCGACCCGTACCTGGGAAGCAAAAGCTAGACTGCTACTGCAGCATGTCAGTATGGCCATGTTGAGGGGAGTCTGAGTCGGCCGATACTTGATACCACTCTCATAACGACCTGATGAGGTAATCGTCCTCACAAGATGTCACTTGAAGGATTCTTTGATCAGGTGGAACTTTCGCAGCTCTGGGTGTCGAGCAGCACTAGGTCAGGACACCGCCTCTTCTGGGCTGTAGACAGCAATCTGGCTTCCAGAGGTGACAAACCCTCATCCGGACCCTCAGTGACACAACTGGACTTACTTGACTCAAGGTGTCCCAGCACTCCTCTTCTGGATTCACAAGGTGTTAGGCAGAATTATATGCAGTACCGTTTGGGAACACCACACACCAATAAGACTACAAGTGACAGTACAAAGTCACCTTTGGTACAAGCCTGTACTACACAGAGTGGTAGCAGTAGCGGAGCAGCCAGACTTATCTCAAGATTAAGTGAGCAGTATCAAATAGTTACACAAAGGACAGCGATTACTATGATTCAGGCAAACACTGACTCAAGGTTTCTAAGTAAAAGAATATATATTTTTTTTACTCAACAGTTGTATAACATTTCACTATTATATGCAATCTAAAAATCACAATCATAAATACACCACACCACTTCCCTTAAATTCCAGACAAGTTAAGCTCACAGAATGAAGTGGGAGCAAATTGGCACTCCAGTAATTTAAAAGGGAAGGAAAGACAAAGTTATTGGAAATTAAATCAAACCAACAGGTAAGTACTCAGGGCAATTGAACAAGAGGAACTACAATGATGAAATCGGGTAGAAAAGGCTTAAGGCCAAAGTCAATGGGTCAAAACAATGGGTCAAAACAAATCTTTTGCTCAAGATCACACAGTTCAGGGTAGTTTGTGGTAAAGTTCGTGGCACGGTTTCCGGACGAGGTTGGTTGATAGAAAAGTTAATGTTAAAAGAAGAGCAGGACAAGCACTCGGTTTGGAGAAAGATTTCAAACACTTTCACCGCGGTTGAACGAAACAAGCAACCGGATTTGCACAGTACCTTAAAATGGAGAGGGAGCTGTAGCTGAGGCGGACGTTCCTGGTAGTTCCTGCAGGCTCACGGTTCCTGAAGCGACTGTCGGACTGACAAGAAGTAGAAAGACTGGAGGGTCCTGCACTACCCAGGGAAGAAACCAGCAGCAGAGCAAAACAACTAAAAGGTGTGCTCCTTAAAACCCAAGCAGGGTCCGACCTTCCTGGCTATCCGGCCCACTGTGGCTCTTTACAGCGAATTCGACCAGAGGAGGGGTCCTAGCTTGAAGTTTGGGTGAACTGGTTGGTCCCACCAGTTCAAGGGAAGAAGATTCCTGGAGGATTCTCTCGTGTCGCCGGGGTTGAAGATTCGGACCTGCAGCAGGGCTTCACCGGGCAGTTCAGTCGTGGTAGGGTTCCTCTTCCATCAGCTCCTCGTCGGTTATTTCGTTCCAGTGGCGAGACTGCCTTTCCAGTCCGAGACCTGCTTTTTTTTGCAGTTTTACACCATTCACACAGCCTGGCTGTCAATCGCACCGCAGGGTGGTTGTCCTTGTAAGGGCAGTCACCCAGCCAATCAAACAGGAGTGCAACTTGGGTTACCAAGGGAACCCATAGCAGGGGTCCTAAAACCCCTCCTGCGTACCCAGACTTTCAGGCGACTTAAGGAGGGCTTATGTGCAGAAGCCTGCGCAAAGACGGCGAACAAAGGAACCAAAACTGGGTTTGTGTGCAGAGTAAAACACAAGAAAGACTTTTACAACAAGAAATGGCGAATAAACCCAGCCGGAGTAATATTAAAATCAATATGGTCAAGTGGGTTTAAGTTGGAGGCTAGTATGATAGCCTAAAACAATACCATGTTTATATAAGATAACCGCGGTAGAGAAAATAGGGTAGTTACCACCGCCACCAGCCAAGTCTTGATGAAAAGGGAGCGAAACAATGCTCCAAGACAGGCGGACAAAAAGGGATAAGAATTAACCCTTTCCAATACTCCATGTAAGATGGGGTTTACTGGGTCTGTGGTTTAAAGAGACTACATAAAGTTAATGGCAACTTTACATGTTTGTGGGGGATAGTAGTTGGCCCCAGAAAAATGAGTCGGTGGGAAGTCTAAAAGACAACCCTGTGTCACTGCACTGAAGGTGCTGTGTAACACACAACACAGTGGTGCTCATGGAGTAGGTGAGGCTCCAGAGCCCAAGAAAACACGCATGGTAAAAACACACACAGCAAAACACATGTAAGAGTGGGAAAAAGGCTCACACTCTTACCAAGTGAAAAAAATAAATCCTAGAAATCCCGCAAAGCTGCTGAGGGACTCATTAGGTAAGGGAAATCGGCCATTTATCAGAATTCTCCCTAACACAAGGACACCTTCTCCGGACGGCAGACACACAGGATTGGCTTTGAGGGTACATATGATGAAGAGTAGCAGGTGCACGATGGTCCCATGTAGCTAGGGAAGAGGTCTCCTATACAGGTCCTCTCTTGGATCAGTACTTGGAAGAACACAGCAGCTTTTGGATATTGTGTAGAAAATGCAGCAGCAGACTTCTTCCTCCAGCTGGGCTCCAGGGAACAGCTTCAGGTTTCAACTTCAGCTTCTGAACAAATTGGTAAGTGAGAGGTCCTCAGATACACATTGGTTCCTCATTCACTCAGACTGAGCCAGGCTCAGCAGCCAATCATTCACAAGTGCATTCATGCAGGCTTCCAATCAGGCCCACAGGCATTCAGGCCATTTACTCCACCCAGACGCCCATAACAAAAAGTGTGGATTGGGGTAAGCACTCAGCTTTCCAGCACACTATACTGCATTTACTCCAGTTTCAGTGATTGCTGACTCGGGCATTGTGGGTGGTGTTCACCAAAAGGAAAACGTGAAGGGCTCTACTGCCAGAGGTCCAGGCTAAACCGCTGTGGCAGAAAACAGAAAACACACATAAAAGTGGTAGGACAAGGACTAGGAGGCACTGTCCCGCCATAACACATGTCCAGCATCACATCTCCCATAGTGAGTATCCGCTCTAGATCCCATGTAAGCTGTATGTTTTTATCCTGAGTGAGTAGAATGTTTGGGAACCCCCATAGCGGTGTACTCTTACCATAAGGTGCCTCAATCTCTAAACGCCTAAACGGTATAGACAAGGCATTCACTGTTGTCCAGGCTGGATCAAATGTAGTTATCCACATATTGATCTCTGAAAATCATGGATCACAAGTTCAACAGCCTTGCACTGATTTTTTTTTAGATTCCCACATGACTATGGGAAAGAGATGGTGCATACCAGTGTGCCGTGAATTGGGCCTGCGCAGCTACGTAATATAATTTTAAAATCCGTAGCTGCTATCCCCCCTTGATCATATGGTTTAACCAAGTCCTCCCAGGCCATTCTGGCAACACCAGAACCCCATATGAACTTTGATGCCAATGATCGAATCCTATCGAACGTCCTCCCTGGCCAGATCAGTATGTTGATAAAAGAATTAAGTAACTTTGGCAACACCATCTTCAGCTGCGACAATTAGCCATATAATGAGATCTTTACCCTAGACTAAAAATCCAGTTAGAGTTGGGAGGTAAGCCGCAACATTTTTGGCATAGTGAGATCTAGAAGATCTGGAGACCCCTATCCACAGGCATATACCAGTGTCCGGGCCCCATATGAATCCCATTAGATCAGCAAGTGGTCAGGTGCTTTTAGTCAGTGGGAACAATTCTGATCTGGACCTGTTAATGCGATATCCCGAAGACATAGAAACATTTTGTATTTTGTCAAGAATACGGCAGAGATTCTGCTCCAGATTGCGAATGATAATTGTGCTTTTATAAGGTGCTTAATACCAACGAGTGGTATCTAAGCACGGGATTGAGAATAGGCCCTGTGTTTCTCTGCATTGTTTTGCTTCCAAGACAAATGAGTTGCCCTTGAGCTATCCTTTCTCCTCGAATGTAGAGCAAGACATTGTCCGCCTATAGGTATATCTGGGGGGCATGGGATATGCAAGCTGTGATGCCCATGCTTTGATGGAATAAATTCTGCCAGAGGTTCAATACATAGTGCACATAGGACAGGAGATAGTGGGCATCCTAGTCTCGTACCCCTTCCCAGTGATGTCAGCGCTGTGAGAAACCTGAGGCGTTATCTCCCCGGTTATTCCTGGGGATCCTTTATTCAGGTGGCCAGGAGAGGGCCATCGCTCTTGGATCACAACCCTGGTGGCGGACGAGCGAGGATGGATCACCTGGGGAGGGGGTCCTTGCGGACTATGGGAGGCACGCCCTTGGGCGAGACATGGTATTCCGCCTGTTCCGATGCACCCCTATCCAACATCCCCTCAGTTGTCATGGGATGTTGTAAAGAGTCCCATTTTACCCCAGTACCTTTCTGTGAGGAAAAGGCAAAACCATCAGGGAAAACAAAGACCAGCCATAAATTCTAACATGAGTTTTACCTTCTAATCCATTTTTTTTGTAGAACGCCACCATTTCCATAATCCCATTCCCCTATTGAAATACTGAAGGACTGCAACAAAGAAGCAGATGGGAGTCATGAGGATTACCCATGGCAATCAATGGGCAATGGATTCCTATGGGCAGTCTCCATGTTGTCCCGATAATGAGGTCAGGCAGGGAGGGACAACTACTCAAACCTGACTCAATCAACTGTAGCTGGGAGTATAAAAGCAGCAGCCAGAAATAGCATTTTGAGTGAGCTGGGGATGCTGGAAGGTCCCGACAAGCCAGAGCAAGACCAAGTGAGCTGTAGAGACCCTGGGAGAAGGAGGAACAACACGAGGAGGAGGAACAACATGAGGAGGAGGAAGACCAGACCTCAATACACATCCCCATCGGCTCCCAAAGCTGTAGCATGCCTTTTTGGGGTTCTTTGTGAAAACTGAGAGGGTTCCGAGCCTGGCTGAGGGAGATCTTTGTGTAAATCATTAAGGAGGGGTCTGGACCAGAGGAGGGAAATCCCTAAGAACTTTTGGGGAGTAGTCGGTAACACAGAGGACCCGGAAAGCCAGAGTGCATAAAAAGCCTTGAGACCATAGAAGAACGTGATGCCAATGCAGAGTGAGAAAGAGGCTGTGGCATGGCGAGGGAGACTTCTCTCCAGTCAGCGGTGAGTTGAGAGAACTTGTGCAAGGCCGAGCTATGTTGAACAAAGGTTGCCTGTGGGGAGAGTCACTGATGAAAGATTGGTGAAACCTCAAGTGAGGTGATCTAGAGAAAAGTGTAACATTGGGTAAGACTGGAAGAAAGACCCCCTTTTTCTACATGCTAGCAGAGTGGTCCGGCACCACGTGCATGCCCAGTCGAAAGATATCTGCCTGGAAGGTATAATGCGAATAGAACCTTTGAGATTGGATGGAACGATCGAAGTGGTCCTGCAAGGGTTTAAGAAAAATCCCTAGAAAAATGGAGTCTTCGATCACAAGAAATACCCAAGAGAATGAAAGATCGGCTTGCGCCCCGGTTGAGGGGAGCTTGCAACAGTGACAAACATAGTATTGAAGTTACTCAAGTCAAAGGACATTACGATAAGTGAAAGGAAGGTCTGAGCCCAAACGAGAGGGGCCTTACATTGTCCTTAAAAGCAAAGGGAGTCCAAACCCAGCAGAGGGGGACCCCGGGATGGATGATCCTCCTAATATGTGCTACGCACGAAAGGAAGAGAACTTTAATTTGATAGATTTTTGTTGAATAAGAGTTTCTTCGAGCTAGACTATTTGTGCAGTTGAGACACTGTCTTAGAAGGTCCGGCTGTGCCTTAGAAACTGCCTCCATGTGCTAAGAGAAGCCAGAGTGTGCTGTAGAGCCAGAGTGCTCTACCTTACCCCGTGCTGAAAATGTGGGGAAGGGAACTTTATTGCTCTACCATTCTGAAACATTATATTGAACACTGTTCCTTTTTGCATTTCACATCCCTTTCACATTTTGTTGTATTAGAGTAAGAGCTGGTAATAGGTTTTTGTTAGCATAGGCCACTTTTGTTTTGACAAGACACCACTAGGACAGTGTTATTATTATTTGATGGTCGTAGCTTGCTATCATATTTAGAGTTCGGATTAGGTATGCATTTTTCAAACCCTTTTAAAGTCAATAAACACCCTTGAACTGTGGTCACTTGTCTGACCTACTGTTGATACAATGGTTTCTTTACAGTGCCGATATAACACTATTTTCACGTAGCCTAGGTCACAGGGTGGAATATAACAGTCGGACATTGTGGATTAAACGTCCCCAATCTAAAGGAGTCGAGCACTGAGAATAGACATGTCCAGGAGACTAAATCGAAGCCTTTCTCTGTGTAGAGAGACGCAGCTACTGCATTCGCCCGTGGATTAATTTGTTGTAGAATGCTGAATAGGTGTCTTAAGTTTAAGGCTGTTGATCTTGACGGGATAAACCCTGTTTGGTTTGCATGGACCAATTGTGACATTGCCAAATATTTTTGCATCAGTGTTGAAAAGATAGTGTGCGATAAGATCCCAGGCTTTCCGACAGTTTGGTTGGCTTCAGTAGCAGCGTTATGATGGCTTCATGCTGCATGGGAGGCAGCTCGCCGTATTCCATGGATTAGTTCCAGACCTGTGAAATTAGCATTGCTAACGTATGTTTGTTCTTTGTGGAACTTCGTCACTTGACCATCCCACCCGGGATGGGAGGTCTGAGATTTCTGTAATCTTGTCCAATGTAAAGTGTGTTTCCGATGCTTGCGAATCACATGCTGTGCATATAGTCCGACATTTATTGGTAATAGTGCAAAATTGCATCTTTTTTCCATATATCGAAAAAGTGAAGTTAACATGGCTGTGACTGTAACACTATCCCTAACGAGACGTGTAGTGTACCCAAGATCCTTCAAGCCTTGAGGTACCACAGACTGTTTTTTTTTTCTTTCTCCATTCTGGTCGGTCACTTTATGCAGAGCTAGTCTTTCAAGAAATTATTTCTTGCGTCTTTGGCGCATCCATTGACAGACTTCTTAGACGACTGTTCAAACCTCTTCAACAGCTGTTCCTGTTCTGCCGTTCTGCAAACCTTTGCTGCCTCTGGCGACTCGACGGTTGTTGTCAGCCCTGGTTTTCAGGCTTCAGCCTTACAGAAGGGAGAGTGGGGACCCATTTCTCTAGCCACCTCTTATGACAAAGCCTTTTCTTACCTTTCCCTCCTCCTATTCCTTGTGCTGGTCTGGCTTCTTTTCCATGCTATTATAGAGAACTCCTTTTTAAGTTTTGCCCTTCGAGTTTCTGTGCGGGGAGACTCACAAGGAGTGTAGCAGTTGTCTACCTCATGACCGCAACGAATGGTGTTGAAAGGCCTGTAAACTCTTTAGCCCCAAATGCTTAATGACCGGCAAACCAAGCGTTGGGCGGCCTTCACCATTGGGGCCGAGAGTCACTCTCCTGCCCACTCCGTCGCCTTGCATGAGGATTCCTGAAGCAGCCATGGCTCTGTTTCGGAGTTGAAATTCTTTGGCGTCTGCCGACTCCTGCATGCTTGTCCCCAGCACTGCTAAGCATGCCGTTGACAGTGCGATGGGGAAATCCCACCCTGCCGACAAGGGCGCACATTCTCTTTCAAAGGCCAAACACACAACCCCTCGGCCTCCTTCGACAGACTTGTCGAAAAACCATCTGCGCCTGTAGTCCTGTCAAAACTTAATCTACGGGTTCAGGGCCAGCTGCGCCCCCACTGTCACAGCTGGCACATGATCCCAAGGCTTCGGTCTCACAGGGCGCCGTCCCTAAGGTTTCAACACATCTTTCTGGAGCATCGAAAGATGTGCTGGAACACGCTTCCCTAGAGAAAACTCACCCCAGATTCCTGGAAAAGCATTCCCAGGCCCCTTCTCGTGGTTCGGGGTCCCCAAAGGTCACTCCATTGCCTTTAGGGTTTTTCTCAGCCTCCTCTCCCTTGTCAAAGGCCCTACAAAAGGAACCTATTTCTTCTGACTCTGCTTTCCCTCTTCCAGAAGATTCCTCTTCCTCTGCGTGGAGTAGAGAAAGATATGAAGACTTTATGAACAAAATGTCAGAATGTTTTGATTTTTCAGGGAAGTTTGACATCCTTAAGAGGCCTTGTCCCCTTGATGTATGTCGTAGACCATTCAAGTCTCCTAGACTTCACACTCCCGAGGCTCGTTCTTATTCTCCTAGACAACAATTAAATGACCCCACCCCGGAAAATATTTTTAAATATGATTAGGACATTGTCTACTATGTCTCGGATCAGGACGATGGCTTACAGATCCCTGTTTCTCAAGATCCAGATGCTTGGACTGCAACAGAGGACCAGGGGAATTGACCCACTACCCCTGCTCATGAAGCTGGGCCAGATAATATATTTTTGGACTGTGCTCCTGTATCTCAACCCTGGGAGGCTTCCCCGATAGATGATCAAATGCTGTTTAACCCTATATAAAGCATTTTAAAACAGCGTACCATTTTAAGATTGTCACTCAGGAGGCAGTGCCTGATTCAGAGTTCGTTGAGGATATCCTCAAAGAAAAAGTTCCTATCAGCCAAGCTGTCCTGCTTCTTAATTCTATTAAAAAGCGCATTGCCCCCTCCTTGCTCACAGCCTCCATTACTCGGCCGGTCAATCCACAGGTTGAGAAGATGTTTTGCCCAGCGCCTTCTGCTTTACTGTATGTCCGGGGGCATATCATCCCAGAATCTCCAGTTGTTACCATGACTAGACAACATGCAGGGGTTCCACTGTCTTCATTAGAATCTTCCCCCTGATAAAGACTGAAAAAAACATTACGCCCTGTGAAAACGCATCCCTTCTTCTGCTGCCTACAATACCCGCATAGCTAATGCCTACTAGCTAGAGTGATTTCCAGTGGGGGCTAATGCAGGAGGGTCTGCAGAATATACCAGAGCCTTCTAGGTCACAGCTTCTGGCAGTTGTGCATGATGAACTTCGAGTGACACAGAACATGTTGAAAAACACCCTTGACTCTGCAGAGATTGCTGGTAGGGTGTTGGCTTAAGGCACTCTTTTGAAACGCCATGCTTGGCCTTAAATAGTCTGGATTTAAACCTGAGACAGACCTTGCTCATTAATAAACCCAATGAGGACTCGGCCCTCTTTGGCAAGGTGGTGGACGACGCCCTTGAAACCGCAAAGGAGCATGAGAATTTAAAGTCTCTTAATCAGTTCTCGGCCACCAGCCCATATGTCTTAAATAGCTGTTGGTCGTTTTCGCAGGCAGCCTTTACCCCTCCACCCCGCTCAACTCAAGGTGCCTATGGGACTGGAGGATCTCCCTGGTATTTCAGCCAGGGAACATCCAGCAACTTCCATACACCTCAACAAGGATTTCGGTGTGACAAAGATTGTAGGGGGAGAAATGCAGCAACCGGAGGCTCCCCAGCCCCTGCCTGTAAATTACTTAATGATTCAGGTCTCCTCGAATTGGGGGACGATTAACATGCTTCACCCACGCATAAGAGAAAATAACCTCTGACCAGTGAGTGCTCAAGACCGCAAGCGGCTGCTATTGTATTGAGTTTCTCCATTAACCCTGATACCACTCGCCGAGAAGCATAAGAATATCTCCACATCAGCTCCACATCCTCCTGGAAGAAGTACAGACCCTGCAGCAGAAGGGAGCGATCAAGGTCATCCCAGATCTTAAGGCAAACAAGGATGTTTATTCAATATACTTTTTTGTACTCAACAAGTATCTAACCACGTGTCCCGCGAAAAAGTATGTCAAAGATGCATACTTTCATATTTCAATGTTGCCAGCGCCCAGAAAGTACCTTGGGGTCAAGATAGAGAACACTCAGTATCAGTTCAAAGTACCCCAGTTTGGCATTGCCTCAGCCCAGAGAGTGTTTACCAAGGTACTGGCAGTGACAGCAGCTCACCTGCACTGGCAGACCTGCACCAGGCTTGTCTGGAGAACACTGAAAAGACAATCTTCCGTTCAGCCTCAGGTTCTCCATCAACAAAGTCCAGTGTGGTTCCCAGTCAAGTCAAACCATTTCTGGGGTCCCTAATTTGGACAGAAGACTGGCTAGTCTTCCCCTCCAATAGGAGGGTTCAAAACACGTTGTTCCAGATCCTTCAATATGTGGCCAGTTGGCAGTTAACTGTACAGAAACCCATGCAGCTGCTCCATCATTCTGGTTCCAAACGCCTGTCTGCACATGCGTCCAATACAGTAGTGGTTCTTGAGGCAATTGTGTCGGGCAAGTGGTCAGTGGGACGATCTAGTGGTTGTCTCAACACCCCTCGTTCAGTCTCTGCAGTAGTGGTCGAAGGAAAACCTTCTAAAGGGAAATTCCTTCACCACCCCCTCAGTAGAAGCCACTCACAACGGATGCATACCTGTCGGGATGGGGAGCGCACACCTGCACCAGACAGCACACGGCATGTGGTCAGTAGCAAACAAACATATCAATCCTTAGGAACTACTTGCTTTATTTAAAGCCATGAAGGCTTTTTAGACCCAACTACAAAGGAAGACTGTTCTGATCCTTGCAGACAGCACTACGCCCATGTATTAACTGAACAAACAGGGGGGCACTAACTCTCTAGTGCTGTCCAAACTTTCAGAGCATTTGGAAATGGGCACTCAAACACGGCATGTTCCTCCTGTCACGTGTTCCAGAGGAACACAGTCTTCTGGCAAACATGCTCAGCAGAGAGTTGCAGCTACCCGTAGAACATGAGTGGCGCTTGCAAGAACACATTTTACACAATGTTTTTGCAGAATGGGGTCATCCAGACATCAAACATTTTGCAACGCTGGAGAACGTGCAGTGCCCAGACTATGCCCCCAGATATCCCTAGAGAAAGCCCAAGGGGAACAGTCTCTGTATAACATGGACCGGGATATTTGCTTACGCTTTCCCCCACAGTTCCTCGGCTCAACAGGATAAGTGAACAAGATGCACCAGGAACAAGTTAATCTAATCCTGATGGCACCAATGTGTGTTCATGCGCCGTGGTTCACATTTCATTAGAATCTCACTTTTCCCTCAGATGAAACTGCCTTGCCCGTATAACAAGCTGTCCCAAGACCGAGAGACGTCACTACACCCATGCCCTTAAACACTCAACTTAACAGCATGGCTACTGAAGACATATCCAACTACTTGCACAGTGTATGGACATTCTTAAAGCGGCATGGATACCCAACACTAGACCCTGTTATTTCAGTAAATGGAAACATTTAGTCATTTGGGTCAGTACTAGGAACATCAACCCTATTGACTGTTCACCCACACTCGTCCTTTATCGAACACACTGCTTAGACTCGGGACTTGTTTCTAACTCTAAAGGTCCACCTTGCTGCCCTTTCGAATGGATTGTCCTCCCACCTATTCCTCATCTATGATATCTCCTATAGCCAGCTTCAATCGATTCGAAAAAAACTTTTTCGGCAGAGGGTGCTGTGCATTGTTGTAGTCGACTCGATGTCCCCCGAGGGCCTCCATCTCAAAGATAACTTAATCAAAGCTATATATGGAACGCGCAGTGCATTTTGGCTTCAGTTCCATTTTTCTGAGTAAGCTTTCGCTTCGTGAACTACGGCGCGCTTCATATTACTTTGAAATTGTGAAAAAGTCTTAGTCTTCGGCATCAACAACCCTGAAGACCGGGTTTAAGAAATGCCAAGACCGCAGCGCTGAAATGTCACCGACGGACCCACATGGGGTGTGCTTCTGGTGCCTTGGTGTGGATCACAAGACCTCGACCTGTCAATCTTATCTATTGATGACTGGAAAAGCTCGGAAGGAGCGTAAAGGGAAATTGGTGTTAGGTAGACTCCCCCAAAAATCCCTTTCGACTACCCCATTGAAAAAACATTCCTCTGATGAAGTGAGAGACCACTCTCCTCAATGGAAGAAAACTGAAGGGTCTAGGTCACAGAGTGGCTCTCACCACTCCTCGTCATCGAGGAAATCAAAGAAAAGTCATCATAAATCGCCTACTTCTTCTTCCTCCTCCTGACTCGTGGATGATTGGCTGATCAGGGCACGTTCTCTCCAACAAGTCCTGGATCATCTCAGCGTGACCTGCCACTCTCTCCACAGACTGGGCTTCTCCCTCAATTACAAGAAGTCCCACATGATGTTCGACTCAGGGAGGATAGCTCAGCGGCAACACGTTCAATCCCCGAGTCCACGCTTAGAAACCTCTTAGTATTAAGTGCGTTATAAATAACTTATCATATCATATATCATGAGATACCATCTCAAAAGCTGCAGTTCATTGGGGCTGTACTGGATACATCTTTGGGAAAGACCTCGCCGCCCGACGTGAGGGCTCAATACATTCTGCAGGTGGTCATCAAATTTCAGAGTGCTGAGCGCCAAATGCAACGGGGAATGAAGGAGGATGGAAACCTAATGGGGGATCAACAATGGGTGAGTCACACAAGCAACTGGGATGAGTAGTATGCCAGAGACCGGGTGGAAGGGGCAGAGGTGAGGAGGCGAGAGAGCGACAGGATGGCGGGCAGCATCCATTGTGCAGAGCTGACACCGTTAACTTTTCCACTTTATTAACTTATTAACTCAAACTTCAAACACTCCCCTTTTCGGCAACGGCTTCACTTTGAGCCGATTCCACTTCACTACTTTTCCCAGGTGCAGGCTCGTTAAACATTTTTTCTCCCCTGTCGCCTGCGCCCCCATCCCTCCCTGCTCCCTGTTGGGCAGGTGTATGTGCTCTAAACTTTCCCTTCACTCAACCCCCAGCTTCCAGGTCCCTATCTTATTCCTTGCCCCTGGGGTCCTGTAACACTCTCACCCCTCCCCTCCCTTGGTAACTTACCTCTGCCTCTTCCACCCGGTCTCCAAGCCTACTACTCGCTCCCTGTTGCTTGTGTGACTTACCCTCTTGCATGCCCCCATTAGGTTTCCTGTTCACATTCATTCCCTGTTGCACTTGCCCCCTTCCCTTACCCCTGTTGACTCCTTGTTCCCCTGGGGGTTGCTTCCCCCCATTCTCCTCCCCCTTTGCTCCCCCATGGTAACCAACCACTAGTCCTCTACCAACTCCCCAAGTTGCTGCACCGCTTTTCCGTACCTTTGGCCCCTTCCCCCTTTTCCCCACTAACTGGATTCCCTTGTGCCTGCCAGCCCCTACCGCCAGTTGCCTAGTCTCCCACCAACTTTGATCCTTGCACCTATCCACCTCATATACCTTCCCGCCACCCACACGTTCCTCCCCACCCTTTCCTTGTGGCCTGCTGAGTTAACTACTCCGCCACCGACAATTTCGGACACTGCCAGTCCCTTGTGGATTCCAGCTGGCCTACCCGCCTGGAGCACCATGTACCTCCACTGTGACAGACACGCTGTAAAATGAAACGCTGATTAATAAATTCAACAATTCTGATTTTTGTGCTTTATACTTCGGGTGGGCGGGCGGATATTTATTCCTGCTCTTAGCATATCAGGTTATGAGGCTGCTTTACCCTCCTTACAGTACTTATAAGCACATAATAGGGGATGGGCTATCACTGTCTCCCCCCCGCCCCCCATACTGCCTCTTACGGCACCTTGGGGTTCCCTCTCTTCCCACTTCCTGGGGCTGGCGCCAGCTAGTCTGGGAGAGGAGCTCCCCCAGCTGGTCCCTACTGTAGGAGGGGATGGGGTACATGGGCCCAGGGAGGCCTGCTGGGCGAAGCTGCTACGGCAGCGTACTCCACAGGCCCCCCTTCGCTCGGTGCATCCCCTGGCTTAGCCGCAACACCCCACACCGGCCCTTGGTTTACCAGCTTTCCAATTCCACCTTGCGGCCCTCCACACATTTCCCCTTTGCCATACCCCCACCAACACCCACCCCCCGGAAATAAGACACTGACTCGGGTTGTGGATGTACAGGCCGCAGTTGCTTTATTAAGCAGGAGGTAGCTTACAGGTGCTCCGTTACTTGGTAATAAACTTTCCGCTTTTATTAACTTATTAACTCAAACTTCAAACACTCCCCATTTCGGCAACAGCTTTAATTTGGAGCTGGTTCCCCTTCTACTACTTTGCCAGGTGCAGGATCGTTAAACCTTTTCACGCCCCTGTCGCCAAGCCCACCCTTGTTCCCCGTTGGCCAGGTGTACGTGCTCTAAACTTTCCCTTCACCCAACCCCTTCCTAACCCCCGGCCCCCCAGCTTCCAGGTCCCTCTAAGATTCCTTGCCCCCGGGGGTCCTGTCGCTCTTTCGTTTCCTCACCCCTCCCTCCCTGGGTACCTAAACTCTGCCCCTTCCACCCGGTCTCCAGGCATACTACTCGCTCCCCGTTGCTTGTGTGACTCACCCATTGTTGTCCCCCCCCCCCACCATTAGGTTTCCGTTTTACCTATCATTATTTTATACCATACCCTGTTTTTAAAATGTGCAGCGCTTTGATTTAAGGCGCTATATAAAATACAATAAAATACAAATGCATATCATTTAATAATTCTAGTTTGCCGCAAAATGCTGGCTTCAACACATACACGTTACAGAACGCATGTTATGCACATCTCAAATGAATCTCAAAAAACACAAGGAAAAAAGAAGAAAATGGTGCCGAAAAATGTGAAAGACTTGTCAAGATGGCAAGCAAAGAAAAGCAAAATACACCAAGTATTGTTAAAACAAATATCCTATACTGTTCAATCAGGCTTCATGGATGATGCTCCTCTTGAATCAGTCTAGTATTTGGTCGCAAATTCCATGTCAACCAATGTTTTCTAAACCGAAATAGAGCCATATTTAATGAATACAATCATATGTAATCGAGGTCTACTAGGCGAGACAATGTCCAGTTCACATTGATATGATATGATATGGTATTTGTAACGCGCCTATACACAAGTGTTTCAAGGCGCGACGAGGCAGGGAGGGAGGGAAACAAGGGGAAGACGGACAAACGATCCTACTAGGCCAGGTGTCATTCAGATCGCGCAAGTGCAGAGGTAAGGGGAAAAAGGAGAAAGTGCAGGGGGAGGGGGTGGGGGGAAAAGTGCAGTACAAGGTAAGTGGCGTAATAAAATAATAAATGATAAATAATAAATAAAAAGGGCCAGCTGGTGGCAAGTGCGAGGTAAGTGCAGAGCAAGTGCTGGGTAGGGGGCTGCAGGGATACAGTGACAGTCCCATAGTGCAGGGGTAGCCAGGGGGGCAGTGCAAGTGGAGAGTGGCTGGGCCCTGGACCAAGGTCGCTGAGAGTGGCCCAGATGCAGGTTAAGTGCAGAATTCAGTGGGGAGTTAAGCAGGTTTAGCAGGGGAGAGGGAGAGAGAAGGCAGAAGCGAAGAGGAAGGTTTTGAGGTGCTTCCGGAACCGGAGATGGTTCTCCTCAAGTTTCAGGGAGGCAGGCAGGCTGTTCCAGAGGGAGGCCCCTGCTGCGGAGAGAGATCTACCCCCAGCACGTTGCTTCAAGAAGCGGCTGACCATGAGGGAGTTAGAGATGGATGAGCGAAGGGCTCGTGAAGGAAGATATTTAGGAAGAGAGAGTTGAAGGTATTTAGGCCCCAGGCCCCAGAAGGCCTTGTGGACAATGCAGAGGGTTTTGAACTTAATCCTCGCAGCCACTGGGAGCCAGTGAAGAGATTTAAGTCCTGGAGAGATACGGTCCCTGGGCTTGAGGCCAAGGACAAGTCTCGCAGTTCTGTTCTGGATAAGTTGCAGAGGGCGGAGAGTGGAGGCAGGGAGATTAAGATATAGGCTGTTACAGTAGTCCAGCCTTGAGAGAACCAGGGCTCGGGAGACAGTGAGCTTCTGGGGGAAGGAGAGGAAGGGAAGAATACCTCTGAGGAGGTGCAGCTGGTAGTGTGATTTCTTAGAGACATCAGATATATGAGGAGAGAAGGAGAGTGTGGAGTCGAAGATGACCCCGAGGTTTTTAGCCTTGCAGGTAGGGGCAGGAAGGGGGCCAAGGGAGGCCGGCCAGAGAGCTGCAGGGAAGGAGGGAGTGGGTGCGCCGATGAGTAGAATCTCAGTCTTACTGGCGTTAAGGCAGAGGTCATTGGCGGCACACCATTCCTGGATAGCAGACAGACAGTCGGAGATGAGGGAAGGAGAGGAGGAGGCCGAGGGTAGCCTGAAAATGAGCTGGGTATCGTCCGCATAGCACTGGAAGTGGGGGCAGAGGGCGGTGATGCGGTGGGCAAGGAGTGCCAGATACTGGTTGAAAATACATGAAATTCTTGAGTGCTAAATGAACTATTTTCAACTATCCATGCTTATCGCCTGGCCTTCATGAAAGTGAAAAGAGTCAGCTTACCCACTATGGCAGTGAACCACTGGAACTCTGTCCCTCCTGCCCTAAAAGCAGAGGAATCCTACTGGCCTTTCTGAAAGGCCTTAAACTTTTCTGTTTGCCTAAAGGTCACCCATTTGACAATGCTACCACTTTGGGACATGAGTAAAGTTTATAGATCTGTGAATAACCAGTCTAGATGACTGCTTGTTGTACACTTAAAGGCGTTGTAATGCACCGCCTGATGAAGTTGATTGTTTGCGTGTAACTGGTTCGCAAAAGCGCCGTGATGCCCCCGGGCTTAGGCGCTTTACAAAGAAAGCATAAATAAATAAGGCGCTTGCCTATAAGACTGCGTTTCTGGTGGCTATTACCTCTATTAGGATAGTTTGTGAACTGCAGGCTCTCAGTTCATGGCCCATACATTACCATTCATAGGGACAAAAGTGGTGCTCCGTACACACCCACACTTTGCGCCTAAATTCCTTTCTAAGTACCACATGAACCAATCCGTCGAACTTCAACTTTCTTTCAGCATCCTACTAACTCTTCTAAAAGAAGCCTCCATACACTAGAAGTTAAGAGAGCAGTCGTGTATTACCTTGATGAAACAAAACCACAACGAATGACAGACCAATTCTATATGTCTGTTGCCGCTGGTAGAGAAAGGGACCCTGTCTCGGAGTCGGCTATCTCTAAATAGATTGTTAAATGCATCCAATGTGTTACTCTCTAGCTAGGAAGGAGAGATTTATCCTTTATGCATAGAGCACATTCTGCTCGAGTCACAGTAGCTACAATAGCTTTTATTGCAAATGTTCCTCTGGATTCTATTTGCAAAGCAGCTTCCTGGAGTTCTGTTCACACTTTCACTCAACATTACTGCTTAGAAACTAAGACTGGTTTTCAGGTGCTTTTAACACATCTCTTTGCTACCGTTCCTTCACACATCCCACCACGATCCCTTGCTACTGCTTGCTAGTCCGCACAGCTTGCGATTCTAAGCAGATTCTCAAGCACCAGAAGACATACGTTACTCACTGTAATTGTACTTCTTGTGCTTGTATCTACTTAATTTAACATGCACCTACCCTTCCTCATCTCTTGGAGTTGAAGGAACATGGACATCGTAAACATTCCTTTGTCCTGTACACACTCAAGCTTTCTATCAGGCTCCCTCACGGAAGAGCAAAAACAACCGGGGGTATCTCGATGCGTGAAGGCTCTTGGTTAACACTACATGTCATATTAGGGATAGTGTTAGTCACGGCAATGTCAACGTCCCTTTTCGATCTTTGACAAAAAGATGCAATACTCCGCTATTACCATTAGATGCCAAACTATATGCACAGCATGTGAATCTAAGCAGACCCAAGCACCAGAGATACGATTCCTTTGAGTAATGTATGTCATTCAGTGTTCCTGGTCTAGTAGAGGGCTTCATAGAACTTTGCAAAGGCATCCCATATAAAGGTGTCATCAGAATGGAACTTACCATCCAGTGTTTGTATTCCTTTTATTCCCCCACCATAGGATTCTGACCCCATGACACAGAACAGTGCTCTGCGCGATCCAGCTGCCTCACTGTATTTATGTGCCATCACTGCTCTATTGATAGAACACTTTTCTCTCTCTGCCAGTTTACACAAGCGGCTCTGGTTTTTTCCAAGCAGGGTAAGCGTGGGGCATATTCCATACTTATTTTCAATGCTGCGTATCTTGGTTTCCTTACAATTTAACTCTTCCTTTATTGTCTTTAGTATACCTACAGACGAGGAAAGCGCGATGCCTCTCACAAATACTTTCAATGTCTCCCACAACTTAGAATGTGAAGCAACCTATCCTACACTAGTTTCCTGGAAGACAGATATATTAGTGTCTCGTGAACAGGTTATGCAACAAAGCTGAGGGTGTAAGCCTCCATGAGGGGCGGGTGGGGTGAAATGCACCCAGTGTGAGCATTGGCATGATCAGTGAGTGTTCCAAATATGTGCAGGATAGTATCTTACATCCGACTGTGATTAAGTAATGATGGGGAATAGCGGCCAGTAATCAATGCGTGAGATCGTCATGGACTGTTGAATAGTGTGTTCCCTCACCTGGGGTTGCAAATTCCTCCATACATCCACTAATTGGCTCTTACCCCAGGACTTGCAGAATAATTTTCATTGCAGCAGTGAGAGGTCTGTTGGAACTAGTGGAGCGATCACGCTCAGCATTCAGGATGGTGCTGAGATCCTCCCATGTGTCTTAAGTGTGAGTCCAAGTGTATGTAAAATGTAGTGTCATCGATATTAGTCCCATATATATTAATCGGAGCATATCCAGGCCCGCAATCTTCCCCCGAACCAAAACTTATCTGCCAAGGTTGTCTGCCATGAATTTATGTAGCTTTTAGCGGAAGGTTTTGGTGAATTAAGGTTAAAACCCCACGTGCTTGTGACGAGTAGGTGGTGGGAAACCTAAATCTACCCCATTTAGGAGCGACGGCTTCATGCATGTTGGAGAGCATGTGTTTCTTGTAACATTACGATCTGGGGTGAGTGATGTTCAATGTACCAGATCAATTTCCTAACTTTTGCGGGGTTAATTCCCCACACATTCCACCTGAGGAGCGTTACCGGTGCAGCAAGAGGTTGGAAAGCTATAATGAAAAGATAAACTTACATTGTGCACTAGGGCATACTAAAGTACCATGCTTCACAATAAATTGAGAAGTAATGCACCTTATCCAGACAACTAACCCGTTGTGTGTTAACAATACCCCCACCCACACCATCCTCCCCAACTTGACGGTGAGTCCCCTGTTAACAATGTCCCATTGAGAAAGCAGTGCTTTAGCATAACCCCTGCAGGCCACCAAGCACTAGGCACACATTATATGCCCAGAGTAATGTATTAACAAAGCCTCTGCATAACAGTGAACGCATCCCTTTGGGAGGAATAATATACCAAGTCCTTCAGTGCCATATATCTGTGGTCACATATGCAGGACTCGACTCCCACCTGCCAGAAGATTGCTCATATGTGTAGGGTCTAATAATCTCTATCTCCTCCAATTTGTCCTATGACCCATCCTTTACTGACCCACAGGGTGTCCAAAACAATTTAGGCCCAAGGTAGCATACCCCTCCATCTCATCAATTCCACGTTATATGGGCCTGGGCGACTTTGTGCTCCCTTGGAACCTGACGATCTGGGATGCATGTTGGATTCGAATAAGGATTTGGCCTTCGTGTGCGACGGGAGGAAATCTGCACGTCTCCCATGCTGGATCCTAAGCTTGAATGGAAACAAGACCGCGTAAGGCACCTGCTGAATCGAAGGAGTCGTTTTATTTCATCAAATGTCTTGTGGGCTGACTGTACACCAGACGAGAAATCTAGGCATGTAAACATGCCACCGGATTCAAAGTGTAGCTCCCAATGTTCTCTACAGAGTCTCAGAATTAAATCTCTGTCTCTATAGTTAAGGAGTCTTGTTATGATGGTCCGCGGAAGAGCCTCAGGTTTTGGTGCTGACTGCAGGGCCCTATGCGCCCTCCACTTGGAACTGGGGGAGAAAGGTGGCTTATAGAGCATTAAATTGCAAACATTCTCTACAAACGGTTCCCTAGAACCTTTGACAGTTGATTCTGGCACCCCCACTATGTGAATGTTATGCTGGGATCTAGCTTGGCGGTCTGCACACTTTAACTGATGCCAGTTTTTTCTTAAGGATCGCCACATCCGTTTCCACAACTGCCATTCTGTCTTCAGTATCCCTGATACTGGTTTATGCATGTGTAATGCGGCCACTTTCTTGAGCTTCGTGCGCAGGGAGCTCATATTAGCCTAGAGATCATCCAGCTTGATGTTCACTTATGAGAATCCAGATTCAATTACATCAACTATCTGGTCAGCATTGTTGTTCTGATGAACCGGCAACACTGGTAGTCTGTGACGAGGCCACCCGTGGTGGCTCTCTGGAGTGGGTATTTGTGTAGGAGTTCATGGGGCCATGCTTTTTGTTTGACCCTCTATTGAAGATGGTGAGGGGAAGTCAATGGCGCACGCAGCTCCTAATTGCCAGTTACCTAAAGGATGTTCTGCGTCTTCAGTGGTTCAGGTGAGATATACACCACCAGCAGTGCTTGTATCTATGGAGAAACAGCAGGTTGTGCGGTGAAGCCATTGTTCACACTTAGACTAGGTTAGTGCAGACTGGGTTGCCAAACAATGGGCTTGTGGCTCTAAAGAGACTGTGCTGTAGTGTAGCGCTCCACACCCAGTGCAGGAGTGGGGTGGAGGATGACATTCTCAAGCATGGGGTCTGGCATAGAGTCACATGCTCATGAATATTCCCCGTCGTCAGGCGGAATCCTTGATGAAGAAAAAATCAGTATCCGTTTCGTTTCTGATCTGTCTTTCTTAGTAACCAATCACTGGTCTCTAGGTCATACTGCCCCCAGCCAATGACTGCCCTCTCCCTAAGCCCCGCCCCTGGCAGCCATCCTCAGATTTTTACCGCACGCTCAAGTGTTGGGAGTCCTCGTGCTATAGCTCTCGAGCTTTTACTGCGTTGTACGCTTTTGCAAAGAGATTTATCTCATTTTTCGGTTTAATCGAGCCTCAAGCTCCACCGTTTCTACTTGCGATCAACGCGGACCCGTTTCGGATTTATCTATGCCCCTCAAGGGTGAAGTTTTCGTCGGAAGGGGAGCTCGACTCCTGGCAAACTGTTCAGGATCTGCCCTGGATGCAACCTACAAAATGTGTTCGAGGACGAGCATTCGAAATGCCTTTACTGCCTCCACAAGGACAAAACGCACGTGGAGAAGGACTGTGTGTTTTGTTTTAACATGTCGGATCGGACGATGAGGGATCGCCGGACCCGTCTCCCAACTGGATGGAAGGCAAGAGCCCAGCAGGTGAGAAGAAGTCAGAGCGGTCTTCTAAGTCCTGTGAGGGCGCCCCGGCGACGGGGGCCCAACAGAAGGCAAAGCACCGCGAGTCCACGGGCACCGGGAGCGCCGAACGGTCGGGCTCCTTGGCTGCCAGGCAGGGCGCACCTTCACCGATGCCATCAATCACGAGCCAACGCTCTGGTTCGGGGAAGAGGAAATCGGAGAACCCAGCTAAGCTTCTGTAGAGGCCCTGGTCGATCTCGGAGGAACCGGCCGAGGGGGAGTGAGGCGGTGACCCTCCCCCTAAGGTGAAGGCCTCAAGCGTGCCCAAGGTAGTGAAGGCCTTGATTCACCCGGCTAAGGACTCTATCGAGGGAGTCGCTGCGGCCCTGGCGAAGCCTGTGGAGGCGACCTCGGGGCCCAGGGTTGCCCTGCCTCCGCAGAGGGAATCCTCTTTTAGGCCCATCGAGAAGACCCCCGTGAAGACCCCGGTGGAAAAGGGGGGGGTGGGAGGGGCAGTGGCTGCCACGGACACAACCTCCGAGGAGGAACTGACTGAGAATTTGGAAGAGGCCCAGCTGTACCGGGTCTGTCGGGAAGCCCTCCGAACAAGAGGCGGAGAATTCATCCTGTGCCCCTTCAGCCCTCACGGCCTTCTCAGCCTTTTTAGCCTTCCCCGATCCCGAGGGACGACACGGGAAACGACACAGCCATGACGGGGACAGATGACGACGGCGGTGACGACTGGACTGGCCTCCCGTCTCCGATTCCTCAGGCGTAACCGCCCGACGAGATTGGTTCCTTCCACACCATGATTGCCAGGGCATCCAAGCTTTTTCAACTCTGCCCTGAGGAGAAGAATGAAGTCTTCCTCTACCAACGGCGCAAGGCCAAAAGGAAGATGGTCCTCGCGGTGCCGTTGCTGGATGACATCTGGGACGAGGGACTTGCCCTCCTCAAGAACCCGTCCACGACACCTGCCAAGAGGGACCAGTACGAGAAGAAGTACCGGCGACACCGCCCCGTTGTGCCTTAGGGCGCAGCCGACCCCGGATTCTGTCGTCTCAGCGGCGGCCAAGAAGAAAGCGGGGGGGGCATTGGCTTCATCCTCAACTTCCCCACCGGACGGCGAGGGAAAGAAGCTGAACGCCGTGGGATGAGTCATCTCGTAGACGACTATTAAAGCGGCCAACGCCCTAGCGATTGTGCACTTCCTCCCGGACGACAAGAGGGCAGAGGCCCTGGCGATCCTACAGGAGGGTGAGGTGGCGTTGGACCATGCCAGAACTGTGGCCACGGGCATTGCCGACACCTGTTTCCGCCAGTTGGGCAACAGCGTTTGCTTTTGACGGCGGGGGTGGCTCAAGGCGACAGATTTCCGCCAGGACGTGCAAGCCAAGGTTTTGGACATGCTCTTCGACTGGAACAATCTGTTTGGAAAGACTGTGGATGAGTCGCTGCAGGCCATCAAGACCGACACGGAGACGGCTAGGGCCTTGGGAGTTATGCAGCAGCAGCGGTGGCCGCCCTTTCAGAACTCCGGAGGCAAGCAAGGTGCCTCCAAAGGATTCGGCGGCGGCTCCTCGACCTACCGTCAGGTGGCCCGCTCCTCATCGCAAGAAGCCTACAGGGGACGAGGCAAGTCTGGTGGATCTTGCCGTCGTCGGCAGGGAGGCCAGGGCGGCAAGGGTGCTGCCCAGCAAGACTGAACCGGCCGTCGCGTCGGGCCCCCGCCGGAGCACCCCGGTGGGAGGCCGGCTGACAAGGTTCGTCAGCGTGTGGAAGTCCATCTCCACCTACTGTTGGGTGCTGGATGCCCTGGCCCATGGGCACACTCTGGAATTTCTAAAGAAGTGCCCCCGAATTCCTCCCATGGCCAGAAAGGAAAACCACGTCCCTCAACTACTGTTAGAGGTAAGGGCGATGCTCAAGAAAGGAGCCATCGAGCTCTTCCCAAAGAGGCTCCGGGGCTCCGGATTATACTCCAGATACTTCCTAGTCAGAAAGATGACGGGAGGTTGGCGTCCCATGCTGGACTTGTGTCGGCCAAACAAATACATCAAGGCACAGAAGTTCCAGATGGTCACCCTCCAGCACGTGCTGTGCCAGCTGGAGGAAGGCGACTTCCTATCGTCGTTGGATTTGGAGGATGCGTACTTTCACATCCCCATCCTAAAAAGACACCGAAAGTTCCTCAGGTTCGTAGTCCAAGGGCGGCACTACCAGTTCAAGGCCCTCCCATTTGGATTGAAGTCGGCACCCAGGGTGTTCACCAAGTGCCTAGCACCAGTGGCGGCATGGCTGCGCCTCCAGGGGATCCACGTCTACCCCTACCTGGACGACTGGCTCATCCGAGCAGGGACAAGGGAACTCGCCGTAGAACACACAGCAAAGACCGTCCAGCTGCTCACGGACCTGGGATTCTCCATCAACTTCCCCAAATCCCACCTGGTTCTGTCCCAGGCCGTGCTGTTTCTGGGAGCCAAGCTCGATACAGTAGCACAGTTGGCCTCGCCGTTGGAGGAAAGAACGCAGGCCATCCTGGGCAAGGTACGGCATCTGCTGGCTGCAGACGTGGCCAGAGTGAGGTCCATCAAGTCCCTTCTCGGGATGATGTCCTCTTGCATCTATCTGGTGCGCCTGTGCAGGCTTCGGATGCATCCTCTGCAGGAGTTCCACGACGCCCGTTGGACGCAAGCGACGGACAGCTTCGAGGACAAGATCTCGCTCAATGAAGCATTCTGCCATGCAATTCGATGGTGGGGCACCCGCGCGCATCTTGCCGCGGGCACGGACTTTCAGTCTCCAGCATACCAGGTGACGGTGATGACGGATGCCTCCCTGGAGGGGTGGGGAGCGCACACCGGATATCTTCACGCGAGAGGCCTGTGGCTCCCGGAGGAGAGGCCGCTCCCCATCAACATACTGGTGCTCCGAGCAGTGTTCTGGGCTCTCGAGTCATTCCTCCCGTCCCTCAAGGGCAAGGTGGTGAGGATCTTCACCGACCACACCACCACGATGTTCTACATCCAGAAGCAGGGAGGAACCAGATCCCCAACCCTGTCCAAGGAAGACCAGGATCTGTGGCACTGGGCCGTTGTCCAGGGGATGTTTCTGGTGCCTTTTCATCTGGCAGGGGGAAAAAAAACCATTGCCGACTCACTCAGCAGGGAGCTGCGCTCGTGCCACGAGTGGGAACTACGCCGGGATCAAGTGGATCATCTCTTCCGGCAATGGGGCAAATCCCAAATCGACCTGTTCGCGACAGCGACAAACTCCATGTACCAGAAGTTCGCTAGCAGGTTCCCCCTGCCGAGGAGCATGGGCGATGTTTTCTCGTTCCACTGGGACGGCCTGTTCCTGTATGCGTTCCCGCCGTTGCTTCTCGGGCTCATCAACCAACTCAAGAGGTCCCGGTGCAGGATGATCCTCGTCGCACCGAGGTGGCCGAGACAGATATGGTTCCCGGACCTTCTGGACTTGTCTGCGTCCCCACCAGTCAAACTGTCGACGGACGCAGATCTTCTCTCCAGAGAAGGAGGCGCCATTCTTCATCACGACCCAGAGTCGCTGAACTTGCAGGCCTGGCTCCTGCAGCACTAGAGTTTGGAGGGTACGATATCCCGGCTGACTGCAGAGAGGTTCTTGCAAAGGCCAGGGAGTCCTCAACTCTCAAGTGCTACGGACACAAGTGGAAGAGGTTCTCTGTCTGGTGCCGTGCACAGAAGATTAACCCTCTACATATTACAGCCCCTCAAGTGCTACCGTACTTACTGTCGCTGGCCAAAGCTGGACAAAGGGAAGGCTCTCGTAAAGACTTCCATTTCCCGATGGCTCTCCAGCTGCATCATGCACTGTCATCGGTTGGCAAACCGACCGTTGCCCGGCCGTCCGAGAGCCCATTCGACCAGAGCGATCGCTGCTACCAAGGCGTTCTTGTCTGGTGTGCCCCTGCTGGACATCTGCAGGGCTGCTATGTGGAGGTCGATGCACACCTTCATGAGATTCTACTGCGTCAAACAGGATTCCAGGGAGGAGTCCAGAGTAGGCCAGGCAGTGCTGCGCAACCTGTTCGCTTAAGGTGAGCCTGGTGAGGAGGTAAGAGATGCTTAATGTTGAGTTTTATGTAATGCTTAATGTTGAGCCTTGCCACCTCCCGTGGTTGAGCATGTGTACTGCTATGTATTCTTATATTCATGAGCATGTGAATCCATGCCAGACCCCATGCTGGAGAAGGAACAAGTTACTTACCTATAACTGTTGTTCTCCAGCATGGGTCTGGCATGGATTCACATGCGAACCCTCCCACCTACCCCTATGCGGCTGTTCACTTGGTCATACTGCCACTTTACGTGCTACCAAATATGAGGATGGCTGCCAGGGGTGGGGGCTTAAGGAGAGGGCAGTCATTGGCTGGGGGCACTATGACCCAGAGACCAGTGATTGGTTACTACTAAGAAAGACCGTTCAGAAACAAAACTGATACTGATTTCTTCTTTACTGAGGATGCCCAGCCTGACGGGGAATATTCATGAACATGTGAATCCATGCCAGACCCATGCTGGAGAACAACAGTTACAGGTAAGTAACTTGTTCCATCCGCCCAGCACAGTCTTGCACTGATACCCCAGCTGCCAGCTTTGCAACGGACGTTCTTGGCCCCAGTCCTCTCCACTCACCAGCTTCCTGTGGTGAAATCCACTCGGCAGGTAGGCCAAGACACTGCCCGTTCGAGGGGATTGGGTCCTCCGACGTATTCCATATCTGACAGTAATCACCACAGCTGTGCTGCTTCAGAAAATCTTTCGGCGTCTGCGTCCTGCATCAAAGACATCGATACGCCGTCTTCGAGGACCTCCGCCGACGTCACTGGATGTTATAAGTAGGACGCACGACGCTCGTGGCCTCCGTTCCGTTTTTTCTGCGAACGTGTTCGCTTCGGAGATCTCAGCGCGTCTTGACTCTTTGGAGTTTCTGTTCTTTCGGTTCTTCGAACCTGTTCGTTTGTGAAGTTATCGGGATGTCTTCCTCTTCTTCCACCCCGCGTCCGGGCTTCAAGAAGTGTGGGGACTGCGGGTCCAAGATGTCGGTGACGGACTCGCACGACGCCTGCCTCTGGTGCCTCGGGGAGGCCCACGACACGGATGATTGTGTCGACTGCCAGTCGCTTACGTCTAAGGCCTTGCAGGAGCGTAAGAAGAAGCTGTTGGTCGGTAAAGTGTCTAAGCCCCGGAAGGCGAGGTCCACTGGGCTTTCGATGGACGATTCAAGGGGCGACTCTCCGCATCATCGTCGTAAGTCTAGGGGGTTTCGGTCCCCGAGTGGGTCCGCCAATCCTCTGCCTCTTCGAGGCACTCATGGAATCGCTGTCATCGGTCGCCTTCCTCGTCCGAGGACTGTTGCTTAGCCCACCAAGCATGCGACTCCGGAGGAATGGGCTTCCTTTGGTAAGAAAATGTTGGCAATTCTTGAATCGCAGGGCACCGGTCCATCCGCGCCTCCGAGGAGGGTCGGGCATAACCGTACTAGAGACACCGCTCGTACGCCTTCGGGCTCGGGTGGTCGGCACGATTTGTGGTAAAGGTCCCGCTCGGACAAGGGGAATCGTTCCAGCCATACTCTTTCCCGGTCCTCGACGCGCTCGAGCCCGTTGTTAGGAAATTCAGCCTAAACAGAGAATTCTCCCTAACCTAGTGAGTCCCCCAGCAGCTTTGCTGGATTTTTGGGGTTTATTTTTTTCTCCTGCCAAGAGTGAGACTCTTTTTACCCTCACTCTTGGACATGACTTGAGTGTTTTCTGTGACTTGCTATGTGCTTATGGGCTAGGGGGTAATTTTCCCCATAGGCCATCATTGGTTTTTGAATCTGTGTTACACAGCACCCTCAGTGCAGTAACACAGGGGTGTCATAGAGACCCCCAAATATAGACTCCACACCCTGGGACTGACTGTCTCCCTGGGTCTGTAAAGTCACCATTGACTTTACTAGTCTTAATTTAGGAACTTAACCAGTACAAACCATCTTACTGTGGAAGTACTGGTAGGGGCAATTAGATTACCCCTGGGTCTGTTGTCGAGGGGGTACTGTCCCGTCCCCCCTCGCCGAGTTCTGGCTGGTGGCAGTGGATACCACGGAAATATTCCACCGGAATATTTCCCAATGGGATTTCCCATTGTTTTTAATGCACCACTTTTTGGTGCAATGTTAAAGATACCGCCGGTTTATTTATTTAATATAAATTCACCGGTTGGGATTTTTTGCCAGAACTCGCCGCCAAAATGGCGTCTAGGTTCACTTCAGTAACCCTGAACCCGAGTCGAGCCTTTGTTCCACTTTTGGCGGGCTTCTGCACAGAAGCCCTCCAAAGTGGTGCCATTCTGTCTGGGTACCACAGGGGGTGTGGGAGGGGGTTTAGGCACCCTGGACTGAGTTGCCTTGCCAACTCATGTCGCACTCTAGTGTGATTGGCCCAAGTGGTGAGCCACCCCGCTCACCACTTAGCATGTTTGAGTGACAGCTAGGCTGTATGAATGGGGGTTTGCTGCATACAAGCAGGGTTTTTGGGACTGGTTCTTCAGAAGTCGCCACAGGACCTAAGAAGCCGAAGAGGGAGAAGCCGAGCCGACCTGCCAAGACGACACCACCGGTGGAGCCCTGCGGAACCGTCTCACCACTTTTCCCGACGACAGAAGAGATCTCCCGCCGGAGAGTCTTCTTCCCTTAACTGGTGGGGAAAACCAGTTGCTGCCTTCTTTTCGCAGTCCCGAAGCATCTCGTGGCCGCCTTGCCTGTGCCAAGCACCCCGGCAACCGGGATACCACTTTTTACCTCAACCGCGAAAGAGGGGTAAAAATCCTTTGTGACCGGAAAACTCCACGGCTGGCCTCATCCCTGGTAGTGCAACGACCTTCAGCTTTCCTCCACGTCGAGATCACCTCTTCCTCTGGACGACGCCGCGACTTGCACCCACTACCAGGAACGACTACCACCGTTGGAGGATCCTTTCCACTTTTGAAGGTACTGTGTTCCGCCCGGCTTCCCTTGCCACCGATTGTACGGGGTCGATTTAGCCCTCGGCTCTCGAACCTGGGTAAGCCTGGGACACCCTAACTAAACTTTTCTAAACGTAGTAAAACCTTTTCTACTCACCTGCAAAGACTTGCGACATTGTGTGATCTTGGGCATATTTTCGCCTGGCTCCCTCTAAAGCGGGCCCCGAACCAATTCTCCTTGCTCCACAATTGACTGTCTTTCTAACCTTATGTGAAAAGTGTTTTACCTTGCTGCTTTCATTATTTCTGCCTTCTACCTCCCTTTTTTGATAACTTGTTGGAGTGCCATCTAACGTTAAGCGCTCACCTCTGCTTGGAAATAAGTGGTGTTAACTTAGAATTGTCCAACAAATAACTAGGGATGTACATATGAGTAATAGTAACTGTGTTTTGACTTTCTTAACTTTTTCTGTGCTAGTGTAATTTATGAGTGTGCCTTTAAAATAAAAAGTATATACTTTTACACCTAGCTCTGGTCAGTGTTTGCTTGTACTATTGTGCCTCTGTACCTGTTGTGTATCCTCTGTATACTGTCTAACTCTTCTTGAGGGAAGTCTGACTGCTCAGCCACAGCTACCACAGTGAATCTGTGTGGTACAGACTGCTACCAAGTGGGTTTACTGCCAACACCTGTAGTCTTAAATCTTTTGCAGTGGTCCCAAAGGGAACTGCACAGGTTTCTGCCTAACACCTGTGTGCACCTGTGGTGCCGAGGTCGTCGAGGGACTCTCTCGAGGC